>NC_083743.1:2191820-2509528 GCF_033458585.1 Syngnathus typhle
GTCATATCGCACCTTTTAACCGACTCCATTTCTTTTCCTTGTCAAGGATCGTTTTGGCCTTTTCAAGAAGTAAAGTGCAATCAATTGAGTTTGATTTGTTTGCACAAGATGAAGAATGGGAGGGAACGTGATATTGTCTGTCTATATGCGTTGCGCCACCATTTGAGCACAGGATGACTGCTTGAAGTTAACTTTGCTTCTCTAACCGGCGACTTTAATTGCGTTTTTTTAAAACCTATTTGCCTTAAAGATGTTTCAATTCTCAACCTTCCGTTTATTTCGCTTCTTCTTAAACAAAGGTTTGAACTTTAGCTCATGATGAATGTTATCAGGCCACGATAAGCGCTACCCCAGTAATGAGGCCGACCGAGAGCAGCTCTCACAGGAGAACAATATGCTTTTTCTTTTCCCCTGCCTTTAATTCAGCCTCCTTGACGTAGCCGTGTGCTTCAAACGCTCGTTGACAGAATGAGGAGCGCGTCTGAAAAGCCGACCGCCGCCGCCGCCGCCTCGCTCGTGTCGTCACCTCGCGGGTGCTTGATTGATTATTGCAGCGGTGCAAAAAAGTCTAAAAGGTCAATGCGGGTTTCCCCCACTTGCATAATTACTCACGATAAACTGCAGATTTGCAATCCATTTTGGAAATGGGACGGAAACTCCGGGACGAAAGGTTCAAAAACGTTTGAAGACCCTTCTTCTAATGTCAAGACAATTCGGCGAGATTGATCAACGGAGCTTATTTGGGAAAACAGGAATGGTATCGATTTGGAATCAATGTAGCCGGGGTAAAAGCGAAAACCAGCAGGACGCGACTTCTAGCGAGTGTGTTCAATCTTCCTCAAACATTCAAAGATTGATTGCCTCCCCGCATGCAGCGAGAAACCTCCAAAGTTGAATACAGCATGATAGCAAATAGCAAAACATCGTTTCGCTCGCTTCTCAAATTTTCGACAGCTGGCGCGAGCGAGGTGCGCTGATGTCATGATGAGCACCTACAAAAAAAAAAAAAAAGAAGCGCCGATTGAATCTCTCCATTTTCTCCTCAGTCAGAGAAGCTAAGGCGGCTGCACAGCCGGTCAGCAGGTGGCGCTAACAGGCAATGGATGCCGTGCCTTCTCTGTATTTACATGAAACCAGAGAGCGCACGCAGAGACCAAGGTCAACGTGTGACATCTTTCATTAATCTTCAATGTCTTTAGCAGCAGGGCATTTGGAATTTGGCTGGACTGCACACCCAGCGGTGCAAAATGCCACTCAAACACTCTAAAGCTACATTGATGCTAATCTATGACTCACTGGTGGTGACTTGTTTCCAAATGTAGCCACGAAAGCTAATGCTCACCCCCCCCCCCCCTTTCCTGATGGGATTAAAGTAAGGAAAATGCAGATTATTTCCTGATATTATATCAATTAGGATTTGTCTTATTAAAATTTGGTTCTTGCTCTGAGGGTAAGAAAAAAAAAAACCCAGAGAGAGACTTATGATTTTCACATCTCGCTGCTCAGGGTAGCATAACACAGCAGAACGTTGGCAAGATGACTCACCCATGAAGTTGAGGTAGGCTTCGCCGCCCAGAGCGTGCGTGAGCAGGCGGATCATCTTATGCAGCTGCATGCCGCGATCGATGACGGGCGTCATGGGAACCAGCGAGCTCATATTGGTGTACATCTCCTTGTCCATCAGCCAGAACGCCAACGTTTTATCCCCGACCAGGGCCTGGAAAATTGAAACGGAGTCCGTGAGCGCAAACTCTTTCCCCAAAGCTCGCTATGTCGTGACACGCTGCGGAAAACAAACAAACAAACAAAAACCAAAAGGTTAACCTGGTCGTGACTTTCCGAATAGGCGATGCTCTTTTCACCGTAGCGCCTGTTGATCAGCGTGTGGACAATGTTTCCTATGTCCCATTCTTCATCCTTAAACTGCTTCAGGATCTAAAGCATGGGGGGGATAAATAAAAAAAGAAATGAATAAACAAAGGTGACGGACGATAGACGAGCCCGAGGGATCCGTTTGGGGCTTTGTGACTGACGTCCACAGGCGGGCGGGCTATTACAGCTTGAAGGCATTCTGGAGTTTGCTCTGGGTTACACTTCTTTCTCAGATCAATCTCTTGTTGTGACATCTCTATATCTGCACTGTGACTTATGTGTGCTCGCTGAATGAATTGAATGGAGTTTTTAATAAGTCCTCCGCAGCCCATGGGCGGCGAGGTGGCACCGGAAGACGGGCAAGGTCACAGCCTTTCATCCAAACGTAATAAATCTCAGCAAAAGGAATCAATGGGCAGATGGCGGCCGGGCCCACTCGCGAGCCTCCTGATGGGAATCCTTTACAACAGGGGTCGCGACAGCTAATACGGTGTTGCCGCGACACCCGCTTCATCCTTTGCGCCTGACTATTTTTCGCAAGCCAACGTCATCCTCGTGAAACTCAGAGCAAATATTGAACATGACTTTGTGCTCTGTTTGCTAGTCAAAGGTATTTTAGTATGCTAGCACTAAGCTAGCACACCTCAAGGTATTGTTATATGCTCACTTTGTATGTGTTGCTGCTCCATGTTTGTGGCTTGAAAGTTTAAGGCGATGCTAATTTTGTTAGCTGGTTAATGGCATTTCACAAGATGTTAGCAATAAGCTAGTGGACTCTCACAACAAAGCGATATCATCCCAAAATGTTGACGTCTCTGGTTTTCTTTTGTGGCACGTGTCCCTTTTACCATACTTGAAAATTCAACAGATTGAAGCAAGCACGCTTGACCTCTTAAGGATTGCACACGTGACAAAGGCGCAAAAGGATACGTTTAGAAATCTGTCTTTTTTTTTGTGGGCGGGGTAAAAATCCATTTTGGTCTCAGGTATGATATGTATTTGCCGGTGTAAATCTTCAGCGTTTGCAACAAGCAGCTTCTTAAACGGAACGAAAGCGATTTTGGCCGGAGCTCTCTGTGATGGACGTCCGGCTGGACGCGGCCGGCACGCGGCAGGCGGCGCCGAGTCCATCCCGGTGACAAGCTTGAAGCGTGCCGGCTGACATTTGCCCTGACGTCTGAGTGACAGCTGAGGAAACCTTTATATTACTCGACAGAGCGGTAATCCTCGGAGTAAATTGTGCCGATCAATATGTCCCAGATGAACTGGCCCAGTGCTCGGCCGACATAGCGGGGCTCTGGGCTTTCTATATTGACTGTATATATAGATATCCACGTTTCACCTTAGCCTTGTGGGTCCATCCGAGTCAGTGAAGGACACGTCAGCCAATAAAGGGCTTCGCACAGCACTGTTGCAGTAACTAGATTTGACAGCATATTAAGATCCTAAACACTATTGGTCACAAACAGAGTCAACTTGGCTGCCTCGCCGTCACAACCATACACTTGCTTGGTGACATGCACCAGTGTTTCAGACAAACGGACAGCACCTTCACGTGTAATACTTACACCAAGCGAGTACATTCATGTCAGCCTATTTTTAACCATTTTATAAAACCGTTCAAGTCCCTACAACACAGCGACATCATCTTCCATCAAACACGGCGGCCCGGCCCGGCCCGGGTGGGTCATTATCGACTAAAAATCAACCTCGCAAAGCGACGAGGTCAAAGCGAGACGCGGCGTAAACAAGCAATTTTGATAAGCGGCGTCTAATTGAAAGCGCTTCCGCCGCGCAAAGAAAAAGTTGGCAGAAACAAAAACGTGTTGTTTTCATTCAATTAAAATGACGACGGCGTCTTTGGAGTCGGCAGAAAGCCGGGGGATGAGGTAGAATTCTCCTCTCTTATTGCCACCGCAAACTGGTCCAATTATAACCGCGCTGCAGCTGGGGGGGTGGAGGCCATTTTTTTTTTTTTTTTTTGAACTAGTCATCGGGATGGAATTGAAAATTTATAACACATGACTAATCCTTCTTAGACAGATGCTGGAAGCATTGAGCCTGACGGCGAGGCGAGGGGGTGGAAATTGCTGAAATTCGGGCCGCCCCGATTCTCAATATTTGGATCCCCCTGGCTTTTTCCTCCTTGTTGAGAGATCTTCATTTTCCTCAGCCGCCGCTACGAAAAGAGTCGGATGGAGTGAGTCAGCGGCAGGACAGAACCCAGCGTGACGCCAAGCTTGCGGCACCGAGGGACTCGGCGAGTACAAATGGGAGGCTATAAATAACGCTGTCCAAGTGTGTCTATCTTTCTTTCCTCGGTGTTAACAACGTTCCCTAATTGAAGAGGCAACAGCCTGGAGAGAGCGTCATGCATCACATGGTTGTATCAAGATCATGCGCTTTGGTGCGCTTTGCAGATCCTCGCACAATTGTGCTAATTGGCATACATGGAACAAATACGTGCCAGTGGGATTTCTGCAACGGAGAACTCCTTTCTGTTTGTTGACCTTTTTTTATCTTTTTCTAAGAGCAGAATAAAAACAGTTAATTTGTTCACATTCTATATTTCAAATGTTTTCCCATGGTATTGTGATATTTTGAAATTTTTTTTTTTTTTGGACAGATGCAAAAGTGTGCAGCTGACGTTTAGCGCAGCGCAACTATCCGTAACAAGAGGCAAGCGACTTTTTCTTTTTTTGCAGTTCACATTGGCACGTCGCACCGCGATGGCTTTTCATCCCCGTTGCTCATAAACAACGGGCTTTTTTTTTTTTTTTTCTCTTCACGCCGAGGCGGCCCATTAAGTACTTGAGCATGGGCACTTTGGGCTGAAGAGGCCAGCGAAAGGGTGCTTCAGCACTTGTTGTGGGAGGACGTCGGCGGTATCCCGTGCCAAGAATTCCCCATCTGGTGCGTGAACAAGCGCCGGCCGGCCGGCCGAGTGCTCAATTGTATCTGTCTGACATTGTCAAAATGACAACAAAAGGATCCATTACAAACAACAAAACAGAGTAATCGCCGCTGCTCTGGTTTTGCTGTGGCCGACCGAGCACGTCGCCGCTCCGAAACGACCGGCACCATGGTAAAACATTGATTTTGTACTCATAAGATGTAACAGCAGGCGAGGAAACGTGTGCGTCTGATGGCAGCTTTAGCCGTAATCGCCCTCTTTGAGAAATGCTTGTCGTTGGGAGCAACACATTTGTGTTTCCAGGCAAAAGGTCATGCCATGAAAGAGCTTGGCCTAGATTTACTCACATGACCTTGCATAATGTACGGTGTTGCGAATAATCAATATTAGGTGAATAGTTCTTTCTCACAGTCATTGGGAAATTGCAATGCGGGCGTGAGTACTTTTGCAACCTCTGCACAAGTGAACTTATTCAGGTGCACGTGTTGTGACATTGCGTGCGGCTCCGCGACCAGATGACCTTGGCGTTCCATGCCGAGGAGAATACGGCAGAGTACCAGCGGGCGCTAATTAGCCAGTCGACGGCAAGGTCACAGTGAAGGAAGAGGTCAAAGGCTTTTATTTTGGCTAGAACAACGGCGTCTCGTCACCCAGACGTCTTTTGTTTGAGGGGATGAAGAATGACCTTCCCATTCAGGCGGGAGGTGGGATTAAACATGAAACGAAATAAATGAGGGCCGGCCGCCTTAATAATAAAGAAGAAAAAGATGAACAAAGAGCTCGTTGGTGGAAGATTAAACCCCGTCCACCGCTCGGGGGCGAGAGAAAAAAAAATACTCAAGTGCTTGGCGCACGAGGAGACTTTTGATCGTATTAGCTGGGGGGGGGAAGCCCGCACTCGTTGACAGCGTGCAAACAACCTGTGAGACTTTGGTTCGGGAACTAACGCCACCACGATATTGCAGACAGATTGACTTTCATCCTACTTTTGAATTCGCGCAGGCAGGTGTGTTTGAAAAGAACGCAGCATAGCTCATCTTACCTGAATCCACTTATCGGGGATGGCCATGGCCAGACGGTAATCAAAACCCAGGCCGCCTTCCTCCACTGCCCTGCACAGAGCGGGCATGCCTGACACATCCTGCACAAAAGTTGCCATTTTTAGTTTGGAGAGACGTACAGATGGCCGCCAGCAAATTCCAAACGAGCCTCGGCCGATGCTACAGAGCCAATCTTTGATCATGGGAAGGGCTAAAGGCCATCAAGTCCTAATCCTCCGGTGGTTAACTTTTAGTTTGTCGCTTTTAGAAGCTGTCAGTCAAAAGGTAGCCACCCTTTCCACTTAATTAAGGTTGGGGAGCGGGCAAAGTTTGACCCCGGATGATTTTGCATTTGCATGCCTCCCGACGGGAACATTGTTTGGGAATGGCAACAAATGAGAAGGTCAAAAAGGGTCCCCGGCGCCGATCCTCCCAGGATCCTCGGGCCGACGAGAGTGACATCTCATTGCCTTTTCGCATTTCTTCCTAATTACTGCAATGAATACGCCGCGGCCGCTGATGAAGCGGCTCCTCGCTAATAGCCGCCGCGGGCCGCAAAAGACGACGACCTCTACCTCGGCCACGGTGATGCAGTCCGGGTGCAGCTTGTGCAGGATGTGATTGGCCAGCATCAGGTACACCAGCGAGTCCTCGTCCACGTGGAGGCCAAAGTACTCGCTGTAGTCGCCCGAGAAGGCCACGCCTGAGGAGGAGGACAACGGAAGCATTTTTCAACAGCTCGACGACGGCGGCCATTTTAACTTCTCACCGATGCCGTGGTGGTGGTACATCATGGAGGTGACGCCGTCAAAACGGAAGCCGTCAAACTTGTACTCCTCCATCCACCAGCGCAGGTTGGAGAGCAGGAAGCGCAGCACTTCCCAGCTAGCGACACACTCAAGGTCAGACACGGCTGCGGCGGCTTTGAATTATTCACACGTCCTCAACATGCACTTTGAACACTGGAAATGAATTGCAACCGCTGCGGGACGTTCACGTATTGATAACCAAAGCGTCATGGTGTCGCAGGCGAGGAGGTGGCGGGCAGGAGGCCTTTTCATTAGCGTAGAGGGCCGGCCGGCCGGCCGCTTGGCTGGAAATAAGCACAGGTGGCTGAAGTTATGGACTATGTTCAAGTTGGGCTTTTATTAAGTTGCACAGGGGCAAGCAAGATGAACAATCAGAACAGGCAAGTACAACCAGAGAAATCTTCTTAGTGTATGTACCCTGCGCTCGTCTCGTCTAAACACGGTAGTCTGATTAATATTGCGTTTGTGGAATATAAACAATGTAAAAGGAAAAAAAACACAACCGGCTCAAATTGGATTGAGCAACAACAAAATGGTCAGGCAAATTCATGAAGCGCACATTAGAATTCAGGTCAGCGCTTTTAATGGCGTTTAGGCCAGCGGAGAGAGCCCCGAAGGCCCGCCGCGGAGAAGATGTTGCTTTTGGCTCTTTTCTCAAAAGGCCAACTTCCTTTTCAACCGATGTCTCCATGGCAACAGGCCAAAGATTCGCTCCCGTAATGAGCGCCAAATGAACGACACCCGCGACGCCCATTAAAGTGTGAGTGTCTGCAATTTTGCAACCAGACTGAGAACGGTCGCCGAGGCTCGCATCTAAGCAAAAACCGCTTCTGTGGACCAAAGCCAGAACAGAAACGCAAGCAATGTGCCGACGACGTACGCGTGGCGGCGTTCATTACACATCACTTCAACCTGTGAAGGATGAGCAGAGGAAAAGAGTGCCTAACGCCTGACCAAAAAAACAAAACTAGCTTTTGCACACCAATGTTACATCAGCGCCGAGAAGGAGCCCCGACCGCCGTGAGCAGGGGCCAGGCTGGGTGGTCCACGCGGCGTCTGTGATAAATAGATTAGGTCCTTCACTCTGCTGCACAGAGCCAACAAAGACACGGCGGGCACGGCGCATCCTCCGGGGATGGAGATAATAAGCAGCCAGAGCTTGGGGTCCGGGATGAAACCGTCCTGCCACATTAGGAGCCCCGGTGCCATTCATCATCGAGCCCAATTACGGGCCGGGTGCTTGGATCTGCGGTCGGGGATACGCGGCTCCATGAAGTCATCGCGCAGTCGGCGGCGGGCGTTAGCGCGGGAGCAAATTGCAAACTACACAGTGCTCTTGCTTAAGTGTAACACTGAAACACGGTTAGGGGAGCCCTAATGGAATGAAGCAGCCCTAATGGAGTCAGATTGCTGCCGCTGGAGCGGCCACACATCCGAGGTCCAAACCAATGCAGTCCCCTCGTTTGTTTGCGAGCACAATCGACTTCCAACTTCCAAAATAAAGGATAGCGGGGTGTCGGAATTGACACGGAGCGTCGCCGATGAAATGACCACCAGTGCTGGCTGGATCAATTCGGATTTGTTTCAGGCCAATGGCGATTCTGGTAGGTGGCAGAATCCGAGTCTGATTCCAAAATAGATGATGATTTCAATAGGTTTCCCTACAAGCGCTGGCTGAGTCACCATTCCAATAACGGAGCGTTTCCTCCAGCTCATCTTCATGCGCAGTTGCCGCCGCTTATCGTGTCCTCCCACCCCCCCCCCTCGCTCCCCTCCAGCTGAACGAACACGACGGCGACCCGTTTAATGCGATGCGCCCGAGTTGACGGGCAGACGGAGGGTCAAGCTGTCACGACGGCAGATTGAAGTTCTGGCACGGCCGCGGGTAAGAAAGCAAATGCACCTGCAATGATCGCAAGTAGAATCCATCCTAAATATAACATGAGTATCAATTTAGTTGTATTCCAATTAAAAGCGTTAGGTGGACACGAGGTTTAAGAAAGTAGCAATCGGAAGTGACTTTTGCTAATCCCACTTTGGAGTTTCTTCCAAATCAAGCCGAGTTCATCACTCCCATTTCCAATTGCTTTCTTTAATAGCAGCCCCAGACAACTGTGGCCCTCTGCACGGATGATTATCAGATCATATTGGCTCAGAAGAACACAACTAGAGATGCCATCATTATCCCTTTGTGCTCACACAGTGTGCGCTGTTTTCAAAGGCCGCACTGGCGCTGGCTTCTTTTTCCTCCTATCTTAAGAATCCACAGGCACATTGAAGCGGAACACAAGGCAACCATGCCGGAGAGGTGGTGGGATTACCGCTTCCTCAGAAGTCCCTCTCATCTGGAGCGCGCGTGGCGCCATCCTGCGAGGGTTGCCAAACAAACGCGCAGCGCCTTGATTTACTTGGCCGCTGCCTCAAGGTGACTTTGGCATCTTTTAAAAGGTAATAGAAATTAGGCTGACATGTTGTGAGCCTGGAATTTGGGGAAAAGGATTTACATCTGCTAAGAAAACAAAATATCCTTCCGTGTGTTCAAGGGCGGTCGAGACGGACACGAATGCTGCGGAAAATTGAAATGAATCATTTATCCGGTTCAATATTTTAGAAATCAAAAGTACAAGATGGTTTGAGGCAAGGGGAAAAAAAGAAGTCCAAAAGGTGAACATTCCGTCAACATTCCGAGTAGAGGTCGCTCAAAGTATCAACCAGGTGATACCGAAGACGGACGGCGTGATGACCGACGCCAGCGTCGCTCCATCCACGTAAGGTTGGAGGCTACTAAAAGATGTTGCGGACAAAAACCAAAATGTTTGTGTCGGTACCTGGAGTAGTTGAAGAGGCGGCTGTCCCAGAGGCTGTGCTCCCCGCGTGGGGGGGAGTGGAAGAAGCACGAGTCGGAGCCGTCAAACTTGTTCAGGCCGTCCTCCGTGTTTTTGGACGCGTGGCTGTGGACCACGTCCAGCAGCACCACGATGCCCATGGAGTGCGCCACGTCGATCAGATGCTTCAGCTCGTCGGGATTGCCGTAGCGACTGAGAAGAAGAGGAGTTCAGACTTATTGACGAAGCTTCCAAATGCTACTTTCAAAACGCTTCCCTAAGACGAGCTATTTGTTGTGTCAGTAGGCCTAAAACTATCCTTGAGCAAAGTCGTCCAATTTTGCCCGCCGCTATCATTCCATCGGCCTCCTTGTGAAGCAGCACGCATAGCACGCATAGCATGCATAGCACAGCACAGCATAGCGGCGATATTAGCCGCTTCCCGCCATTCAAGCGCTTCGCTTTTAAATGACACTGAGAGATCAATCATGGGTGAAATTACACTATATACCTTACACTGGGGGCTTTAGGCGAGGGAAGGGGCGGTGAAGGTGGAAAGGGGATGGGGCCTGCCGGGCCAGAAGATAAACACTCAGACTAGTCGAGCTTTATCAGAGAGCGGCGGGCGCTCTCTGGATTAACCGGAAATGTGTTTACAGAGAGATTACTGCCGGGGTCAGGCGGCCTCACCTTGATCGGACGCCAGGCAGGAAATTGCTCGACGCTTTGTCTCGGCGTCGCCAAACGATACGACTCGACAAATATTTGTAGAATTGCGTGAAGGTAATCCCTTTGCCGGTCATTAGCGACTGATGAGGGGTTACTGGGCCATCTGGATTATATTTTGGGAATTGAACGTCGGCAGTGTGAAAATCAAATGCGCACTGCGCAATGACAATGACTTCCAAATGCGACCCGAGCCTTTTTCGGAGGATATAAATCAGATCCGTATTCAAAGCCATGCATTTTATTTGCGCTCATAGGAATGATGAACAAAGTCCCCCAAATCCAAACAGATTTGTACCTGGAAGCTGCAAAGAAGCTGGTGACCTGATAGCCAAAGCTAGCGTAGTAGGCGTGCTCCATGATGGCCATCATTTGAATGCAGTTGTAACCTGGAAAGACGCATAGAGAGAGTTTCAGCGCAATTGGCCGAGCACAGCTCCAGCTGGCATCTGCTCGCCCGCCCGCTCGCGTCGCCTCATTTCCTGCCATCACCGCAGGCCTCGTCGCCGTCTCTCTGGGTGATATGGGAAGCCCGCCCGCCCGACGACGACAACATTGGCCACAGCGCAAGGCTATTTTGGCTCAATTCCCGTACAAGGCAAACGTTTGTCTGCTTCAATAGTGTAGTGTTGATTTGTAAATCATACCAGCCAACATCCAAGGTTGAAATATTTGTCGCAGGTACGGCCGTCAACAGGGTGGGCTCCCAAATTCCATTGGGATATTTGAGCGCGACAAATGAACAAGGCGTTTTGTAGTACGACCCAGTTTCGTTCCGCCAGCCAGCGCCAATAAGCAGACGGCCCAACAAACGCTTTTGAGTTCAGACGTCGCCGCCCGGTCTCTGCCGCTGGTGAAAATGTTGCCTGTGTTTATTCCATCTCGCTTTTTGTAAGGCGACACAAAATAGATTGTTTTTTGAATACAGCCTACAGAGACACTGTTGACACTAAATGAAGGTGCAGAGGCGTTGGTTCCTAAGCAGCGATCACGTCTTCTTACCAAGGTCCTTTATATGAGGCAGCACGTTGACGGTGAAGTTGTTGTACGACGCGACGGTTCTCTCGGGCGACGCGATGCCCACGTGGGCCTCGTAGATCCTCAGGTGCGTGGGCTTCAGGGGCCGCGGGTGGATGTGCTGGAGAGGAGAGCGAAAATGGAGCAAAAACATCCTCACCCGAGCTGCCGACAAAAACATTTCCGCCAAAGGCCGCTGCGGTGCGTGAGATTGCTTTGGCGCTAACATTGTGACGGCGACGCAACACAACTTGAACCCGCACATGACGCGGCCGTTCCATTGGCTGACAAAAAGTGACGTTTTGATGATCAAACTCCTTAAGCGGTGATCCCAAGGTGGCGCCCCGAGAAGATTCACTTACAATGTAGGGATGCGGGGGGTCCCAGTGAACCCACTCATAGATGACCCCCTTCTCCGGCTTGGTCACATATTTGGCCCAGGGCGAGATCCGGTAGAGGCGCTCACCGGCCTTGGTGTGAACCACCACCTGGTCCAAGAAGATAAGCAAAAGATGAGGAGAAGCTCCGCAACATGGATCACGCCACGGTCGTTGTGTCACTTTATCAGCGCGTCAACATCAGGGAAGGGCCGCTCGCTATCGATTAGAAGGTCGGTTGCGGTCAATCTCGTTTCAGTCGCTGCGACGGGATTTTCGAACAACCGAGCGATCGAAGCAGACCTCCTCTGTTGTTTGTCGAGTCATTGAGCTGAAGCCCAGTCAATTGGACGCCCCCTCCCCTTTGCGGTTCAGAATGAACCCGGAAGTAGATTGAATTGCTTCAGCGCTCCAGAAACGGAAGTAGGAGCGTCAGGTAAAGCAACTAGTCATGACAACTAGAATGACCGGGTGCTCCCGGCCAGACGCCACGGGCTCCTTTTCATTACAGCCGGCCTCCGGGGGTCCGGGTTCCCTCGACTGACGTTCTTCAAAAGGTACGGGATTAGGAAAAATAAACACACCGAGGTGGTCCTTCACACAAAAAAATCCACGGGAAAAACAAGCCAGGCAGTCATGCGAGGTGTGAAGTGTGTGATTACTTCCAAAATTCTTCCCTGCCGGGCGTCATCAAGAGCGAGCGCTGAGCCCGCGTTTGTTTGCCGAGACAAATTGGACCTCAGAATAAAGGGGACGGACGGAGGGCTCTACATTAGAGGGACCGCTGCTCGGGGAATTTATTTCAACGCGCGAGCTGGCGGCGATGCGGCCCTTGATGGGCAGCGGGGGGCGGGCACGTGCCAGCGCTTCCATCTGCTTCTGACAATGGGAGTCGGGTGGCCTGTCCGCCGGCCTGGGCGGCGATGACCGCAGTACCGTGACACCGTCCGTCCCGTGGCTTGCATGTCAAAGTCAGAACCTGCCATTCGACTGCTGTTCCACATGCGCTAGCTAGCATGTGCGACAAAGCAAGTCAACGACCTTGTTGTCCTTGGACTGAATACAAAGCTACAAAAGGACTTGGAGGTGTGTGCTTTGCATTTAACCTTGATGATTTTTTTACAAGCGCTCCAAAACAATCACCGCCTTGTGCGCCGAACCAACAGACGGGATTGGAAAGGAAAACAAGGCTCGGCGGCGCGCACGCGGCGGCGTAATCTCGCTTCCGCTCGGCACTCGCGCCGCCGCGTCGACACGGCACCCGCTGAGGGTGCCAAAGGCGGCGTGAAGATGCACTGTTGCCTACCTTGAGCTTGCTGTTGTGTTCCACAGCGGGAGAGCCGTCATGCTTGGGCGGGAGAATCAGCTCCCACTTGCCGTAATCTCTTTTGGTGTACGCGTGGGAGAATTTGTCCCAGCCATCTAGGAGGAGAAAGAAAAACACAAGCATGACAGAAACACGAGTAAGCTTGTCGCATCCCAAACGGAGCTGACCTGGACATGATACATTGGAGTGAACCTTCGGATCAATCTCTCTCTCTATCTATCAGGCGTTGGACGGGAAACCTTGGTTGTCCTTCCAAGACATTTTGCATGATGGCATACAACAGAACAAAGACTTTTTGCTCCTCACCTAATGAATTGGTGGTGGCACGTCTCATGAGCAGATGCCCAAAAAAGCGGGATCCCAAATATCGCAGTGAATCCCGAGACAGTCTAGTTTCATTCGGTTGACGATGCAAAAAAAAAAGTTCAAAAGTGTCAAGCACGGGGATTTCTTTTTCCAGTAGTCGCCGAATGTTGGGTTGTAAAAGCCCGCTGTGGGGAATTTCACTATTTTTGATTGCTAATGAAATAATGAAGTCACTTTTTTTCTTTTTTTTTTGCCTTGCTCGGTTTTCCTCGGCGGTGGGTGAATCAAAGAAGGTGCTGTGAGCACATTACCGGCAGCTGAAGGCAGCCTTTTACAACGCTGGCTATTTATCACGCTCATCTATCCGGCCCGCGTCTCAAATCCATATCTGCTTACCCTTGATGAACGGACAACAATGGCAGGATGGGAAGTGAGAGGCAGAAGTGACGCGACAACCTCCAATTCATGTGCGATTTATAGCCCCGAGCGAGCGAGCGAGCGGCGCCGCTGCCGTATATGCGTGGCTGTTGCCGCTAGTTAAATCAGAGAAGGCGACGCCATGGTGTCACAATGGAATCACTCTCGCACGAGGAAATGTCGCCACGGTGCTTCCGTCGATTTCCCTTCGATGACAAATGGCCACGGGACGCGGAAAAATGTGCAAGCGCGATAAAACGAGCAGGGAGCCGTGTCCGTGTTCACTGGCCGAGATTTGAATGATTGTAATCGGCGCCAAGGGGAAGTGCATCTGCCTCGCACTTGACAAGTTCTGGGTTCGATTCCTAGCAACAGGTAGAAAAGAAAAAAGTTACAAATGTAACATTTTTAAAACAGGATTTGATTTCATTGATAGTCGTTTGAATGTACTGAATATCTTATCTGAACATAAATGAAGTGTATTTTTTATTATTTTCTCATTTTGGCAACACTGGGGCAGCCTTCCAAATAAATCCCTTTTGGAATCGTTGTGCAAGCATTCGGGGTGATTTCATTTGGAGCTTGTACTATGATGAAATCGAACAAGGTGTCTGCTGTTTTGGGTCGAAGCAGCAAATTTCAGGGCTGGTCTTTTCACATACGATGGGGATTTGCCCCAATCAGAAGCAGGCATCCTAGATTAAAAGTTGTTGGGTTTTTTTTTTTGCCGACACCATCTCACGTGGGCTGAGCCTACGGAGCATCAAAGTCATTTCATTTCATGCACAGGTAGGAAGCAGTTCAGCCTATTTTTATGCTGGCAATTTTCTTTTTTTCTTCCCCAATGTGTCAAAGGAGAGTCATGCGTCACGACCGGTATGCGCAATAAAAGCCAGCGCTCCGATTGCTTTGCTAGACAGGCGGCGAGAGAAAAAGAAAAAAGAAAAGCTGAGCGCTCTGAAAAGCGCTGAAAAGGGGCTTTGGGTGTGAGGTGCCTTGTTGATCTACGGAAGAGAGGCAGGCAGTCTGGTGCAACGTCGCTAATGATGATGAAAATAAATGATCTCCACTGACACGGAGACCATTAACTTGATCTGACTTTCAAAAGTTGGCACGGCGGGTAAAAAGAAGGTCTGGGCGCTTCGGCCGAGAGGATGATGAAATAAGCGGCTCGTAAAAAATTCAAGACAGACTCCCTCCTGCCGTCTAAAGAAGACAACCCCGCTCGCTGTTCAGTAGTCAAAGCCATCCCGCGTGATCAATATTTTCCACATTTCCGACTCGGCCGATCAAAAGGCCCGATAGCCTCGTTGCACCTCGGGCCGGCCGGCCGCTCCTTATCTTAGTCTCTGCTTCCCTTTTGTGTTGGTCGAGGCAACGTTGCTGAATCTCTGACTAAACGCTCAGCCGAGATGCAACCTTTGTGCGTGCAATGAAATCTCTTCAAGACTTCAAGTCATATTTTTGGTCTAGTAGTGAGCAGAGGACAAGGCTAGCTGCCCCCCCACCCCCACTCCCTGGAGTCAGTCCACTTACTGAAATCACCGGTGAGGAAGAGGGCCTCCGCAGCCGGAGCCCACTCCTTAAAGAAGAGGCTGTTGTCGGGCCGGCGCTGCGCACCGAAGCTCCAGTAGCTTCGCGTGAACTGGTCAAAGCCGCCCTCCGCCTCTTCCAGCTGGAAAAGCTGCTTTTGGAACAACTCATATCTGAAAAAACAGCAAGATTCAAGAGTTTTGATTGGCCATGTTTGATTGAGCCTGCCAAACAAGGAATTGGACTTGGGTCAATAAATCACAGCCACTGTTCAACATTTAGGTGACTAACAACACTCAGGACGTGATGTGGAAAATGGCAAATAAGATCCCCTGATCTTCAACTCCCAAGAGGGCAAGGGAAAAACTCCATACTCCAGCTAGGGGAAATGAGAAACCACAGATTAGGATCGCTCTTCCAGGATGACCAGGCTGCAATGGATGCGGATGAAAACTCAAAATGGCCTCCAAAAACAAGGTGAAATAATTCATCACTTCACTGGTTCTTTTATCTCAAACAAGATATTTTAGGTTGCATTACCCGACATGTTTCGGCTTGTACTTCCGCCTTCATCGGGTGAAATAATTCAATTCAATTCAGTTAAATGGGGGGTTTTCTTCCCAACCACAAACCCACCCGCAATGCATCGATGATTGAAATCATTATTAGTTGCAGCTTGGTTATTATTACCATGCAGATCTCATTTGTGGAAATGGACTTCAGAACCTTCCCATCTATCATTTTTTCCATCAGGAGTTTCCATACAGCAAAGCGCTTTGAAGCAACTTGGCCTAATAGCATCCTGGAGCGCCGTCTTTTCACCTTTCGGCCGACTATACTTTGTCATTTATCTCACTTAGCTTCTACAGCCAGCCGGTGTCCAGAACACCCCCACCCTGAGCCCACCCCACCGCAACGCCCGCCCGGCCGGGACGGAAAGCTTCTTTCAGCCAGCCGAGTTAAGTGCCCTCGCTTCCCCGTCGCGTCTACGCTGAGCTTTCCGATGCCCTTGGGCGACGGAATGATGGCTCGACGGACAATGGCCGTCATTTCTCAGCGGCTGCTCGCGGAACGAGAGGGGGAAAGGCAAAAAAGAACCGTGAGAGTGAAAGAGCAAAAGGAAGTCATCGGTGTCAAGGAAGTAGGCCCAAGTGATGCATCTTGACTGCGAGACAAGCTTTGTATGTCAACAAGTTTCGCCTGGCTGGCTTGTTTGTAGGGGTCAACTCGGGTCACTGTTTAAAGGTTATGCTTGAAGATATTCTTTTCACATGCAAACAGGAAGACAGTTGGAATCTTTAGATGTGTCGTGTTTAGCGCGCCACCGTCCAAGCACCGGGCGCTGGCTGGCTAATGTCGCTTTACGGCGCTTTAAGTGCGTTAATGAGGCTAAATGGAGAGAGAGAGAGAGAGAGAGAGAGAAAGAGATGGACACGAGCAGAGAGCTTGACTGATGGAAACCACGATTCGGCCGCAGCTAATGATGTTCAATCGGAACTTCAAGTCACTGCATCAATGTCAGTCTCGCTCTGAATAACCGGCATGGTTCGCCTTCAAACGAAGCGGCGCATTGGAGATATCCCGCTTGCCTTTTGGTCGGCTCCAATTCGGAGCGCTTGACGGCGCCGCGAGCTGCGAGGTTTCCCGCCGTCTTGCGCAAGCAGACGGGTAAATAATGAAGTGCGTCAACAGAGCAAGGCCCGGCGGGGCTGTAACCTAACCTGCGCACGGCATCCATGCCGCTGCTTCTCGCAATCATGAACGTGGCTGCCGGCGCTCAGACCGACGACCTCCCCGGCGGGAGGCGGGCTGACGCCAGCTGGCTGGCTGAAGCTGGCGAGGGGGGGGGCAAAGTTCAACAGACACACCGCTGAGATCTGAAGGCTCCGCCAGCGCGGTCAAAGGTCTTTTTCTGATAAACCGACTCGATTGTTGGTGTGCCGCCGCCGCCGCCGCCGCGTGAGGAGACTCGGCGTGATGCCACAGCTTGAGAAAGTCAGTTGAAACGCTGATTAGACTGGCAGCCGCACCATGCCCGCCGGCAGCTACTCCAGAGATATCAAATATTGTTTTGACTGTAAACTGATGAACAACTATCAATCCAACGCATCACAGTAGGGAACAATTACTCGAGCTCCATCAGCAGGGGCTCGCTCGCTCGCTGGCGTTTGAGGCCCACGTCTCGGGCTCGCTGAAGCCTGGCAATCCCAAGCTGGGCATGTGATGGAACTGACACTTGACGAAAAGTTGGAGCCTGCCACGCCAGCTGGAAATACAAAGCGGGCGGTCCCGAACCTGCCATATTACAAAGCAAACCCTCGCAAAAATAATAACAATGTGACCTCGGAGTGGTGTTCGGAGATCCTGTTCCATACAAGCAATTGGTTATTAACTTTGTGTTTTGAACTAAACACCCAGCAGGTAGGGGCGTCTGTATGAGAGGGAAACGTCGTAAGTAGCCAGGGTTTGTCCATGTGGCAGAAAACAAGTCACTGGAATAGAAAACAATGGCAAACGTGTGGTGTTTGAAAAGGTTGTGTATTATTCAAAAAGAAATTTGAAAGGTCATTTCTTAGAGCACTTGGCCTACATTGTACCAATACGATGGAATATGAGTAAAGAAATATGAAGTACCGTTTTTCCCCGTGTATAATGCGCCCCCATGTATAATACGCACCCTAAAAATGGCATGTTGATGCTGGAAAAAAGCCTGGACCCATGTATAATACGCACCCAGATTTTGACTCCTACTTAAGTCCGTGAACGTAAAATTATTTCTGAAAAAAGATCATCTTTGGGAACAACCGGATGTTATTCTGACGGTCAGTATCACTGACGGTCAGTATCACTGCGCAAACTCGATAGCGAAGAAATGTTTCGGATTTGTGTAGGGTACATTGTGACAGCAAACGAGCAGGTGATCGAGCAAGCTTCTGATACGAGAGCATTGTGTTTGTATGGAGTGTGTTTGAAGTGAGCAGCAGAGAAGAAAGCGCATCTGTAATGGCGGCCTCCGTTTGATATCCGGATTTTTAAAAAAAAAATTTAAAAAAATTGAGAATCTTTTCTTTTTTTGTACCCATGTATAATGCGCACCTCAGATTTTAGGATAATAAATTAGCTAAATTTTGCGCATTATACATGAAAAAAACCGGTAATTGGTTGTTACCTGGTCCCTGAGCAACTGTGATGTCATTTGCAGCCGTTTTGAGTGGAGCCAAATCATTGAGAGTCATACCCGTCATGATTTGCGTTCACTTGTACTTTGTTTCAGATGTGGTTGTGCTTTGGTGAGCGCTATAAATAAATGTGCCTCACCTCCAAAGAATTTCTATTCAATCTGCCCATCAACGAGCGTGAATAAGGTGGTGGTGGTGAATAATGGCCGCTATTAATGGCCGCGTTGCTCACGTCACCGGTTAGCCAGGATAAGGTCGCGCATGCGCAGAACTGCCGACTGTCAAAGCAGCACGAACGAGTCATTTTGTTATGTTCTGCTCTGGTCACGCACGGCGTGGACTCAGAACCACATCTTCGAAATGTCGACAAATAGGAGCCGCAATGTCATTTAAAGGTCACGCGAAAATTCAGGGGAAACTTGAGCTGTCGCAAACTTCTCTTTTTTTCTTTAGCTTGAACTTGTGTGCTTCCTCTTTAGGGGTCCAAAGGTACAAATGTTAGTTAGCGCAAAGCATTGACCTCAGCGCGTGACGTTCAGCGCTATTAGTCTTTTCATTTCTTTTTGCACCAAAGCGGCATTCGGGAAGCCTTTACCTCCGCTTGTAGTCCTTCGCGTAGGGTTTAAGGTACGGGTCCATTTGAAGGAGAGTGTCAAACTCAGGAATGGTAACATTATCCCCCTGTTCCGCCATGGTTTCGAGCGCGAGACGGAAGCAATCGACTATCGAACACTGTGTGCGAACAAAGAGCAGGAATGTCCATAGAGGAGACGCGCGGGGGCTTATCTGTGGGGCTGGCTGGGGCTGGCTGGGACTGTGGACCAAGCCCGTCCCCCTATGACAGACAGCACGCGGCTGTGTTTACCACCGGACGGGAAGAGCCGAATCGAATCGAACATTGCCGATTGCGACTGTGACGCCTGTCAAGTTGACAGCCACTTGCTACGTCACTGAGAGACATCAATATTTATAAGCGTATGTAAATACGATGATTCTCAGTTGCAATGTCAAGAAAGGAGAACCATCAATCTATGACTTTCATTTTCATGCGGTGAATTGTTTCAGGCATTGAATTGTTGAATCATACCTCCTCCATGTTTTTTCTGCTCATTAAAAAAGTGAAGGCAATTCAAATGGGATATGTTGTCTCTTTCAGGATTCCTTTTTCAAGCAAGTGTTTATATTTACATTTTACTTTTGCAAACTGCAATAAAAAGTAAAAACAGATGGCACTAAACACTCGCATTAGGGTTTCAAAGTTTTAATCTACTTGGGTCGGGGTTTTCAAGTAGGGCTTTAAACTACGATGAGCCTCCTCCGAAGGGAGGGCATTGACAGGAAAACTTTTTGGAGCTTGTCCGTTGCTATGATTGCAAATGAAAGTAGATGAGATCTTTGCGAAATGAAAGAATAGCGCTGCTCTTGAAAGTGTCACCGAATGACAGTTCTTGTTTTTTTTCCCGTTACCTCTGCGGGCAAAGCACAAAGCGAATGTCATCGGAAGGAACCATCTGTTAGGAGTCCAAAACACACACCTAACGTCTGGCCCTGAAGGTTATGTCAATAGATGTCCCCTGTGTTGTGCACGGCGAAATAGCGTCAAGGCTGTGAAGGGCAAAAAACACTCAGTCAACCTATGTTATTTGTGCCATTTTCTGGGTATTTCATGTTAAAAGCCTATAAATGTACTCATGGCAGTCATACAGAAAATAGCATTTAGCCAGCAGTGCATCACGTCCAAGTTGTCTGCTTATGATGCCTTTTCTTTTCCCAGCAGGGTTGTCTGCCTCTCAAACCGACGGCCCTGCCAATGTCTACATGTTGCATAATACAAGAGCATTCAAAGCAGACTCCGCTCGGGGTCCTGAATCAAATATTGATACAGAATCAGAAGTGCGCTGCCGTGGAAATGTTGACGCAAAAACACGTCTCGTTCACTCATTCGCTTTATTGATATTGTGTGTTGTATTGAAGATGAAGAAAAACAAACATGTCAAATACTTATTCAGTCCCTGTAATTACCCATCAAAGCATTTGAGTCCAACCAAGCTTGAGATTTGCTTCCCGGTGTGTCAAGCTTGACAAAACACTACCCAGGCAAAAAAAGGTGATGGTGGATTAAGCCAAGCGAGTCGGCAAATACTTGAAGGTGCAAAAGAAGAGCAACATTTATTCAACAATCGGATCGAATAATTAGTGGCATCTGCTTGGAACGTTTCCCAGTGGATGTTTTACTTTGTGAAAACTTCCCTGAATTTATTGTCACTTATTCACTGTTGTTGTTGTTGTTGCTTTTTCAATGACAAAAGCAAATTTGCCATTGTTCTGGTTCAGACATGTTCAGGCTTTTATTCCACTGAGTAAAAAAATGCCTCGTGTGTCTCCTTTAAAGTAAGCGAGCAGAATTTGTTGACTTGACTTTGAAAGTATTCCGTAATCACAGACAAATGAGCACTTCACACAATGACTCGAAATGCAAGTGGTTTTGAAAAGTACCCTTGCAAAAAAATCATTTGACAGCTGCCGGTGAGAGTTTTTCTTCCAAGGTTCCCGCAAGGAAAAAGTCATGGGCAAATAAACAGGAAAGGAAAAAGAATCCGCCGATATTTCACGCCGACGGCTGACAAATGGAAGCCGACCGAGCGCAAATAACACGACTTATTTAGCAAATGTCGCGGCCAAAAGTCACTCGTGTGATGTTCAGCTCATCTTCTGGTAAAACTCAAATGTCTGTTAATTGAATTAGGTCGCGCTCAGACCCAATACGGACTGCCTTCCTTCTTTCAGGGATCAAAATTGGATGTCAGGGATCAGTGTGCTGATATATTACCAGTCATAATTCACGTGAAAGAGAGCCGCCGCCTCGGCCCGAACGCCACAAAGTGAAAAGGTTAACGCCGTGTGAGATGGCGGATGATGCTAATGAGAGGTGATAAGTTCGCTAGCAGTCTTCAATTTCAAGGATGGAGGAGTCTCGGGAAAAGCTAAACCGGGGCCGACGCGAGGAGCCGACTCGTAAGATGAGAGACATTAGACGAGGCGCTTGCGATTGAATCTCTTTAAGATAAAACGCTGACGGGGATAAGTCGCATCTGCCCTGTGGTGACTTTTGCTCGTAGACGCTCTGACTCATTCAACATGTGGAGTGCAGTTCATTTTTCTGTCCCATTAAAAATGCATTTTTAGGCGGTCAAGTAAATGTCAAGCACTGGGGGTGATATGACCCCGAACGGCGGGATCACATTTGCCAATCGGAAGCCTTACCGAAGGAAGTCAACCCCAAAATCTTCTTGACAAGAACATGTTATGTGTGCCCCACATGGCACTTGGATTAATATCGCATTTGTGGGATATGACTCAAGCAATAAAATGAACCTGTTTTTATCCATCGCAGGGAGGCGGCCATGTTGCCACTTGCTGGCGACTGAGAATGACATCACGGTTGCCAGGTAGCTGAGTCGTCCGTACGTGATTGGTTGGGACTTGAGACCAGCAACTGTGATCTCATTTTCAGTCGACAGTAAGTGTCAAAATGGCCGTTCCCTTGAGATGGAAAAAACACAAACAAAACAATAACCAGAAAGTGTGATGTCTTTTTCAGTCGACAGCAAGTGTCAAAATGGCCGCGCCCTTGAGATGGAAGAAACACAAACAAAACAATAATGACAAAAAACAATGACCAACAACTGTGATGTCGTTTTCGATCGACAGCAAGTGTCAAAATGGCCGACCCCTTGGAATGGAAAAAAACGCAAACAAATGATTAATTATAATAACGAATGATGACAAAATTAATGACAACCCTTGCCCGCTCCCATGACGCACCTACGTAGCATTTAGCTTCATACGAGAAAGCTTTACTTTAAAACTCTCTGAAGACTCCACAGGAGGCTTAGGCCGTGTCATTTGTAGGCTACGTGGCGCGCCAACAACCGCTTTGAAAATCAGGAGGTGTTCGTCATGCTCTGCTCGGGGTGCCGCGTGTAATTACCGCAAACAAGAGCAACCACGCAGAGACTAATAGATCGGATTGATAAACATGATTTATTATCCTTCCACGTGTGGGCTATTGAAGTTGCTCATTTCCGCAGGAGGGATTCGATTGCATGCAAGAAAAAGGCACATTTGCGTCTCCAAATAAAACAAACGCCGAGTCGGAATAATTGACTGAGTCTGTGGCGAAATTAAACTTTGGCGAAGACAAAATAGCATTAGAGGCGAATTGCCTCAAGGAACGCTTGGAAAAAAGGCTGAAATCATTGTTGAAACTTTGTTTGGAGCAATCAACCAAAAAAAACTAAAAATCCCAAACTGCTGAAGTCGAACCCTTCGACCATTATTGTCACAGGAATAGGATGAAGGATGGAAAATATGCTTCGACTGTGAACACACACACACACACACACACACACTCGATGCAAGCATTTCTGCTTCACCTTGTTAGTCACACAAGGAATAGAGTCATCTAAAATTAGCCGCGCCGTTTGAGACCCAGCAGGTAGCTAGCGCCCCGTGCTAATAGATCCTGGAGGTGAAGTACCCATTAGCTCCAAAGGCATATTCACCTCTAAACAGATGTTTTTGTGCAAGTCCAAATGGAGGGAACAACAAATGGTAATAGAACACCTGTGCCGCTGTGGGCTAGCTTGCGGAAAACAAGAAGAACAATAGCAAATGCGCCACTTTACGCAGCTTCGTGTTTATTCGCCTACGTGGTACACAAAAAAAGGTTGAAGCTTTGCAATTAAAAAAAAAAAAAAGAAGTTTTTTTTCTTGTTTACACTTTAAGTGGCCGCTGGAAATTTCAAGGCCCTCGGCAATAGTTTGCCCAACCGTGAGTCTGATCAACAAGCAATAATCTCGAATGTAATGGAACCTTTACTGGCCGCTTCCTTACACGGCATCACTTATTTATATCACTTTTAGTTCACTTTGATGCGAGCAAGGCCCGTACTTGCGTGCACCTCAGCCATCATGTTTCCTTGATCAAATTTTAATCCCTACGTGAATTATGCATCGTGAACTTGGGACCGGAATTTTCCGATCAAAATGAAAATATGAGACTCCAGAAAAAAAAATCCTCAAGTGATTCCCCAGGCAAACTTTGTTTCTATGCCGTTTGTAAAAAGCATCAAATAAAAGGTTGCTAATGGAAGTTGTGGGCAAAAGTTGTTGTGTTAACCGCAGCACAAGTGGTGCATGGCTTCGTTTTTCCTTTTTAACGGCCGGCTTTTCTTTTAGCGGTTTGCAAAGAGAGTCGGAGTCATTAGTCATTGTAAAAAGCCGAGGCGAGCGGACGTCTTAATAAGCTCAAAGTGGAGGCCAGACGTCGTCGGCTTTGCCTGTCGACAAACAACAGCAACTGAGCCAGACACTCAACAGAAATGTGCTAAGTAGGAAATAAAAAGTGTGCAAGTTGGAATGAAGGAGCTTTCTTTCTTGAAAGGATTCCCTTCACTTCCTCGCAATAATGTAACTGTATTTATTTTTACCAACAACATTTTTTTTTTTTGGTTCAAATCCAATATCCATGCCAAAGTAATCCACCTGGGGCCTTGAATGTCACAAATGACGTTCCCTTGACATATTTTAGCAATGGCTGTTTTATTTATTTTTTGTTATTTTTAACCAATCAGATTTCAGATTCGCAAAACAACGCCTGCAAGGTGGCTCAGATGGGCGTAACCGTTTTCCCGCTGTCTGATTGGTTGAGCTGCTGTCCACCGGAAGTTTGATCGCTAGCTTGATTGACGGAGGATTCGTCATTTTCAAGGTGACCTTTTCAAAAAAGCTAGCTCGGCCAGCATCCTTGTTGAAAAGAATTCATTTGGCACTTTGAGATGAGCACGTGTTCGCGCTGCAGCTACTTTACAAAGAAGGGAAGTGGATTTTGTCTAGGAATAACTTTGAGATTAGCACGTGTTAGCGCTTCAGCTATTTGACAAAGAAAGGAAGTGGATTCGATCAAAGAATAATCAACAGCCCTTGTGAGTACCATGTGTTTCAATTTTCTTTTAAAAACGTTTATTTGTCAGGTTATTAAATGAATATTGATTGTGAACTGCTCCAAATGAAATGGTCGTGTAGAAGAGAAATGGTTCACTTTATGTCTCGCTTTGATAAGAATGGCATTTGGATGTCGGGCGGTTAAAGACGTCCGGAAGAAGCAGCAGGAGGAGGGAGAAGCATGAAGTCGCCAAGGAGAGCAGATGGTCAGGAGGAATGAGGAAACGTGACCGGCGTTTTGCAGAGACTTGTGACAGCTTCATCTGGCCGCCAAGTAACGCCGAGACTGAGTTATATGGGCTCCGTACAGGCTCCTCAATTGTTTTTTTTAAAGTCAATTCAACACAATTAATAAGTAAATCCCATGTGAAAGACTTTTTTCCCCCCAAACACTGCAAATTAATTAATCGAAAGGAATTTTAACAAATTTAGTCAGTCAATGATTCTCCATGCTTTCACTCCCAACCTCATGTTAATTTTGCTCCTTTGGTGTCCCAGAAATGATTAAAAAACAACAACAACTTACCGTATCTGCTCCCTGTAGTCGCTTGTTTTACTGGCAGCTCAATACAAATCGTGTCAATTAAAAATTGACAACAAGAAAACTTGAAGATGTGAGCCAGCAGAGGCTTTTTAAACAAATCTTTCTTTATGAGGCCTGCTCATTGACCAGCAACATATCAGAAGCGTTTTCAACCTAATCAGCCCGTTCCGTTTCATCCTTTTACCGGCCGGCGCCCTCTCGATGGAGCCTTGGCTGCTTTCAGTCCAGTTAACCCCTTGAACCCGGCCGGCACTACAGTGAGACGCTCATGGTGTCGCTGGCTTCTGATTCACAGCATTGGAATGGCGCCACGGTCACGGCGGTGCAGATTGAATGCCGCGAGCGCCCGAAGGCCACGTCCTCATCACTTGATTAGATTGACCGCGGCTGACTCGTCTCATGTGGCCACCAGAAAAGAGACGAAATATCAACGGTGTCAAATGTCGGTTCACTCATTCATTGCCAGTTGGGATGTATCTTTGACGCCTGTAGCCGTCCGTCAATGGCAATGAACGATTGTTCAAGAGATGTTGTACGATCGGAAAATCTGTTGACTCTGAAGCATCAAGAGCTGTCTTTCCATACGAACGTGCAGTATGCAATATTTGGGCTCGCTTTGACCAAACATGGCGCCGCCTCGTGATTATGAACGTACGATTGGGCGCTTGTTGCTAGGCGGATTTCCAGGGGCAAAATGATGCCTGACCTCTGAGCGACAGAGAGAAGCAGCATTTGCTATGTGACTAGCTTTCTGAATGTTTGTAACTCCTGCTTCCATTCCAACTCCTGTTCGTTTGTCTAGACTAGCGGGAGCTGAAATGATTTTCTTTGTTTCAAGGACCCCCTAACTATGACATTGTACCTCCTAAATACCCAAACATTGCAGATTTTCAAAGGTTAAATAATCATTTGGGTGTATTTTTGGCACCTTGGGTCTATGAAAATGTCATTTGGAGCTGAACAGTAGCGTTGAACGAGATACCATAAATTAATGGCAAATAATTTTGCGAGCCCCAGGTTCCACTTGCGCGAGTCCACAAGTGGGCGTGGCTTTGTCTCCATCCCGTCATCCAATCAACGAGCAGCACGGGAGCCGCGGGCTGCACATGCACGCTGGCGTCCAGCAGTCAGCGTCGTCCTGCTCCAGAAGAGGACCGGCTGCCCCCCCCCCCTTCCTCACCCAAACCTCCCTCCCTCCTCCTCCTCCTCCTCCTTCTTCCTCCTCTCAAGCAGCAGCATCATCATCACCCGTCAGAGTTCATCCATGTAGTCTGCGCATCCCCGTCTGGATAAGTGAGCCCTGTTTCTCCGTTCCCCACGCGTGGAGCGCCAAGTCACGACAAGGCAGCGAAACATTTGAGAAGTGAAGATGACGATGCTCCAGCGGCACTTGCTCTTCCTCCTCTCCAGCCTGGGCGCCAGCATTTTTGGAGGTGAGTGCCTGCGGGGAGGCTGATGCTGCAAGACCGGGCGGGGCGTGGCGTGGTGTGCGTTGCGTGCATGGAGAGAGAACCCACCTCAAAATAACACGCGTCACGCCTGGTCCAATTCTCCATCATCTGTCCTGTGTGCGCTGTAATGCGGGGAAGTTGCGCCGTGCGTGCGCATGCTCTCTGTGGAAATACTGTGGCGAGCGACACAAGTTTGCGTGTTGCCGCGGGAGCACAAGTTGTGTGCTTGTGATTCACGGTGCTCGCGTTGTTTTGACTGCTGCAGTCACCTCCAGCACGGAGGATTGTGTGGCGTGTGTGTGTACCTTGGCATAATGCGTCGGGTTTTACCTGTTTATGTGGCAAATTAGTGTGCAGCAGATGCAGCTCCTGGAATGTGTGTGTGCGTGTGTTTGTAATGAAGTCCTCCTCCCCGTTCACTTCCAAAAGTCTCCCAATATACCCCCTTCCCTTCCCATCCCATACCTCAACCCCTCCTTCGTGGTTTCCCCGTTAATTGGACTCTGAGTTCTGATGAAAATCTACGAGGAGCCGCCGCCACACAAAAAGGCTTGTAATTGCCTATAGATGCCACAAGATGGCAGCAAAGCACTTTTTCCCTTTAGACAACGTTATGGCTTAAAGAAGCCCCTCCCTTTAGTTGAACTTGTTGTAGTTGCTTGGCACTGAGGTTCCAACAGGTGGCGCCTAAGCAACATTTTAATAAGCACGTAAAAGAGAATGAGTTTTTAAGCGAGAATAGGCATCATGGCCAGTCAGCCACACCCACATTTCAACGGTCCGTGTGTGTGTGTGTGTCAATATTGAGTTTAGCAAGGTTGGTTGTGTAGCTTTTGGCAGAAGTTATGCTTTTGACAATAGGGCATACCATGGTGTTTTGAAGCCCCGGCAAGAAAAAAATCAAATGGGTAATTGTGTCATCGAACATCCGATGATCGAATGAGGCGACATTTTGAACAAAAAGATTCATTTGCGAGAGGCAGCAAGGGTGTGTTTTATTTCCGCCGCATTGATGAGCCGCAAATACGCTCATTCTTAACGTTGTTCATTTTGTGCCGGTCGAAGCCTTTCGGAATTCTGCGGCCGCGCATTTTATTGATTACGTCTTTGTTTGCATCACATGATTGTGGCCTCGAGTGACACACATAATGTGAGGCAAGCCAAAATGATCTCCCATATCTTCAGACAACAAACATGAAGTAGTCACCTAATGCAGAAGAATTTCACTACTAAGCGACTCGGTAAGGATTAGTCGCATTGCTCAGAGGATGAAAAACAAAAACACAAGTTTGATTTTCCATTGTCTGCGGCTGCCTCGCTCTTGTCAGAGCGTGCATTGGTGAAAGCAGAAAAAAAAAAAAATCTGGGGGGCTTTCGTGCTCCACTGAGTGCTATTCTGCCTTAAAATGGTTTCTTCTACATTTGCTGTATTGCCTTGCCACCTACGCCGAGTCATTTTTCATTGGGAGCCTCGACTGCAGGGTGGCACTTGATAGCTGAGAAAATGCACTTGTGTTTCATCTTCTGACTTTGTGAGCCTGCCTGCCTGCCTGCCTGCCTGTGTGTGTGTTTGTATAGAAATTCTCTGTCAAATGAACTTAAAGGCAACGGCAAATGATACTCAGAGCTGTCATATTTAAGGTTCACGTCTCTCAAACACACACGCAGGCGCGCGCACACACACACGCTCACACTCACACGATCTTAGCATGAGCATTGTTTTGTTTTTGTTTTGCTCTGTTAGCGCCTTTAGCATATATGCCAGGCCCCAAAGAAGTGGTCCTTGTCACATGACACGGAGGAAAGTGTTGACATTAGCCTCTTGATAATAATGCTCACTTTTGCTTGATGGAATAAATAGCTCTCCCG
The DNA here is from genome assembly GCF_033458585.1 of Syngnathus typhle. NCBI lineage: Eukaryota > Metazoa > Chordata > Actinopteri > Syngnathiformes > Syngnathidae > Syngnathus > Syngnathus typhle. The sequence continues at coordinate 2,220,033 of NC_083743.1, forward strand.
TTGGACTTGTTTCTCTTTCAAGGCTTGCCATGTTGGAGATGCATGAAAGTTAGCATGGTGAATGTGCCCGTGTGTAATTTGCAAAGTAAAGTAGAAGCCCAGAATCGCACGTCCTCATAAAGAGGGATCGGCCGCGGTCGGCACGGCAGCTGCATACCAAACCCCTAAAGTGAGCAGAAAAACAATGTTAGACGGGACCTTTAATCCGAAATACAAAACGCAGCTTCTAAAAATAACACCAAGGGACGGTGACAATTCTGGAATAACTGATGCGTGTTCCAAAGACATCCGATCTATTTATTCCATCTGGAGGACCCCCCGATGATCAGCAAACGACGCTGCTATTTTTAATATCTTTTCATGTGACTTGGACTTGTAGCGAAGGAGTCAAAAGCGCTGACTTTGGGTCGGCCCGCTGCTCTTTTGCAGGCGAACATAATTACGCATTCATTCGCCCGCCCGCCCGCCCGCCCGTCGCCGGCATCTGCTGTGCCGCAGGTGACCTTAACCACCGGAGCTGAGGCAAGCCCTCACGTAATGACCACTCTCAACCTCGGGGGCCGCCATCAGCGCGCCGTAAATACACAGCGCCGCGGCGGGAAGCTGCTGTCTCGTTGCAAATGGCTTTTGTGTCGGTGGCGACCAGAGGAACGGCGACTATGAAAAGCAAAATTGTCAAAGATTTGCTTGAAGGCTGCCTTTTGTGCGGGCAGCGACCAGGCGGCGAGATGTCATCAGAGCAATTTCTCAAAAGGCCTGATCTGAAAAAGAGATTTGGCGCGTTGCAAATGGTTGGGCTCGTCGGAATTGGACGTGTGGAGCGCTTGCTTCTGTAACCGGTGACGATTTCTGATTAGATTGAGAAAATGTTGTGGTTGCTTACAAATAAAAAAAGACATCACCCATATAGGGCATCCATGAGGAAAAACACATTTGGGGTAAATTTAGTTATATTTTTTTCTTCTTCCAATACAAAGTTGTATAGTTATTTAAAAGATGTCATATTTTATAGAAATAGTTGTATAAGTTTTGATCACGTAACCATGTAGCATCCATCATCCATAAAATTCTGGCCATTATGTACTTGATGACCTTGTTAATTATTGTTAGTGACTAGCGCTGAATCTTCCTGAGCGCATTTCCGACATGATGTGAAATGTGTCATTATGGAAACTTTTCTTTCTTTCTCCCTGCATTATTACCATTACTACTCTGTTAAATTAATGGTAACCACGGAAACGGCTGCCGGCGCACGCGAGCGCCGTGTCAAATAAGCGCTCGCACTTGTACAATGGCTCCCCGTAATTGGCTCCGTACTCGAACATTCTGCCACATTCCGAGAGGAAGAAAAGAGCGCTAACGTATTATATTTCAATTAGGAGAAGCTGGCGAGCGTTTCCTATTAAAAGTCTGAAAGCCACTGAGCCCATCAGTGGTGTAATGAATACACGACGCGGACCCCGGATTGAGATTTACACCGCCAAGTGATCCCGTTGGAAATGTCACCCACCCGCTTGCTTGCGTTGTTCCAGATTACAACGCAAAGGATGCCAATTATCAGGCAACCTGAAATTCTCTCATTGGCTCCCTCCCGCGTCTTTGCGATGATGCCATCGAGCGGCGAGCTCCTCCTTTGCATCAAGGCGGGATACTGACAGCCAGGATTTGTGATCCTAATCTCTTGGCAGGTGATCACGTTTGCCTCCTTTCCGTCCTCGATATCGCCAAAGAGCTATCTACTTGGAAGCGCCCCTGTGTTTTTTAGTCTTTCGACGCACTCGTCTGTCATCTGGGATTTTTTTTCTCATTTGAAGTTATTCCCCCATTAGCGAGCGAGCGAGCGAGCACACCCTGACAGACAAACGTGAACGCTGCCTTTCGTTTCGTCGCAAACGTTGACGGCGTGACATTTTGACGAGGTTGAAAACTTTTCTGGAAAATCTTTCAAAAGTTCCCCATCTAACGCTTTGAGTGAGGAACTTGATGTCTTCTCACTCTTTGTTTGGCGTAACATCAGTTCAGCTGTCTGATAAATCCCCCCTCCCAGAGGTCATCTAATTTGAGCAAAATGTGTGGGAAAGCTAATACAGACAGAAGCTGCAACAAAGGTTAAAACGCAGACGTGGTCGCGGGCAACCAAAACAGTCAACCTGCTCTGCCGTGACCTCTCTTAACATGCTTAGCTTTCTTGTTGTTGTTGTTTGTTCACTGTCGATTACTTTTCTGTGGTCCGAAAGGGCAACGTCTCAATTAGTTTCATTTTTGGGCTGGTTTGGAAAGCCTCTGAGAGTTTTTATCATCATTATTTTTTTGGAGCTCATCTGTGACATTCAGAAAGTAAATGGCAAGGAGATAAAAGTAGGTGGTCGGGCATTGATCTCGTTACCGTCGTTGGTAAACACATCGACTTTCGCTATCCGTTAAGTTAAATGCGAATTGTCACAGTGTAAATGGCAATGTGGCATAACAAGCAGGATGGAATTCATCAAATGTTTATTTTGAAAAGCATAACTTGCCAAATTCTAATGGGACATAATTCATCAGGATTTTGTATGAAAAGTAATGCGCTGTAGTTTAAAAAACGACCACTTTTGTCACATCTAGCTGGCTAGCCATCAGTTAGCTTGCAGGTAGGTAGCTACGTATAGCTTACGACGACCTGCTAAATACATACCTGCAAGAAAGGATGTTGTGAAGTGCTACTGGCTGCATGTAAAGTGCAAACTCTGGCAAGAGCGCTGAGTCCCAAATGCTAACTAAACGCTGCGAGCCGCCCACCAACGCATTGAATGGGAAGCAGTCTGTAAACTCGCTTAAATCTTTCAAAATGGCTACACACCAGGTCAGGTTGACACTTTTAATGACAAACATTTGAACTGGATCTCGATTACATTGATGAGGAATGCAGAAACGTGTCCACAATAGCCTTATTCATCATTCCAGTAGCAAAGATTGAACTTTTTTTTTCTTCCCTGCTTGTTCTGGCTTTGTGGTCTCGCTAGCACTTGGATTCGATCATCATTTATTTTTGGACAGTATTCTGTTATTTTGGGTGTAATTCCATTGTCGACTCCTAGGTGGAGGCACACAGTTTTGCGTTTTCCTTCACCTCTCCGTAGCGATCCCATTTTCACCTTGTGACCTATTTTCCCAGAAGCTAACCTGCCGTCGACCGCACCGAGCGCCCCATTGCGTCCCCGCTACTGGAAAAGGGCCGTCGTCTCATGTCGGAGACGTCGCGGGATGCCGCGCTGCGGATATCTGTCACGGTGCTATTTCAAAGAGCCTATCACACAGGGAACATTTTCTGCTTTGCCGCTTATTTGAAAAGACATTCCTTTGTGTGTGATCGACTTTTCCACACTGGCGGCGGCGGCATTAATATGCAGCATAATAGCATCAAATGTGTCATATAGCAATGTTTTGAAGCATTGGTTTGAGATGAATGCAAATTGGAATTTATGACTGCTTTTTAAAGGTTGTTTCTGATTTAATTGATTTCCCCCCCCTGTCCTCTACTCAGTAAAAGTTAATTTCAGCATGGAGTGTGGGAAGCATTTGCGCTTGCAGCTGTCTCTCAGTAGGAACGAATGTCAAACGCGGTGACGGCAGATGGCGTAAACGTCGCCTAAAGGCGTCTGGGAATGGCTTGTGAAGGCGCTCGTGCTCATTGCATCATCTATTTCGTGCTCGCTCTTGCGTCTTTTTTTTTGTTTGTTTGTTTGTTCTTTCGGGTTTCTTGATCAAATTGGATGTTCACTACTTTTGCAGAAAGAAAAAATCTGCATCTTCTGCAGAAAGTTGGCATTGACGCAAGTGATTAGCAACCAGTGTGCGGCGTTGATTTTTTTTGTTAGTTTTCCAAAGCAGATTTTCGTGTTAGCTGTTTTCCAAATCTTAAAAGAAATCTTTTTTTTTTTTTTTGTTTAACAGAATAGTCAAATATTGAATCCTCGGCAGCCAGCCGTAACTTGTCGTCGTACGTGGATGTCACGGTCAACAAGGTGTAAAGTCCAAAGTGACATATCACCGAGGCGTTTTGTCAGGCTCCCGTCGCCGTTTGTCCGCTTGGTGGGCTGCCAGCAGACGTGTAAATGAAATGTGCGCCGGCGTATGTAACACGACGTGAGGGCGCAACAGCTTGCGGGCCAGAATGTCAGATGACGCCGCCGCGGAGGGCCCGCTTTGTTGTCGGGCCAACGCGGCGTGAGCTTGCTCGCTCGCGCCCGCCCGCGCCCGCCCGCCCCACACCGCCGGGACGCCGAGGCAGATCCTCGGTCCATCTGTCTGTGCGCACGTCGTCGTTGGGCGGAGAGATCAAAACGCGCCTGCGGCCGAGCATATTGCAAGTTCCGGGCGGGAAATCAACGATGTAGCTTGAGGGTTGGTACATTCATTGACTAAAATGGTGTAGCATTTAAAAAATAAACGTGCGTAAGGTTTATCCCAACAATATGCTGTTTGTCTTACAGTACTCACAGGCGTGTTTTTTTTTAATCTTCTGAAATTTTTACTGCAGCTTCGAGTCACTTTTAGTAGCAGTGAAAGTCCTCTTCATTTCTGTGCAACGCATGGCCAGATTATACAGGCCATTGCTGTGCTGGCGTATGAGCTAGCATGAATGCTAATTGTAATGCCGCCTTCCTCGGTGATGGACGTTTTCATTAAGGTCCCTGTCCGACGTCCCATATTGGCGTTTGTCAATAGTTGCAAACAAAATGACTCCCATTTCATTCTTTTCAATCATTTGGAAGCTCTCATGAATAACAGGACATGGGCAAATTTTGCAGTGAAATAAGACAGAAATGTATTTTGTTTTGCGTGTGTTATTATTCAGCGTGCCTGTCTTTCCTGCAATCTGATTAGCAACCGTGTCCCGGCAAAGTGTTTTGACAAATAATGTTTGTAGCCAGTGTCTCGCCACATTCTCGCCGGTGACAAATGTGCGCTGATAATTATTTCCCGCGTGATGGGCTGTCAAAGTGTCGCCGCATCCCGAGAAAAAGTTTCAAATTAAAGCTGACAAAATGACAGCTTCTAAAAACATACGACCTAAGTGATGTTTTAAGAGAGTCAAAAATGTTTTTTGTCAAGCCAGCCTTGGCTTGGCTGAACAGCCGACACGTCTGAGATGTCATTGTTTAAAAATGCTCGGATCTATTATAAGCCGTCTGCATTTCTTGTTGTTTGTATTTATTTCGAACATTGAATGCTACATAGGTGGCCAATAGCTATTGCGCAATCCAACTCTCCCTTCATCAAGTTGCGGGTAAAACAACAAGCAGTCTATCAGGCAGGTTTCATTGGCACAATAGCACTTTGGAAAGCCGGAGGCAGCTGCTTTCATTTGTACGTGGCCGTTAACGCGCACGTCCGCCTGGCCCGGCCTTATTTGCATTTAAATGCGTTTGACCTTGGCTCCCTCTTTTGTGCCTTCGCACCTTTAATTGGATGATTATTTGGCGTTTTGGGCCGCAGCCTGCGTTATTATACTTTGTTTTCGCCCAACAGGAGATTTGTTATGCGTCTTTGCAGATGAGATTTTTGGGTAATGAAGGGAATTTTTAATTACGGGCTTGACGGTTGTGGCCATTTCTGGTGCGTGACCATCAGGGGGCGCATCGCGGCGAGTCACCCGCGTGGTTTGTTTGGCACTTTCTGATGAATCCGAGGCTAAACCTTTATGATCTCGTTCCAAATAGCGGCAAGGACTGGCATTTGAGCTGGGGTGCCCAGACATTCCACTGAAATAGAACTCCAGCGGGCTCAACACAAATCAACAGCACGACTCGAAATCATCCGAAAGTGTGGCCGGAACGCCTCGTTAGGTTTACCCGTGTTTATTTTTTTTTGCTTCAGCGAGCTGATGACATCGCTGGGCAAAAAAGAAAAACCCCAGACAAACAAAAGCAAACAGGCGCGCCATCCATCAGTCTCATTTCAGGTGGCATCAATATTGCAAGCGGTCGGAAATTGGCCTCTCCGGAGCTAGCTCCCTGATGAAAGCACGTGAAATAGCTGAGCTGGTACGTACGTCTTGCTCACATCCCGCCGTTGATTGCGCAAGTCCACCTCTGCGCTCTAATTGCCGCCCGGCGGAAACCCCCAAAATGATTGGCAGGCCAAGGTGCGGAACTTTGAAATGAAAAATGTCCAAATGGAGACAAAGCTGCCGTCTCAAATGTCAAGGCAACACTTGGTCCTATTTCAACTTGCATTGAAACCTGGAGGAGGTCAAGATGAAGCAAAGGATGCCTCCCTCCATTTGGTTCACTTTAATCCGAATAGTCATGCTTCCTGAAAACGGCAGCCGTTACTGTTTCATTCCGGCACATTTGAGTGATCTCCGCTCTTCTATCCTGGTTTGAGAGAGGTGTGCTTGTTGGGTGGTCACGTCATTGTGGACCTTGTCGGGAGTTTTGATTTCCGCTTGTTGAAATCAAGCGCATTAATGGCCGCAATTACCCGGGCTGCTCGGCTGTCATATTTAATAACTTCACGACGGGAGCGCGGCCAAAACAAAAGGCGAGCCGGAGCCATACGGTGGGCCTCGCCGCGTGTCAACGACTCCACAAAATCATTCGGGTGTTAAGATTGCAAGATCCGTCTTTTGATTGACGTTTTGCGAGCTATACAAATCAACTTGACTTGACCCACAAAAAAAGACAGAAGAATGTGAGATTGTTACATTTGCTCCTCGACGTTCCGCAAAACATCTCCGAGGTTTCCAACTTTTCATTTCTTTCCCTTTGAAATGTATCAATAATGCCCACTGAAAAGTGTGGCAAGCTCACGGAAAAGCAACTCGCAATCACCGGCGTGACGACCAGTATCTCCTCGGACCTCTGCCAGGAACTGTACGGCCGCACGCGTTTATTTGATTTATTTTCCTCCCGTGTCATCTTTCCGACTTTGATGGATGACACGGGAGCGTTTATAGATTTTGTAGCTTTGTGTTCCTTCACCAGCCTTTCTTTTCCTGCCCTTCTCTAATTCTTTTTTGGTGGCGTTGCGGGCGCGAGCGGACGGATGACGGCGGCCGCGGGGCTCGGCGGAGTGTGCGGCTCGCCTCGACCCCTGTCACTTTGACAGAGTGAACACGTTGCGAGAGATAATGGAAACTTTCTATCGGAATAAAAGAGAGCCTCGCCGCTCGTTCATCAACATCGATTACTGTACAAAGACGACCGGTGAATCGCGGCGAAATAAATAAGGACAACAAAAGTGGGCGCTATTTGCCTGCGAGGGGACATCACCTCAATTTGTTTTCAGCTCGCCCAAAACATTCAGCCGCGGGCTTTTATTTGTGCGTGCGGGCGTGTGTGTTAGAGAGAGCGAGAAACAGACAAGCGTGTGTTTCTATTTGCTTCAAATACTTTAAGACAAAACCGAGTGCACGTCTTTTCCACGTATTTGTACTTCATTTCTTTTTCTGACAACTTGAAATGAAAGAATTGAAGTTGACCTGGCACGGCTTCTTCCACGTTAAGCGAGTAGTTGCAGTGCCGCGTTCCAATGGGACTCGATTAAACACGCCCGACCGACTGGCCGGGGAAAACAAATACACACACACCATTAGACGCCATCAGCAGATTGTGGAAGAGCGAGCGTCCCGTCCCGTCCCGTCAAACTCGGGCAAATGTTTGCCGTCATGTCCCAATCCAACTGGATTCCATTTTTCTAATCACTCATTTTTTGTTGGGCTTGATGGTCATCGGCCGGCCAGGAAATGAGCATTTTCATTCATTTTCAACAGCGGTATTCAACATTTACGTGCTTGACGGTCCATTCAGCCCGATGATTGTATGTTTTCATGGTGGGGTTTTGAGCCAATTATAGAAAATGAAACAAAATACATTCACCACGACGACGGCGGCGGCGGACGAAACCTTCTGTCGGCCGCCGCCGCGTTCAATTAGGTCTGAATCGTCTGGAGCTTTGGGCCACGGATTTTCAAGCCATGTTGAATAATTGGATTAGGACAATAATAGGAGCGAGGATATATTTCTTTGTCCTGTGTGACGGATCTTTTAATGGGAGACCAGACCCAGGCGGGCCGTTAAGCAGATGGGCCGCCGTTGACTTGGTCTCCAAATGATGTCTTTAGTGCGGGCAAATGGCCTAATTAGCATGGCAACGCTAGCGCAAATGAATGCTACGCGGCGGCGTCTCTCGTGTGCGAGGCGATGACACTCTATGACATCGCCGCTTGTCCCATCGCTTTGGCTCCCATTGGAGTGGGGGGGGGCAATCTTGCCCACCCACTTTGGGGCATTAGCGCGCAAGAAACAAGCCTGTTGATTCCCGTCATCTGGGTGCATATTACAGGGATCATTTGTTTTATTTGCCAATTGATTGTGACAAGGGCTTTTGTTGACTCAGGAAGTAATGGACCAAACATATGTTTGAAGGTTCAAACTGAAATAAACCACAAACCCCGCCGCCGCCGCCGCCAGGATTCCAAAAACAAATCAATCCAGTTTACAAATCCATGAATTTGTCGCATGTATTTTACAAAATACTATCTGACGCAAGTCTCGAGCAAGGTGACACGCCCTCCTTCCCTGCCTCCCTCCCCACCCGCCTTGGCCGCTCCGCTCACCGCCGCCGGCGCCGCCGCGCACGCGAGTCACATCCGTCGCCCTTCGCCGTGAGCGATGATGTGGTGGGCCGATGATTAAGTGCGGATCCATCCATTGCGTTTGCCCGCCTCCCGCTCCAGACGACCCCTGAATAACAATGGGGCGACCGATCAATTATTTAGTTCATATTCTTCACGGCCGCAAATGATTGAAGCGGCCTTGAAGCGAGCGGAGCGCGTTGTCAGTGTGCTTTATGGATCATCCCGGCCGGTGTCAGCCGCTTAGCGTCGACCATCACTTTAGCATTAGCGTTACGAGCTGGAGGAAATGAGCCAACAAATGATTTGCTCATTTTCAAGGATACCCAAATACTCCAATTCTTTTCGGAGCAATTTCGTATTTGGAGCCGACATCACCGTGGGCTGATAATAGGGAAGCGGTTCTTCCCCTTTTCGCTCGAGTGAAAATCAAGTGATTAGCATGCTTGTTTATGCTTCTGAGAAGATCACCCAGAGAAATCACCCGGCATACTTTTGGAAAAAACAATCAATTGGTTGTGACAGATGCTTGTTTTCGGGCGCATCAGCGTGATTATCTGGAGCGTCACGCTTTCCCGCTTTAGTTGTCAGACCCAGCAAATCGTTCACTTGGCACGGCACGTTGATGAATCATCATCTGGGTGATTAGCAACGTGGAACGCAAGCTTGACGACGGTGCAAACGTGCCTCCCTTTTTACGATCCCCAAATTCCACCTGTTCCTTGACCCAATTTCAACTTTTCCCAAGCGTTCTTTGCCAAGTGGAGAAATACTGAGCCAAAAACCATGAGCCTTCCTTGCTCCCTTCCTTCCTTCCCTCCCGCCGTTTTTGTTTTAATTGCCTTTCATTTGGTCTTCCTCCTCCTCTGCCGCTTTCGACTTTTTGCTAGCCAATGTCATTTTTCACGGGGCGTAACAAGTGGTGGCACGCAAGAGCTTTTATGTGAGCTTTTAATGGAGTCCAAACGCGTGGGATTTACCGAGCGGCGAGGAGAGCGGAATCACATTTATTTACCGCCGCCTCCGCTGATGAGATTTAATCCTCGTAGGTAGCTAATAAGCCTTTATTTCGGTAGCGGCGGCGGGCCGGGTGGGCCAAGGCTCACGCTGTTCTCTCTCGGACTGCTTCTGTTTGTTTTCATTGTGCGAGCCGGCGGAGCGTTTACATTCATCAAATGACACAAGCGTTGCAAACGTGTGTGCTTTCACAAGACGACCATTATTTCTGGTCCTTGTTTGTTTGTATTGTGCTAGGTGGCGCTTAGCATGAATAACTGGCGGAATGAAATGTACCTTGTGAGTCTCCATGAGTTTGCCAACTATTCAGCGGCATGCATGGAGGCGGGGGGGGGCGCAAATGGGGTGAGTTGTGCTCCTTCTAAAAATAAATTGAATGGGCCGCAAATTGTCTTTTGTCAGGTAATACACTGAATACAGGAAATATGAGTGCCGGCGGTGGTTCCCCCCCCCCCCCCGGGGTCTAAACGGGGAATTTAGCGTGGCTCCCGCGCGGGCGGGCGGGCGTAACAAACCGTTCCCTCGGCTGGCGCTTTGAAGGATTTTGAGTATTCCGGAAGTGTCAGCAAGGATATTTGGAGGTGAGTTTAATTAGAGCACGAGCGAGCGACACTTCTCTACCGCTCAGCCGAAAGAAAGCATAATTGCTGCCAGACTCAGGAAGGAAGGAAGATGGAAGGATGCCGTGGCGCATTCTGATTCGTCCCCGCCACCCTCGCATGCAGTTTGTCCCTGTTTTACAAACTTGATTGCTTTGTGCAAAACTTGAGCATGTTATACCAATGCTGTTTTACACTTTGATTTTTTCAAAGTGTGGGACTTACTATAGTATGTCAGATTACAAAGTGTCTTACCAGTACCTCGTTCTTGATCTGAGGGAAGCGGCCTGGAGACATTTATTCCAACTTCTGTGAGGAAGCACAAGAGCAACCGAGATGTCTCAGGTCCAACATCATTGACCTCTGATATGGCGCGACATGGTTCCTCAGGGAACTGCTTTAAGTCCACTCGTTTTCTATCAAACCTCACTTCCTTTAGTTGGACTCCCCAGTATTTTTGTCTTTTTCTTCCCAAATATGGCCAAGACTTAAGATCATGTGTCAGGGAGAACGTGACAAGACAAATTGAATTGAAACACCACTTTGAGTATATCCGCTAACAAGCCAATTAACACCTCTGTGTTGGTGTCAATCACAAAAAGGAGTTTCATTGCTTGGGAGTTTCATTTTTTACGGGACTTTGCTTCCTCCGAGCTCCGCTGAACGTCGATAATTGCCGTAATGGCGTTTTTATGCGGCCGTGAAGCGGCTCCCCTCCCGTTAAAGACTTTATAAGGACCGAGGTAAAAATGGAGCACACCTCGGAGAGAACGCTATAATTTTCCTCGATGAGGCGCAAGGATTATTGCGTCTAATCTCCACCCGCGTGAAATTTCTGAGGTCGCCTTTCGCTGCTCTGTTTGCAGTCAAGGTCATTTTGAATTTCCTCATTGTCTGCTCCTATTTTAAGCATCTGAAAGGTAGAATAAGTGCCATTTCCCAAGGCGCAAAATGACCTGGATTGGGAATATCTGGAGGGCTCGTCATAACCTTGCACTCTAATTGGTCTTTCAGACATTTTTTTGTCATGACAGATGGATAGATAGGTAAAAGTTTTGCAGCCAACATCCAAACAATACATTTTGAAACCATTCACATTGAAATGCGATCATCCATACCGGCGCGCCATGACGGACGATCATTGCAGCTGTCAGGCGCACCAGTACAAGCTTGGCGATTGATGGAATCGGCCGTCGTCAAGATTGAGCTTGGACATGACACCGAGCTTGTGTGTCAGCGACAGGTTGACTTTGAAAAGCGTCTCATGACATTGCCATCATTCTGTGCGGTTAAAATATGTTACTGGCTTCATTTGGTTTTTTTAACAGGCCGTTTGTTATTCTTCATGTTCGGGCCCCCCTCATTTTTGGGGACTTCCCTTTTTTGTCCTTCCAGTATGGACTTAATTAAATTAACAGGCAAACAAGTGTTGCCCAAATGAAACCTTCTGTGCCGCCAAGGGGGACAGAAGGTCACCCATCCGTCTGCCTCCATTTTGCCACCGCTTTGTTGAGGAGTCCTTTTTTTTTTTGGCTTAATACCCGAGGAGAGTGGATACACTCGAGCGCTCGGCGAGGTGATAAATCACAACAGACTTTTATTTGCATTCCGCCTTTGAAGCATTTGGAATTGAAAATTTTCCCCCCCTTACGCTCAGCTAAGAGGCTGTGATCTTATTTTGCTTCCGCCCTCCCTGGAAACCTGATTCAGCTCAAACACGGTGAAGCCCGACCGGGACATTTGCATAGCTACGTCGAGTCAAAGAAGAAAAAACACTCGCAGGTTTCTCCGCTCGCACGCTGGGACTCATCGGGGACCTCTTTCAAAGTCTTTGAGGAGCGTCAAAAAGCACTCTGCTTATTTATGTGAGTGTGTGTCTGTGTGTGTGTGCGTGCGCAAGCCCGGGGGATGTGACCCGCTTGCAGATTTAGGGTGGCAAATCTCCTTTTTTAAAAATATTTTTTGGGGGGCTAAAACGGTAACTTTAGTTGGAACAACTTTAAAATGTAAATGAAGAGTATTTATGGCGACAATATTAGTCAGCACAACAAAGCAAGCGAGCAAATTTGCTGCATTGTTTGTACTTATTACTTGGGGGGGGGGGGGGGCATACAAGGTATGATTAGTTCTGCGAAACGACTGCTATGATTGTTGATTTTGCAAGCAATTGTCTAAAGAGTGCTGTTTGGATGATGTGACGGGGGGGGGGGGGGGACGGTGTCAGGAAACGGACAGAGTTGCTACCTGGCGGGCCGGCAGCCTGCAGAGTGAATCCATCATACGGCCAAAAAAAAAGAAAAGCACCCGTAGCCTCCGGCTTTCACCATATTGCTTCCCGTGGCGTAGCGACTCACACATGGGCGCTCGCAATAAATGGCGGAGAGGGTCTGCAGCCCCCACCACGACCCGACAAGCGGGATGGCAAAATCTGGCCGCGTGAGTCCAATGAGTGCGGAAATGAAAGGCTGATTTCAGCCGGTGACAACTTCCCCGCACAGATGTGTCGCGTTTCCACTTGGGATATTTGTCTGGGCGCTAAAGGGTCCGCTTGCACTTTGTGGGCCTTTCGACTGGAGTCCTTTTCCAGGGCCCAGTGCCTGATGCAAGCGCTGAAATTTTGAAAAAGCAACCATTTCACTTTCCGTGGCGGAAAATGTGCTGCCCCTATGGTGGCTTATATCATCATCTTACATCTGCAAGGTTGTTGACGGCTTGTTCGCTTTTGGGCGCGCCAGATGTGGCGCTGGTGTTGGCACGCCGACAGGGAAGGCGTGAAAGATTGTCGCGGCCGGCGCTGCATTAGCACTGGCGGGATTATGCAAATGAGCCCCAATAGGGGAATCGGTATGCCGAGGACGTTTGGCCGGCTTTGAAAGATGGCCGCGTCCCGAGCCAAGAAAGGATGGCGCGCGGCGTGTCAGCCGCCGGCCGGCCGGCTTGGACACGCTGCAGCTGCTTGGGGAAGCGATTTTGGGGAAAAAAACAGGGATTTCTTTTTAGCAATTGAAAAAATTGGCTGACCAGAGAATGAAGAAATCCAAATGTTTTTCTTTTTTTCGGTGGTTTTGAGCAGCCCAGTTTGTTCACTTCCTGCTCAGCGCTCGGTCCCATTTTGAATTGTATTGCAGCTTGGAAGATCCCTCCCTCCCACATTTCTGAGTAGACTTACCTCCCGAGAGCTGAATCTCCAAGAGGTCGCGAGCGGTCAGCATGCCTGGAGGCTTACCGCAGGCAGGGCGGGAACTTGGGGGGTTGCTTCGAGTGTAACTCAAGGCTGCTGTCAGCCCACCACGAGGGGGGGTGGGGGCACGTCAGCTCATTATTAGTTTCAGTTCCTTATTAGACGAACTTCTTGGACATCCCGGTGGAGAAAAAGCTTTAGGAGCTGACAACAAAGCGACGAGAAATTAGAGCGTCAATTATTCAAGCCTCACCTGGCTGCTGCAATCCCTCCAAGTGAAAGGAGAACAAGGCCGAGACTCTCCGCGTCATGCAGTCGTGATTAAACTGAACATCGTCCTCGAAAGACCAGCCGGGCTTTGGCCCCGTCATTTTGTGTTGCTTGGCTGGCAGTGAATTGGTGAACTCATTGGCTGGAAGGGAACGAGTTGACATGAGAGAGAGTAAGCTGCTGGGAAGAGCACCAAGCTCTCTTGGAATGGTTTTTCCCAACGAGTGAGTCGCCATTTGGGGGACCTTGACGTGTACTTTTTGTGATGACGTACGTATTTTGGGGGTCCAGGAACACACTCGTTCAATCCAAAAGCCACCTGGCAAAAATGAGGACACCTGTTTCACTGATGGACACCAAATTGGGGGTGTGTTGATCATAACGGGGCGCATGAAATAGTCTCAAGAACCCAAGCGTGAAATTGAAAAGGATGTCTGCCATTTTGCTTTGAGCGGCCGTTTTGGGCGCGTATTTTGACAAAGTCCTACGAGGGAATTTGCTCAAATGAAACCCAATTGGAAGTCGGGATCCCAGACAGATGGGCTCTGCCGAATTGCCGAGATTTTTCGTCTTGGCCATTGAGTTTGGAAGGAGCGTGCTGGCTTCAGCTTGTTCGTCGTTTTGAGCATTTGGAAAGGACAAAAAAAGAAAAAAAGAGAAATCCGCCCCAGAGACCAATTTCACCGATCAGCACGCAATGCGTTGGCAGTAGCTATGCACCCAAAAAAAAAAAAAGCCAAGCCTGAAATTCATCCGCATTGGTTTCAAAGTGGCCATTTCCCGGACTCGTACTTTGACAAACATCCAGGGGGGATTTTGTCAAGACCAGAAGGTGGATGCTAAATCGTGAAGCTTTTTTTCTCCTCAACCTAATGAAGCCAATGTTTGATGCTCATTTTCAACACTGGAGTTTAAAATGGCTTTTGTGTCGGTCGGTCGGGGTCTTCCGGTTGCCCCTGCCGCACTCCTGGCAAAGCTGGAAAGCAGCTTAGCGCTCCATGCCCACGTGTCATCCAGACATCCTCTCGAGACAAACACTCCAGGGTTCTTGGAGCGCGGAGGAACGCACGCTCTCTAGGTCAAAGACTTGTTCCTCGCATAATCGGCCGACAGAGGCGCTTGTCTCGGGCCAAAGAGAATCTTGTGCGTCCGGTGGCGGCATATTGGCCGGCTCTTTTCGGACGCCCCCCCGAGGGCTCGTCAGCTTTTGAGGCCGACGGCTGCCGCTCTCACAAAAAAAGGCATCCTTGTCTTCTCTTAGCGCTTAACTTCACAAGCTAGCCGGCCGGCCGGCCGGCGCAAGGTCTTCCACCGGCTCGTCGCAGCATGGGAAGTCCTGCCGACAGCCGGTGGGATGCGTTCCACCCACCCACCCCAGACTATATTTTCACAAAAAGGGAACGTGGCCGCTGAGCCGGCGATGATACAGTCTGGCGGAAGTGGCGCCGTCTCCAAAAATGGATCGCTTCCTGCTGTCATGAGTCACCGGTTCCTTTCACCGATATCAAACCCAAATTGAATGAGCACAACAGCTTGTAGCAAAAGCAATAACGTCTCGTTGTTGTTGTTTTTCTTCCTGAAAGAACATCGGCCCGCTCAACTCACAAATGTTGACGTTATTATCGCACAGCTGGAGCAGTGTTAGGGTCGCCGTGACCTCACTTGTTTGAAAGTGCAAACAACAAAACTGCTTAATACTTGAATTGAAAATCAAATCGTCTCTTCTTCGTCAACATTGTGAGATGAGTTTGAAATAAAAAATTTAAAAAATAGTTTGTAGTGTACGGTTATTTGCCCTTTAAAGGATGAATGGAGGCAAATCTCCTCATTTTTAAATGTGATAATTTGCTTCTGCTTGTGGCAGAATCTCCTTTGCTAGCCAAAAACATGCTGACGTAAGGATATTTTAACGATACAAAGCAAACGTATCGTAAGCAGGAAAGTCGATGTTGATCTTATTCCACACGTGTGGCGGCGTGCAGGAGCAGCGCTATGGTTTCTCCCCTTCATTAGCCTCCTTTCCTCCCGCCGATCCTGGCCCACACGCTCGAGTCGTAGAAGTTGTCAGGCCGAGTAATGCCGCAGGAGGCGTGTAACATGGAGGGGGGGGGGGAAAATCCAAAGTGTGTCGCATGCACTTTCATTCCCTCTAGAAAAGAAATAATGAAGTACACGGTCCGGGCTCACCGCAGGAAGCGTAATTTGGTTTGTGCCGCTGACAGGTTATGCCGGGCGCTGCTCGGAACATGATTTATTTGCGCCGCTGTATCGCTCCCAACTAATTGGCCATTAGCCACTTCCCGTCCACGAGGCGTGTAGAATGCGTGGAAGCTGAATCCGACTCGGATCTTTCATTCCCAAAGGTTGCCGTGCTGTCCATGTTTTTCTTTGCATTGTGGCCTAAAAGGCGTACGTGCCATCTTTACATTGAGTCAACAGGGAGTCAAGGGAGCTGCTTCAATTGGCTGGGAAACAAGTGTGCTCACTCCCACAACAGTCCAACCCCCCCTAACCCCCTTTTTTTTAAATCTGTGCCAGTTTTCAAAAAATCCCAAAAGAATTCAAACTTGTTCACAGCTGCTCTCATCTTTCCCCTCTCAGCTTCGCAATTGTGGGCCAATTCCAAAATCTATCCAAGCTGTGTGTGGTAGGCAGATTTGTAAATCTGCCACCTCACCACCACCCGGCGGCGCGTCAAGCCCATAAAATCGACTCTTGATGGTTGCTTTCCCCCTTCTGCAAATTTATTGCCCTGGAGTTGTAAAGTGCGTCTCGGGCCGCTTGGCAACCTGCCAAGCAATATCCGGGCGCCCGCCCCGTAAAAGCCGAGCCATTCCTGGGTGACGGGGACGCTCATCTGGCGACAGCTGCGCGAGTAACGGCGAACCAGACACGCCGGTAAATTCAAGTGGTAACGTCTCGGAGGGTCTTAGGAGCTTTCAGAGCTTCATTAACACTTTTGGAGCCATGGCAACATTCACAGGATTTGCCATTGACTTGGGTGATGGGAGGTCATTTCAAATTGTCGGCTTCGAGAGCTTCAATTACAGAAGGCGGCGTGAGAAAACGCTTTTTATTGGCATTACGCGGGTGTCCACCGTGTTAGCCCCTCTCATCAGGTGGGATTGGACGTACCTTTCAGCTCTTGGTCGCTCGCCGAGACCTCGCTATTGACCGCTCGTCTCGGCCCGGTATCAGCACGGTGGCCAGGAAAAAATGTTTTCGTCGCGACTGTAAATAGTTTGGTTTTTACGAGGAGCCCATCGTGTGTATCTGCTTCATTTCCAAAATCTGTGCCTATATTGCAAATGGCGGCCGTCTGACAGAACCTCGCATTTCCCGGCAGCCCACCTTGAAGACGACTAGTGATTTACAAGTTGTCCCGTCGCCAATAAAGCGAATGTCGCCGAGCGGATGTCGCCGAGCGGATGGCGAATGTCGTCGAGCGGATGTCGCCGAGCGAATGGATGCCCCCTCGCTGCGCCGCTTTGATGATCGCTTGCGACGGCCGGCCCAGGTGCCGGAATAACTTTGGACCCGTCGGACAGCTGGCGCCGGCCGGCCGGCCGCGGCAAAGGAGGGCTCGGAGGCTCAATAATGAGGCCGACGCCAGATCGGCCCCATCTGTTTGCGTAGCACTCGCAGATGAGCAAAGGTCTCCGGGAAGCCCTCGCGGGGGCCTTCCAGAACCGAGGACTTATCTGTTCCGCGCCGTACGGCCGCCGTGCCGCAAATGCCGACCTTTTTCAGAACCGAGAGTGCGAGAGATCATGATAACGTTAGTGGACATGTAAAATGATCTCTCCTGGTGTAGGTCACAAAGAAGGAGATTAGCACCTGCGTTGGTATCTTGTGAGCTACGATGTGTTCTGTTCTTTGTGATTCGGCCGCCTTGAATTTACTCAGTGGAAGCATCATGAATAATCCAAAAGGTCCACCCACGTGGATCGATTGGCCAAGTATTTCCTGGTTTGAACCTGCTTCTTCCTCCTGGAGGGTCTTTCCCCCGCGCTCGTCCATCTCCACGCTTTTATTGCATTTCATCGATCAGCGCCGGAGCTCCAATAAAGACTTGACTTTTGCTGTTGCTCGCAAAGCGCCTGATTTCCTCAAGGTGCGAAAAACATCCGTAAACGGTGCTAGCAAAACGTTGACGCCGTTCAAGAATGCAAACGGATTCATCTCCGTGCTCCGGAGACAAACTTGCCACTTGTTTAGCTAAAGGTCAGGCCAGATTTGCGTGTTCGCATTTGCTTCAAGTCGCAACATGGCGTGCATCTCTATGGCAACGATGCGTAGGAGCCATCCCGAGCCCGCACCTGCCGTAAAGAAAGGCTGCCGTGAAGTTTGTGGAGGCAGCTCGCAGCTTTTCATCTGCTGAGCCGACACCGTGCCGGCCGGGCCAGAGGTCTTTGGGGATGGCTTCTCTCGGCTAAAAGCGCCGTTGGTCTGCCTGTGTGCGTGTGAGGATTTCTTTCTTTTTCTTTCTAGCGAGTGTTTTCTGTTCGGATGTTTGTCCACAAAAGCGGAGGCTGCTTTCAAAGGGTCCCGCCAGATGGCTGCGCTTTCTCCTTCCGAGCCATTTATGGAAATGGCAGAGTCAAAAGTGTCAACAGCGTGTCAAAAAGCTCAAGTGAAATCCGAGACTTGAAGGCCAAAGCAAAGAAAAAGGATGAAAAGATGTCGACTGCTTTAAAGTAACACAGCGTTTTGAAACCGTGACCCTTGTTATCGAGCTTCTCTCCCTCTCTTTTTTGTTTTTCAGCGTAAATAACTCTCAATCCTTCCAAAACAACAACCCCCCTTGTTCTCACCCAAAAAATATCAAGTCCTATCTTTCCTTTGTTGTTTTAATGTATGAAAAGTAATATATCATCAACTGTGCCAGACACCAAATTGGAATTGGATCTGTAAACCCTCCCTCCAATGTGAATCCAGTTTAAGATGAAAACCAAAGCCGACCTTCAGTGCAGAATGGACTGATGGATTGTGCCAGGTTGAAGTCGGAAATGGAACGCCAGGTGATCCACTGTGTGTGTGCATTCAAGTAGCGGACGTACAAGCCGGTGTGCTAGCAGCTAAAGGCTTGTCCAAAGACGTCGCCACTTACTTGAAGGGTTTCAAGGGTTTCTCTCATTTTGTCAGCACGTATGCTGACCTTCTTCATTTCGCCATCCTTCTTCTACGCTTTTGTCAGACCGTATGACTTTCGACAATTTTAGGAAAAAGAAATTCAACCAGGGGGCCAACTAAAGCAAGGTCAAGATGGCGGTTGATGATCAATCACCAAGTGCAATTTTGATTGGCCGCGATAGACTTCCTGACCAGATTTTGAAACGCTCGTTTGAAATCTACAGCTCACGAAAAACAAACAAAAGAATTTGTCCCATTGTGAGGGGAGCTCAATTGAGTTTTGACCTCCTTCAGCTGGAAATATGCGCTCACGTTGTCAATACCAACGCGAAAGTGAATAAGGCATATTGCCAAGTCATTCCGAAGGAATTAGCCAGCCTCCCCGCCGAGCAGGTAGAAATCAAGTGCCGTTCGTATGTACCAGAGCAAATTGCCGTTTCGGAGAATCCATGGACTTACGGCATCAAGTCAAATCAACGACTGAGTGCTTTTCCATTTAGGCCAGCCACATGATTGTACAGTGCAAAAATTGGGGCTTTTTGGGGAAATTGGGGAAAAACGGACTCTCTAAAGTATTGGAATGAACGCCTTTGAGGTGCTTTGAATAATCCAGTGATAGTCAAATCTCATCTGGAGCCATAAAAGTGTGCTAACAAACAAACTGTGCGGTTTTAACCTGCTTGTTTGCCAGCTACTGAGCCAGCTAACTAGTCTTTATATACACGTCCGGCCATTCTATTAAAGCTGACTGACTATTTTGGGGGGAGCTGAGTCCTTTTTTAAAGGACAGGCGGCCTATGAAAAGACGTTTAGCGTCTTGCATTCAATTGAAGTCGGTGCAGCGCTCCGGTGTTATTTGTTTTGCGAGCACAGCTAGGAATCCTTCACGCTTGATTGATTGAAAAGGTGTTATTATGGTCGTTGTCAAAAAGGGCAATTTTGTCCCAAACCCACGCGGTTGGTCTTTCAATATAAAAATGGAGCCCCTGAGGCGAAAGAAATAAGTCAACCATTTTTTGATGTAAAGTTCAGCAAACAGCTTGTTTCTACCTACAACAACAACAAAAAGTCTTCATGATTGTTTCTAAATCTACATCTTATTACTGACATTGAGAAGCCCATTTGTTTTGTCATTTTATTTCATATCTTTTGCCAAGTTTGATTGCAGTCTTTTGAATTTCGATGTAGATTGCTATTATGTCGCACCTCTTTTGACAAGGCACTTGCGAGTGGAAAAGATGTGAAAGTCGTCTCATTCATCATTTGTTGGCGTTGCCGTGACACCGCCGCCGCCGCCGCCGCCGCCGCCGCCTATTAAATCAAGGTTTTCAAAATGACTGCGCTTTGCAATCTTTTTTCTTGTCGTTGTAACATTTACAAGCTTGCGCCGCCATAAAGTGCTTCAATTGGGACACGGCGTAGGAGGAGTTCAATTGGCTTTCTTGTTGGTGCTGCCATATCACCTTCTGGAGTTGGCGCTGAAAGAGTTTCGACGTTGTGTTTTGAAGCCATATGAACGAAAGAAAGAGAGAAAGAAAGAGAAATTCTTGTCTGGACACATTATGACTTGTGCCGTTGGCTTCACACATGATAAAACAGCAATCACACAAATGAAAATAGAGGCAGGCACATCACGTCGAATGAAACGTATGTGCGGATGCTCGGCCTTTCAATATTCACACTCATTTATTTCGCATTTTACGAGCAGGTTGTATAAGAAGATTAAGTACGGCGTCAGAAAAAAAAAGGCAACGTGTACAGATACGGGCGCACTGCGTAATGACCAATCGTAAAAAGTCAAGTCTTTGCACATTACGTGTGTGTGTATTTTGGAGGAATGGAGTGTCTTTCTGAAGCCGTGTGACACGCCCGTGAGCACAAGGCGTCGTGTCGCCGTCACGCACACAAAATACGATGATCATCTCCAGAAATGTTATCTTGTTCACTTGCTCTGGAACGCAAATGATATGATACGGCATCGTTTTGGAATGGAAACAATGGCAGTGCTGCAACGTTGAAATGGAATTCGAAAGGAATAATAAAAGTTTCTCCTCCCAAAAGCCACATTGTCTTTGGCGCTTACAAAGCGACACAAATAAAGGCTAATCGTTATGATGCTGAATAATTAAATACATGAAACTAGATGATGGATGGATGGATGGAATAAATGAACAATAAATAAATACATAAATGCACAACTGCATAAATGAACAAATTGTTTCCTCTCCTCTGCTATCCAACCTTTTTGCTCCCGAGTAAAAGCAAGTGTTTCTATAAAACAAAGCATTTTTCTGCTCTCCCAAAGCAAATGTGCCTTACCTGCCGTTTAGCGGGCCGCTCGGCCGATTCCGCCCCAGGGTGTGAGCGCCTGAGCGCAATGGGATGAAGCGCAGCGGTTCCACGGGTTAGTTACGCGCCGGTCGTCCCGGGAGACTTGCTCACGGCTCGCCGATGGCCAGATAGCGGCTCACGCTGCGCTTCTCAGCGGCCCAGAAGATTGCTTGTCCGCCCGTCCGCCTCGATTACTTTCTCACCGCTTTCTTATCTGGCTCCCGTTGACGTGCTTTGTTTCGCCGTCGGTACGGCGCTCATCCGTCTCGCCGACCTTCTGGATTAATTCATGGGAGTTCTTCCAGGATGTTCTCGAGCGCTACCTCCATTCCGAGTGACTTGTCAACTGGCCTAGATGTGAGAAGGTGAAGTCTGACTGAACACTTATGACATGTGGGACCCCTCAAGGCTCTGTCATTGGAACCTTTATGTTGAACTCGGATGCTTCAGCTGTTGAATCCGGCCGGATTGAAAGAAATACGTTGACTTGTTCTGTTGAGTGTGTATTTGGAGAACCCTTTCCCTCGTTGGTGGTTTTGAACGAAAACAAAGGACTCTTTTTGCTGCGGCTGTGTTTGAGCGATACTCGGGAAAAGTGCTGCATGTGTGAAAATGCAGCCAGAACACGCAGAGGCCGAGGCAGTGCACGGCCGCCTCCCAAAGTGCCTCCTCTGCAAACGTGTCACCGGACTGATGATGGATGGATGGAGGGATGGATGGAGGGATGGGCACGCTTCTCACATATCGGCAAAGAGGAAGTGGTCGTTTCAACAGGGATGGCGTCAAATCAAAAGTTCTGAACGTGCTTAGGGAAGTTGTACGGCAAGCCAAAGTGTCGCTCCAACCGACGCTCCAGACAAACGAGCGAGGCTGATGAAAGTCATCAAGGTGGAAATTGGACATTTTCCACTCTTTGCCGTCCTGGCAGCTGTCTTCCAAATTGGGCCTCGCGGGAATGATTAACTTTGTTATCAGCATTTTTTTTTTTTCCCCCACTCCCTTTTTTGAGCTCTTAATTGTTTGCGTCACACACTTTATGATCAACGTTTCAAACTAAGTGTCAGAGTTTCCATAGTGTTGGGTTGACCGTTCAGACAGGAGCATGAAATTCTTGTAAATGCGGCGGCGGCGGCGGCGGCGGGGGAATTAAGCTTTGCTCAAGATGCTGCGTGAGATGCTGCTTGTTACGGAAGAAGAAGGAAAAAGTCAGCCATGTTTGGGACAAATCAGCCTGGCTGTGGTTTGGATGGCACACCTGACTGAAATTTTGCCTCAAAATGCTCACCTGATGAAACGATGTAAAAAGAAAGTGAAACTAAGACTTGTTGTTGCCGTGGAAACAAGCGGCATGATTCAAGAGCGTGCACCATCGGCAAGAAAAATGGCTGAGGAGTGACTGGGCAAAATGTGTGTGTTTGCGAGTGGCTGATATGCTGCTTGAGAGCGGATTTGCGCAATTATCTGCTTTGCTTGCAAGACGTTCTATTCAATCCAAATGTTTCCTCCTGGTAATTATGGCTGTGTCTAACCTGCTGTTTTCTCCCCTCCCCTCACGCTATCAGTGGAAGGGACAAAAAGCAAAGCCAGAGGTGAGTTATTGCCTCCATTTTCTCGCTACATGATTGATGCCGCGCAGCGCTAGCCATGAAGCGCGCGTGGCGGTGGCGGCGGCGGCGGCAAAGCGTTTGCTTTCTCTCGACTTGACTGTTATTCTTCCGCAAGACCGCTTCAAGGGCATGGGGTGCACCTTTGGTGTCATTTTCACTCGGAACGTGCTTAATGGTCGCAAATCGTATTGAGTCACACCTCGTATGTAAGGGGGCCGTGCCGTGCCGTGCCGTGCCGTGCCGTGCCGTGCCGCGCCGTGCCGCGCCGTGCCGTACCGCGCCGCGCCGCCTTTCCACATCTGTGATTAGTTTCTCAATGTGTTCTTATATATAGCTGATGGATGACCCTAAAAACTCTTTTAAACTTTTTTTTTAACTTTCCCTGCTAACAGCTTAATGAAGAAAGCTGTGGCAAAAACACTTTTTGTCTTTTTGGATTTGAAAGTCAGCGCATGAAAACCTGTCACCGTTTTTCTCCGTTTCATCTTTCTTTCCAGCCAATTGTGTAATATAGTTCACAATCGGGAGACAATAGTGTTTTCATGACCCACTTTCCGAAGTGGATATATTGTCTTCCCCCCCCCCCCCACCCCCACTCTTCTTTCTGCTGCACAGACACACACAAAGACAATAAGAAGTAAGTCTCCTCCCCTCCACGATATTTATTGCCAGCCCGACCGACCCTTTTGTCTCCCCGCGGCGTCAAATCACAGGGGAGGACTTTGTTGGCTTACTCCGTTTGCAACCTCCAAAAACAAAAATGTCCACTTTGACGGAGAGCGCGCCTCATTGCATTGTTTTCTTTTTAATGGGCTCTTTAACATTTTAATGAACTCATTAAACATTTGCACTGACTGCAAAGCACGTAGGTGGATCCGACTGATGAAAGCCTTCACGGATAACAAATGGATGCCGGCCAAAATAACCTTGTGCGGGTTAATACCAAACTGACACGCAACTAGACCTTTGAAAGAAAAAGATAATAATAATACTACTGTAATGTTGCATATGTTAAAAGAAGTCTTCAAGAGCCAGTTAAAATAAGGCCCCCATAAATTGCACAGGTTGGAATGAGACGACGGAAAAATATCCAATAAATCCTCCAAAAGCGAAAAGTAGACCACCATAAATCCAGAGGGCGAAAAAGCAAACTCGACGACCGTAAATCCACCAAAAGCCGCGCAGGTCAAAACCGAACTTGCACTCCAGATCAAAATGGAAGAGAGACGGAGTCCGTTTGTAACGTGGCCAAAAGGCACCCTCGCCCTCGCCTGGGCTTTTACCACCATTGCGAATGGATTTTCCGTAACCGTATCAGCGGGATATGGGAAAGGCGCCATTGCAAAGGGCAACTTTGCAGACATGCCTCACTCTGGACAGGTCATTTAGCGATGAGCTCCCGCTAATGGAGCCGAGCCAGATTCAGTGCTAATTAGCTAACGTCCTTAAAGACTTCTTCAATCTTTCCAATCAAGGAGAGCTATGGCTTAGCGGCGAGACTTTATTGCCCGAGTGTCGGCGTTAACAACTTTCCTGTCGACGTGAGCGATGACCGGCGCCGACAAATATGACTGAGCTTTCTCTCGTTATTGCAACGATTTAGCCGCGATATGGGGTTATTCCTCTTTGGGCCAGGCACCGAAGGTCAGTGAAGGTGACACGGCGGGTGGAGCTGTTGTGTTGCCTTCAAGGAGAAGCGGAGAACTGGAAAGTAAAAAAAGATGGAATCGAGCATGTCTTATGTGTCTGTTCTACGAGGCAGGGGCGGTTATCAACACTTTGCAGTTAATGAACATGTCATATCGGCACATGATCCTCATGATGAATGTGCTCGCTTTTAACACGCTGTTTGCATAATTGCTTCGCATTTTTATGCATTAGGGGGGAGGGCGGGCGTGCACGCCACGAGAACTTAGATAGGCTGCACTCGCTATACGAGCGAAAAAAAATCATGTGATCGCGGCATTGGCATCTTTATAGTCAAATTGAGCCTCGCCATCTTCTGTGTACGACCATTTGCCCTCCAGTTTTTCCAGTCTTTTTTAAGGCCATTGAACCTGCCACCGAGAAGTAGGTAAGGGCCTCCTACCGTTGAAAAAATAACAAACGCTCACAGAACTTTCCAGAACGGTTTCGAGGCGAAGTATGGTACCTTCTGGATTCCGAATCAGAATACATTCCTTCAAAAGCGTATTTCTCCCCCGTTCTTTCCATCTCTCATCCCTTCTCTCCTTGGTTACATTTAATTGCAAACACATATTAGGTCAATTCCTATTTTGCCGAGCTGCGGCGCCAACGATAACCGAGGCGTGGTGCTGCTGTTTAAACACGGGAAGCTGTTAGCTGTCTGAAATTGCTTTCGGCGGCCGTGTTTGCGGGTTCAAGTCTGGCCGTCGCCGGCCGAGGCCGCTGGAGGAGTCATCGATTTCATTAGAAGTGTAAGAACACCTTTATTTGCAGCCATAGAAATGATGAAAAGCTTGGAGTGAAGGTTAAGTGAGAATAAGTGCCGTGACTTTCCCCAGGATGCTTATTAGAAGTCAACCGGATTCATAAGATTGGGATTCCTTTGACCAGATTGCCGTCGAGAGTGTGCTCACGTTACAATAAGATTGGCCGGTCTGAAAAGGAGGGGATCCAGATGGCAACCAATCCGACAGAAAATGGCGGTTTATCGTATCGTTTTGATCAAATGTCGAAATATTTGCCGCCGGATTTTGTGGGTACTTTTTATCGTTGAGAAAAAAACAAGAAACAAGAAACAAGTTTTTCTTTGTGTTCCGGACAATAATAAAACCTTCCAGGCCCATGTTTTTGGGTTGCTACGGATTTAGCCGACCGTATTGATCGATAATAAAGATATCAATCAATGGATCGTGCGTCCCGAGCTAGTCTCGGAGGGGCGACATTTGGCAGGCTCTCGGTGCCCCGACAGCGAAATCCGGCCATCTTTCATCTTGAGCCGAGGCTCACGAAAAGGCCAAGAGGCGTGCCCGCGGAGCAAACGCTGCACTCGTAAAATTGCCGGCGGAGCAAAAGGTCATCCGAATGGCTCGGTGGAAGCCATTGATACCAGCTTGACACGGCTCCGATGAAGAGCGCCCATCAAAAGTCATTGATGCAAGGTGATGATGACACTGTTGATTTACTTTCTTCACATCTTCTTGCCAATTTGATTTATCGGTTGGCGCGATGATACCGAAAATGACATTCGGCGATCCTCAGATGACCAAACTACAGACTCGAAATGTTTAGCATGACCGAATTGCATCAGATTGTATTGCACAAGGAGAATTCAAGTGCTCTTGGCACGGAGCCTTGAGGTGCGCCTTTTTACATGATGCATCCGTCGGGGTGATGCAAATTCCCACCGACGCGAGCCAAAAATATTCAAGTCGATTCATCACGGCGCTTTGATGGCGTCTGCTCTCGCCGGAGATGAACTTTAGGGAACTCGGCACGGTTATATGAAGTGTCGACGGTAAAGCTCGCCTTGTTGGGATTTCTTTGAAGAGCTTAGAGAGCGCTATAGATCAACACCAGCTAGTTTTGATGCCAAGGATAATGACAGTTGGCGTTGGCGGTGAACTTCTATAGCGCTCGCTGAACGGCGTGATTCTAAGAAGATGTCAGGAAGAAAATCTTGTTGTCAGAGGAGCGAGCAGCCTCGCGTGGCGGTGAGTCACCGGGGAGACGGCAAACTGTTATTCCTTGTTCTTGCCGCGCGCCACCAGGGGCCCTCTGCGCTTTTTAATTAAATGGAATATTTATACAGCGTACGTGTCGAACCTGCCTCCCTCCCTCCCTCCCTCCCTCTGTTCCCCCAACATGCCGGCAAATGGGCCACGCCGTTTAGACTCGGCCAATTAATTACAATTTTGTCACGACACAGCATTAGCGGTGATTAATTCCTACATTCCCACGGGTGGATGTTCAAGGCGCAAAGATGGGAATATTTTTGTTTTTCTCGACATTAGCAACCATTCTATATGTTCCAGAGGCATCTAGCGCTAGCTCATCTTAGAAGAACCTCCCTCCCTCCCTCGCAACCATACCGCCCTCCCTCCCTCCCTCCCTCCCTCCCTCGCAGTGGTGCCCCAGCAAAAATGTCCTGGCTACATAGTGAGAAATGTTTTTTCCATTCATCGGCCCGGCGTTGCTGTTGATCTGCCCCGCCGGTGCGCCGGCGTACGCCACCGTCCTGCTGTATTGATATTCTCCACGTAGGTCAGAAAAAAATCAATAACACGCAAGTATCATCTTGCAACGCTCACACCGGCATGTGCAATACTTGATGTTGGGTCACAGAGTCCACTGACGCACGAACCAACAGCAGGAGGCTTTTTTTTCCTTTTTTGTCAGCGCCCTACTCGTCGTGTTGTTGGGCCCCTGAGCAGTGTCAAGTCACAATTCCTTGCCCAGAAACATATTGGGTGAACTTTAATATTGTAGAGCACTTTAAAAGGGACGCTCTGGGCCGCCGCCGTAGTGTGCATCAATTTGATCCTAAATCCCTTTTATTCAGGTCAAGTCCATGACGTTGGTTTCATTAACCATAATCAATTGGATTGAGCCAACCCAAATACTTTAAAATTAGAAGTGGAAATTCTTGACATGATTTTTTTCAAGTTCATAGGAATATTTATTTTTCGCAAGTCGCCCCAAGTAGATGATATCAAAAGTCCAATCATTTTTTCTTGTCAGATCTTGGCAGAGTAAAACTCTGCTAGCTGCTAATCATCGCTTTGCACCTGCAGCACGCCTCGAGTGCATCTGTTGCCGCCGTTTCCTCTCGTCAAATATTTGTGTTTACACAACGCCCCAGCCGAGCTCAACCTTCCCTCCCTCCCTCTCTCCCTCCCTCTCTCCCTCCCTCTCTCCCTCCCTCTCTCCCTCCCTCCCTCCCTCCCTCCCTCCCTCCCTCCCTCCCTCCAACTCATGTTTCAAACTGAAAATTTCACAACTCGGAGATGATTGAGGTTACCGAATGAGCACTCAAACAGGTGAGCTTTTCATTGTCTAATGAAGAACGATGCGCAAACGAGGTGAGCTTTTCATTGTCTAATGAAGAACGATGCGCAAACGAGCGTCTTACTTGACGGCGGTTTTGGCGCGCTCGCCGTCACCTGCAAGCGTTGCAAGCTGTCAACGAGCGGCATCCTTTCAGCGCACACCATACCCCAAAGACACTCCAACGCTCGCTCGCACGCTCTTGACACCGATTAGCCTCGGGCGCCCGCCCATATGAATTACGGTTTGGGGCGATGCATGGTCTCTGGTGAGCGCACTCTTTGTTCGGTGTGTCATCTTCAGAGGCCGAGAGGGCGGGCAGGCGGGCGACCTTGGCGTCTTTTGTCACGATGCTTTGCCTTCGAACCTTGACTGCGCTTTTAGATTGATTATGATTTCGTCACGCAAGACCTCCGAGGCATCCTGACAAAAAATGCCACCAGAAATGTCCATGTCTGAATCTACGCGGCTGAATGGGAGCGAATCATTGAAACGGCCGGCGGATTCAAAGCAGGACATGGCCGGATGCTTTAATGAGCAAAAATACCTGCCGGGATGAAGCTCTCATTGCTATTTTTAGTCGGCCCCCCGACGTGTCCCTGAGCTGACGAGCGACGTCCATCGGGACAATCGAGGTCAAGGAAGGTGCGCCGATCTTTGGGCGTCCTGGGAGGCGCCACGCTTTGGGCCTCCGGCGCTCACTCCACTGACTAATGAGGCGGGCAAGGGCGGCCGACGCGGTTAAGCGGCCGCCTCAATGTCACCTTGGGACGGGAGAGCCGCATTTCAGGAGCGCACCATGAGCGTCCGCCGCCGGAGACCTTGCAACCGGGACTGGTCTTTTCAACTTGCCAGCTCAGTTGAAAGATGTTCTGATCGTTTCCACAGGTGGCCAAGGTCAGTTCCCAATCACTCAGAACGTGACAGCGTTGGAGGGCTCGGCCGCCAACATGACCTGCCGGGTGGACTTCAACGATAACACCTCCCTCCAGTGGTCCAACCCCGCGCAGCAGACGCTCTTCTTCGGTGACAAGAAAGGTGAGGACGTGAAAGCAAAGGATGAAAATGTTTCCAGCCTCCATTTGAGAGATTTTGGCCAGCTCTGTCCAAAGACACTTTTGCAGCTTTCATAGGAGTAGTTGATGATGATAAAACATCTGCTGCTTTGTCTTTAAATAACACCAAAAGTAGCCTGAAGCCAAGTATTCCGGGGCCAGAAAAGATTCAAATGACCTTTCAACAGCTGTATTGGTGTCTTTTTTTTTTTTAATGACTTAAAAGTTATGCGTATTATTAAGTGACTGCTGGGGAGAGCTGAAGACAAAATCTGATCTTTGGCCTTTGGATAATTTGTTCCATTTGAATTCAGCTCTGACAAATGAGGATGAAAAAAGCCCAAAGACTTATTTGATGTGATGAGAGAAGCGATGGGGGGAAAAAAAGGATAAAGGCATATGCGTCTGTCTTGAGAAATTCAAAGCCGGATGTTCGGTTGGCATGTGCGGCGTGCGGCGTCATTTGGCGCATCTAATTGGGACATTGGCGCTGGATCGCCAAAGGCCAGCGACCGCCTTGTAGTCATCAAACGGCCGTTACACGCTAAATGAAAGCCTTAAGGTGTGCGCCCAAACATTCATTAGCGCCGCCGAGGCTAGCGTCATTAGCCCGCGGTCGCCATTGCTGTCGGGAAACGGCGTTGTTGGGAATGCTATCGACAGCCTTGGATCGGCCAATCGATTGCATTTCTTTGACAACTCCCGAGACCTTGTTTAAAAAAAAAAAAAAAAAAAAAAAACTGGAAATATCAGTCCTGACTTTTTTGGGGTTTTTGCAGAACAGGTTTTAACTGGCTGGATGAATGTTTCTCCGTCCGTCATCAAGTATTTGATGGACTTGGTACGGCAGACTAAATGCGCCTTGCAGCGAGCGTAGCGTGTCAGGCTTCCATTTATCCTCGGTGAATTTGCGCGAGTGGCAGCACATAAAGTACTCGTATTAAACGTGAGGCGTTTCTTCGACGTTTTCTTCCCAGTCGTGTGGCGGAGAATTAACTCTGCCAGGCAGATGGGTCGCTGTGAACGCAAGGTGTTTCATCTCATAAATACATCTTGGCAAATGTTTCACGATGATACGATTACGGCCCGCAAAAAAAAAAAAAAAATGAAAAGATCAGCATTCTGTCAAGAAATACGCACACATTGAAATGCGTCTGCCCCTTTGCAAACATTTTGTATTGACACTTTTCCTGTGTCGCTTTGCCAAAGGAAAGTGTGATTTCATTTTTCGTTTTGTTTCGAGGCGCTGCATGGCCACTGTTTGACGTTACAAACATTTTTTTTTTTTATGTTCCTGTTTCAAGCCAGGCTTGGGGAGTTAGGCTTCCAAAAATGAAACCTTGCAATTTCCCCGTTTGCTTTCAAGCTGGACGTCGCCGCCATCGTTCCGCTCGTCGTCTGTCAGGTCCGATATTACGCAAAGGGGCATGAGAGAAACAAACAGCGAAGAATTCAAAGCAATAAATGAACTGGGAAAGCGCTTTCCCCGGAAAATGTGACAAAGCAGTAAAGTAGAAAAACGAGAGGGCCAGGAAATTGATAAGTGAGGAAAGTGAAAGTAGAACCGAGAAAAAACGTGTGTCTAGATCTATCTGTCAGAGCGTCTTTGCTTTTTCAATGTCCTTAGGGGACTAGTCCTGCTGTCTGTTTTAGTCATCGGACGGCCTTGGCGCCATTTTGTGGCGTGTTTGAGCTGCAGCGCATGTACAAGGTCATCCATCGTGGCACATTTACGTCTCCCTCCGGTGGGAAATGAACCTTTTCATCACATTGATTTCCTCAAGAGCGCGCTAAAACAATCCTTGTCACGCACGCTGACATTTGCCTCTGATTGTGACGGATCTCCGCTGCCGAGAAGCTAAACCGGTAGCGGCGGGATTCCCTCGCCCGGGCCTCGTCTGACTCGTACAGTGTTTTTTCGAATGCGTCGCTGGCTGAATATTTTTTTTTAGATTTGGTGTTTGTTGTAACTGAATAGTTTAAGTAGCTGCGTGCGTAGGAGGTTTCCGCTAAAAGTCTTCCCGTGAGTGAGAAATCAATGCAAGGTCTTTACGTAAAGAAATATTGTAATCTCAGACGGCGCTGAGATATTTCCCGATGGCCTGGCGGGTGGACGCTGGCTGCCGGCTGGCTGGCTGTTCCTGTCAGCCCTGGCTGGCCGGCTCACTGACTTTTTCTTGGGCTCGGTCCGAGCAGCTCTTCGGGACAACCGGATCGAGCTGGTGCGAGCGTCGTGGCAGGAGCTCACCATCCGCATCAACGACGTCAGCCTGGCCGACGAGGGCCAGTACACGTGCTCGCTCTTCACCATGCCCGTCAAGACCACCAAGGCCTTCCTCACCGTCTTAGGTCAGAGTTACAAACTTCTCCCACGTGCGCTCCGTCACATTGCGCGTGCGCTGCGTCCCAGGTGTGCCGGAGCGGCCCAAGATCACGGGCTTCACCAGCCCGGCCCTGGAAGGCGAGAGCATCAGCCTGACGTGCACCACGACGGGAAGCAAGCCGGCGGCCCAACTCCGGTGGTTCCGCAACGACAAGGAGGTCCAAGGTGGGTCATGTGTGGGGCAGCGTCTTATTTCAAAGTGACAATGAGCCCAAAGTATTGAAAGACGTGGCTGTTCCTCCCTCCTCCAAGAAAAGCCATTATGGACAAAAGAAATGCTCGTGGACTTAAACCATGAGCCTGAGGCTCCAAAACATCTGATTCTCTGATTTATTCTTTTCCTTCCACTTCTTAGTATGGAAAGGGTCAATTCTGTTCACGCTCTGCTGTCTCTATATGGTGTGGACGACGACGTTGTTTAGGTTCAAACAAGAGACAACGCGGAAGGAATATTTGTCACGCCTCGGCTGACGAAAAGATCCGAGAGCAGCAGATGGTGCGGTGATCACATAGAAGGCAGAAAGGCTGGCGCTCTCCCAGCTTTCTTTCATGGCTTTCTTCATTTCATCGGCAAGTCACAAAGAGCGACGTGACGCTTGCTCTTTCTTTATGGAAGTTTTCCCGCTTGAAAGCCCTTTCCTGGTGGTTCCGTCTGTCTGCTGTCCGTCCGTTTGGCGGCTTGGTCGGCGTGGCGTGGCGTGATTGATGGCAACGCGGCGCGGCGAGGAGGTGAAAGACTGGCCGCGTTGAGATGGCGCGCACGTAGATGCTCGGAGCGGGAGCCGTCCGTTTCTCTCGGTGGAGATGGCGTGCGCTTCCTTGAGCTCCTCGCCAGAAGTTGCCTCCAAAACTTGAACACGCCTGTGGCTAGTCAACACGGTATTCAGCCAGCGGCTGCTTATAGAAGCCAACCTCTATCTGCTTATTGAGAAGATTGGCCCCCCTTTTGGTGCAGCCTTCCTTGAGTCACCGGAATAGGAAGAAAGAAAAAAAAGTCTGGTTGGTGTCTGTTGTCAGGCCGTCGTCAAGCCGCTCGGGCAAAGACGGCGACGGCGAAGGCGCCTCGTCGTCAAAGCCACCCGCAGAACAAAGGCGGCGACTGGAGGGCTCGACTTAAAAACTTCATTTCCATGTCAAAGTGTCGCAGAGACGTCAGTCAGCGCTCCGGGATGGGAGGCTTTTGTAGGCGTGCTTTTAAAGCGTGTCTTTTACGCTCGGAGCGTGATGTTGTGCTGTCACTCAAATTGGCCCTCCTTGCTGGCTCATGGGGGGGGGGGGGGGGGGCGAGTTACGTCAGGCATAATAGCAGCAACACGTCGCATTTATTTCAGGCTCTGACTCTCAGTTTTGTTTCTTTTTCCCACCAGAGAAAGCAAGCCTTGTCGCCTTTCTTCTTATTTGCAGTGTGGAAAAGAAAGAAAGAAAGAAATACAAACAGACATGACAGAATAAAAAACCATTGAATATCAATTTAAAAAAAGCATTCCGTTTGTGACGGCCCAGCGACTGTAGATCCAGTCACAAGCAGACCGGCTCCATTCCGTCTGTGGTTCCTCCCTTCCGCAGGCACCACCGAGGTGACGGCCTCGGGCAAGTCGTTGACGGTGAGGAGCAGCCTGCGCTTCCAGGTGGAGCGAGGCGACGACCTCGTGGCCTACACCTGCATGGTGGAGCACGTCTCTCTGGCCAACCCTTACGTCACCACCGAAGTCCTGGAGGTCCACTGTGAGTCCCGCGCGCAGACGGATTAGCATTGAGAAGGAAATACGAGAATCCAGATTACACGAGCGTCTGCGGGTTGATTTTTGCTTTCCGGCGGGATTAGTGAGGATTAGCATGCAGGTAAGGGATTAGTAGAAGAAGACGGGCGTATTATAGCAGCTGCCCGATGCCTGGAGAGCCAGCTAACTGCTTTTGTTTGCAGATGCTCCCCATCTGGAGATCACACATTCGCTGATCATCCCGCAGGAGGGCCAGTACTTGAAGCTGGAGTGTGTTTCCAGAGGAAACCCCAGGTGGGTCACGCCAATGTGTCAAGGTGTCACGTGACTTGAGTGGAAATCAACTGGTTTGAATTCGAATATTCGTTTGGGTAGAAATCACTAGTCCATAACATCTGCTCTCTCTTCCGTTCACCCGATCCAGACCAGAATGGGTGGTGTGGTCCAAAGACGGCGGCGACCTGCCCGACGTGGAGCGCATGATCGTGGAGGGCCCGGAGCTCACCATCACCACGCTGAACAAAACCGACAACGGCACGTACCGCTGCGAGGCCAGCAACCAGCTGGGCACCAGCAGCGCCGAGTATAAACTCTTTGTATACGGTGAGAACAGGCTCCTCGCATTCCAACTCGACACCTTTCTTCTCTCCGCTCCGCTCGAGTCCATGTCACTGACGAGTAGAAACCTTGACGTTATGATTGACTTTGTGCGGAATTTTAAAAGCCATGGAAAGCTTTGCCTACGTCTGTTGAAAGGAAAATGAATTACTCTCTCAGGATGCCAGACACCGGTCTTCTCTCTCCCTTTTTTTTTTATTCATCTGCAATGCTTCACTTGACTCCATGTCATTGACCGCCTCAAATCAAGTGAGAAATCTCGGGTGTGAGTATTGACTGTGTACTGCATTTTAAAAGCCGCCTCGCCTCGCCTCGCGAGCTGCTGCTGCTGCTTTTTGAAAGCCTCCCTCCCTCCCGCCCGACACAGTGCCGAAACGGCGGCGTGGCAGTACGACACCTCCTCTCCATCCAAATGCGTCCGGCTCAAGTCAATAATGCAATCTATACGCCATTTTGCGGGACGATTCAGCTTTGCCTTGTTTTGGATGACGCCTGGGAAGCAACAATGCTTCCTCAGGACCTCCCATCACCTCAGGCTGACTCCTCAGATGGCCTCGGCCCGGAAGACTCATTGGCGGCACCCGAGAGGCAATAAATGTCACGGCCGCGCCCCGCCCGATTCATCACCGCCGCCCATTATGCGCCCTAATACGCTTTATTAAGCCAAGCGAGGCAACGCGCCGTGTCGTAATTACTCGGAGATGTCGGCGAGACGGCAGCAGATGCGGCGCGGTTAAGTACACTTGAGCGATGGCTGCGGCTCACGTCTGCAGCCACCGCCGTGTCCTCGTAAAGCGGCCGGCGGCCGGAAAGGGGGGTCCCCCTACTGTTGAGAAGAGGAACAGACTTTTGAGAGCTGTGCCAAATAGTCTTACAAAATGGCAGCCACAAATCATCAAACACGTCTTTTTTTGTTTGTTTTTAACATGTCCCCGTTAATGTCCATTTTTTTGACATTCTGTTCACGTCGAAATATAAAAAACATATGACAAAAATGGCACTTGTTTTTCACAGGACTGATCAAATAGTTCTTGACTGTTTTGTTTTGTGACTCGGTACGAGAATCCACAAACCAGGCACGCCAATAATTGTTAGACTTTCCTCGTCCGTGCACCTTTCCCGTGAAAAGCTTCTTTTTTTTTGTTCATTTTTCGTTTCCCCAACGACATTGCCGCATCAGGCAATCTCATTCCGTGTCCACGCGCCGCCTCGGCCAACGTGACACGGAGCGTGCGGCCGATGATGGATGAGCTAACAGAGCTAGAAAAGAGTCTGCTTTTATCAACTAGTAACCGGACGAGGAGCGCATTGAAAGTACACTAAAGCCAAGCCATGGTGGTGTGCGTAGATCATTTTTATATTATGTTCATTCAAACAGTTTGAATGTTCCACTGAGCAGGCACCGCCCATGCAAATGCTTTCGTTTGCCCTCAAGCACATCATCGAAAGGGAAGGCTCACTATTTGGCAAGCGGATTGTTGCTCTGATCAAGGTGCATGTACCGAAATGTGGCTTTTCAGCCGCTTGTCTGTCCCTCCATCCGCCCGTCCATTCATCCATCCATCCATCCATCCATCCATCCATCCATCCATCCACCCACCCATCCATCCATCCATCCATCCATCCATCCATCCATCCACCCATCCATCCACTGGAGCTACCTGCCATATTTCTCTGAATCCCAAGAACCAATGTCTTTACCTCATGTGTCAGACCCCAATGCCATGGGGCAGCACGGGCCCGACCACGCCCTGATCGGCGGCGTGGTAGCCGTGGTGGTTTTCATCACCTTGTGCTCGATCATCGTCCTGGGCCGCTACCTGGCCAGACATAAAGGTAAGAAGCCCAGCAAAATTTGCTTTTCCGCTCCTCCGTATCTGCCGATAACGTTTGTGCTATGATATTTGTTCCCTTTTTGCATGTGAGAAAAGCCCTCTGGACTTGCGTAAAGTGCTCTTGGGGGCCTTCTAGTGGCCGGCCACTGGGCTCCAAGCAGGTGCTTAGCTAGCTTCCGTCGTGGCGTCACAGTGAGCCGGCGTGTGTTTTCTGCCCAGGCACGTATCTAACGCACGAGGCCAAAGGCTCCGAGGACGCCCCCGACGCCGACACGGCCATCATCAACGCCGAAGGGAACCACATGCACGCCGAGGAGAAGAAGGAGTACTTCATTTAGGCTTTCCTTTTCTTTTTGGACTACAGACATGCAGATAGAAGCTGCCTCCGTGTCACGTCCTCCCTTTTTATTCATTTGTTTTACGCGTCGTCATTCACAGAGCTTTTTTTTTTTTCCCCTTCTTAATTTATGACACGTTCCAGCGATATCGGTGCCAGTCAAAGCTGTTTCTTTGTTCAACACGTTTGTTAGCAGCATTCGGGGAGTTTTTTTTTTCTTCTTTCTCCTCCACAATAGCGCAAAGCAAGATCCCAAAGTTGACCCTGAAACGCAAAATGTAGAAGCACAATCTTCAATAGATGAAAGGCTTTTTTTTGTTTTTGTTTTTTCCCCCGGGCCGGCATTTGAAAAAGCACAAATTTGCGAGGACGCCAACTGGTTCTTGACTCAGGATTCATAACGGGATCAGAGAGGAAACAAAGCGTTCGGTCCACCCCCACTAATGTGAAAGCCCCGACCGAGTAGGAGGAGGGGAGAGACACTTAACATGTGCATATTGCTGTTAAATACTTTTGCTAGAATGTGAATATCGGTGAAGAATATTGTTGATTATTTCCATCCCCGGCGCATTTGTTTATGGTTATTGGTGCTGTCCAATGAAAAGCACGTTAAAGAAGTATTCTGTGGCTCTCGGGCTCCCTGTAGCGCCACGAGAAAGAATCGTCGCCTTGTTATATTTCATTTTGAATATTTATTTGGATCCTATTTGTACAATTGATGGTGTATTTTATATGTAGGTCCTGTTAATTCATTCACTGCCATCGGTGGTGGCGACGCTATAATATTTGAATATTGGTCACGGTGGTGGTACTTGAAGAGCTTGAATACTTGTAGAAAGGATAAGAACCAGTGCGTTCCAATAGAAATCCATCACGTTCTTTGTTTAGCGGCTCACTTGGCGATACGAGCTTTTCCTTGGATAGCGACGGTGCTCTTTATCCGAGCTGTTCCGTAAGATTTTGCCGAAGGTATGTAAATACTATGTAAGTATTGAATTTTAGTCATGAAAAGTCAATAGTTCCAACTTGAGTTTCATAGCATTTTCCAACATGTTGTCGACGGACGGCTCTTTTCTTCTATAAAGGAGGCTGAGGGGCCACTCGCAAAGACAATGGAATGTGAATCAAGACATTTGACATGAGATGACATGTTATGAGACTACATTCGTATTAATAGGGAAAAAAACAGGGCCAAATGATTTGTGACCAATTTAAGGGGGAAAATGTCATCTTGTGAGAAAAGTGCGTCATACTCTTTTGGACTGTTCTGTTGAGGTCCAAATGGGAACTTTAACCTTCAGTCATGACTTGTAAAAAAAAAAAAGAAAAAATCCTTTTCAGTGTGTTCCTCATACTCTTCTTCAAACAGGGATTGTAACGGAGGGCAGAAAAAAGACAAAATGTATGTATTCATCACTTCCCATATAATACAGATATTCTACCTGTTATTCCAAAAGTCCTTTTTTTTTTTCCCTTCTTCTGTGACACCACCCCAAATGGACAAAAGGATCACCGTTATGGCCTTTGAGTTTGCTGCAAAAGCGTTGGTGAATCAAACGTCAGCTATCACTGTACAAAAAAAGGACCACCGACGCTCACCTTACTTCATCGTGACATAAAGAAGTCGTTTTGTATAAAAAAGAAAAAGACTTTTCAATTCGCTGTAAGTAATTTGCTTTTTATGAGGTTGGGGTAAATGTCTGGGTGCGAGAAAAAGTGAGATTTTTTTTTTTTTTTCCTTCTGCTTAATATTGAATATACATTTTTCAACTATGCCGATGTAAAGCTGAAGCGAGCAAAAAAATGTGGATTAAAATATGAATTTAAACGGAATACGTTGGCTTGTTGTGCTTTGAGTGTGCCGATGTTCAACGTCTGCTACTGCTAGCGCCGATGACATCGTGACAACTTGCTAGCTCGGAGGAAAAAAAGGATAGAAATGATAAGCGTTTCCGGTGAGGATTTTCTTACACGTTTGTATTCTTTTATTATTTTTTTTGGAGGCGATGTAAAGGAAGATCAAGTTTTGTCTATATTTATTGTTTTAGTAATAATGCTATTCATTGTTAAATATGTGACCGCTCTCTCTCTTTTAAAATTTGACATATCACAGAAAATGGTGACCCAGGCAAAAGTGAAGGGGAAAAAAAAGCTGTTGTCTCCTCTCCCAAACATTGGGTCGGCTTAATGTTGCATTTGCCCAGAATTCATTCTGCCACCTTTGTCGCCTCCAAGGTGACTAAATCTTTGTGGACGACCCTGTGGAGCTGCATGTAGATGTGAGAAGCCCCAGACGACTGAGGAAAAGTGGAGGCGAGGCACTTTGTGATTTGGCATGGTGGTCAACTTTGCTGGGCTTTAATTGGAGGTGAAATGATTGCGCTTTATTGATCCCTCCCGCTGGGGGAAATGAGGTCATTAAAAAGAGCGCCGAGCGGACAAATGAGGGCTGGGCCGAATGGATAAAAGAAACAAAACGGTGGAAACAACGGTGGACATTCGCATTCTGCACGGCTCATTAGAGCAGGTTATTCTTCTAGGCTACATTCCGCTTTACCGCAAACAATTTGTGATTACGTTTAGCCACGGCGTGTCGGTCCCGATTGAAAAATATGTCGACACGTTCTGAGGTTAATCAGCGAATTGGCTGCTCCAATGGTTTTTGTAAATCAAATGGGCATTTCCAGCCGATGAAGCGGCGAGGACGGAGCCAAAGGCCTCTCCCAACGACAGCCGTCGTATGGCATATCTGCGCTCGTTAAGCAACGCCATTGACCTTGAGCTAATGTTTTGCTTCCCAGCTGAGAAACATTATCAACACCCTTTCTGGCCAACCATCTGCCCGTCCGTCCCCGATGCTCGCCTCGCCTCGTTTCGTGGCCGCCAAACAAGCAAGCAAACAAACAAACAAAGGCCCGCTATCGCTTTATTAAAAGCGCTCCGTTAAGCCCGAAATTGAGACAGCGGCTCGTAATGGCGCTGCTGCAAAATGGTGCTGAGAAGCCATTATCGTTTAGTAATTAGAGATGCGTCATGTCAGATGTTACAAAGAGAGAGAGAGAGAGAGAGAGATCTGTCAACACAGTAAGAGAATATCTTGGCCGAAGGTGACTTTCCACTTGTCAAACTAAAGCAAATGTCATTTTCAGTCAGACACGTGATTTGATGAAAGGTGTCAATCAAACACGATTCCCCACATGATTTGGATTGGAAAATTCTTACGTACAAACAGGAGGCTTACCAAACATTCTTCTTCTGATCACACTTAGATGGCGGCCGGTTTTGTCTGATTGCAAGCTCCGTGCGTTGTACTGACTTGAAAAGTTCTTTTTTCTCGATCTCACTCTGCGCTGTAGCTTAGTGACAAGCGGCCTAAGGCATGCAGCGACGGGAAAAGCTCCAAAGTGAGCATCTTGCAAGGCGGAATTAAGAGTCATTGCGCTTGTTTTCACCATCCGAGCACGTCAATTGCCTTGTGTAATTCGCCGGTGAAGGCAAGTCCAAAAAGGATGAAAGAAAAGATGGCAAGTTGAGCGGCGGAATGTGTTTTTAATTGCAGATTAGCGACGCCGAGCGAGCGACACAACTTCAAGTCGATCATCGTAACAATGCAGAGTGGAACGTTTTTGACTTTCTCACCATTTGGCAATATTTCTAGTCACTGAGCTGTGTATAGAAAATGGAAGTCTCGTACCTGCTGAATTGTTTACTAGGGGTGTAACGATACATCGATACACATCGATTAATCGATATAATGCTCTACGATTTATTGGTATCGATGCTAAAGGTAAACATCGATTTATATCGCCGTGTTTGACCTCGGACATTAGACGCGACTTTATTTTGAAATCCAGTTCATTGTTGCTTGCTTCCTCTTTCCGGCGTTGTTGTGTTGTGAGCAGAGCACGCACGTGAAAGGGGAGGGGACAACTAGTCCGCGGCTCCTGGGCTGCTGCTATGGCTAGTGTCCAAAAAGACGAGGAAATTTGCTCCCCTTTAGGCTTCAAGTCATTCGTTTGGAAGCACTTTGGATTCCAAAGAAAAGATGGCTCAACGGCCAAGACACGTGCAGTTTGTAAATCCTGCCATGCGGTGATCAAATATTCAGGGAGAACAAATCTCGCCGCACATTTAAAGAAAAAACACGACATCAAAGTTCAGTGTTAAAGTAAGCAATTTGTATACTACAATACTCTTGTCATTTCCTAAATAAAGAGTTTGCAGTACCTTGTTGATTTTGCGTATGAATTGTTATAAATCAGGATATTGTTATATATTTTTTACTAAAAAAAAAAAAAATATCGATCGTAGAGCACTATATCGCGATATATCGTGAATGAATCGCAGCAGGCTTTAAGATATCGGCAAATATCGTATCGTAGTTCTTTATATCGATATTATATCGTATCGTGACAAAACCCGCGATTTACACCCCTATTGTTTACCTTTTGCCTCGGTTCAGCGAGTGAATGCAGACGCTTAAAAGTTCTGCAGAGTCGACTTTTGGGGCTTTAGATGATTTTGACTTGCCGGCCGGTTTGCGATGGAAGCTCAAGTTTGTCAGATGATGTCGTCTTTCCAAGTGACACGGATGCCATATAAGAGAGGCAAAGCACGCCTGAAATTGAGATTCCGCCGCCGTTCTCTTGAGCTAAACTGCTCGCATAATGTAGCTTTAAATGACGCTCGCTGGCTCCCTGAGAGGCAAAGCTCCGCAAATCGGCCTGCGACGACATTCACGCCTCATCTGCGGAAACTGCGGGCGGCACATTATCCCGAGACGTGCTTTGCCTAATGGCGGACGGCTCCCCGCGATAAAAGCGCCACTCGTAACAAAGCATCAAATGATGTGGAAATAAAGAACACGCAAGCATCCGCGCGGGGACCATTCTTCCGTCCGCTGGGTGAGGTCATCCCATGGGCTTTTTGCAAATCAGGCCGCCGCGAGATGCAGGCGGGCGGATGGCGGCGAGCCGAACCCAGCCGAGCGAGCGGGGCCCGACTTGGCCTTGGTATTCCACAGTCATTGGTCCTCAGCCGCCCGCGCGTCTTGAAATAGTCCGCCCAGGCACGAGGCGTCCGATGTTTGATTTATTCCATATTGTCTTTTTAGGATCTAATTAAAAGCAAGCTCCCTCCCCCATGCGGAAAGCGCGCGCAGCCGTGGAGAGCCTCGGCACCACAAAGGCGGGCGGGCGGGCCGGCGAATGTTGTCTTGGGAAGCAAGTCATTTGAGGCAAACGGCAGGCCGGGCGGGCCTGAGCGCCGCCGCTCGTCCTACCTGTGGCATAAATAATGTGCCGTCTGTTTGGATTGGAGAACTCCATCGGCGCACAATTCACCAGAGACTTCATTAAAGTTGCAATATCAGAAAGCCGCAGACTGATAACTCCTCCGTTGGAATGACAAGCGTAGCATATCACAGCATCTGTTGGATTGACATTCGTTCCCGTTGAAAG
The DNA here is from genome assembly GCF_033458585.1 of Syngnathus typhle. Taxonomy (NCBI): domain Eukaryota; kingdom Metazoa; phylum Chordata; class Actinopteri; order Syngnathiformes; family Syngnathidae; genus Syngnathus; species Syngnathus typhle. The sequence goes on from NC_083743.1 coordinate 2,261,209, forward strand.
CGAAACAACAGAGCGCTGCTTTTTGTTTTTTTCATTCCATTTCACGCCGAAGCGGGCTTCTTCTTTTTTTTTTCATAGCGTTTCCAAGCACTTCAATCGCATCTGTTTTCTTGACAATCTGCTCACGTTATTAACATGGCTGGTCACAAACAGGACGCAATGTGGCCGTCTTTACGATTCCCTCTTCTTCTTTTTTTAAAAGATGAAACTGGCACTGCCACCAAAATAACAATCGTCTAAATGGAATGCTCCAAGCATAAGAGGCTTTTAATGAGACATTTTTGTTGTTAACAGCACGGTGGTCAAGTTTGGACTTCCTGCGGAGGTCGCTTCAGTTTTCGAGTTCCAAGCCAGAGTAAGCGCTTCAAGTTTGGGTTTCAAGGGTAGCTTAGAGTTTAAAAAACAGTGTTGGAGTTTCAAATGAGTGTTTCAAACCAGGATTAAGGCTTCAAACCTCTGCTGGAGGGTGAAGCACTAAAACAAAGTGCTGTGTGAAAAGGCCTGTACTACGCCCCTTGGTGGCCGAGGCACAATGGAAAGAGCACAATACCAGAGGGTTGATACGTATTTCATTCTTTGCATTCTATTATCTATCTTTAAAGTACACGATTGTACCTGCCACTTGTCATCTTTTTTTTGCGGGCCTGCAATATTGGCATTTGCGTTCATTTCAATGGGGAAAGATCATTTGTTATAGTATAATGTCGCAACTCGTACGTATCAAGTGGTGGAAACGGCAGCAGCACGGCGGCTCGAATAGCTCGAAAAGTTCCAGAGCGGCAGGCAGGCAGGCGAGCCGGTGCTCGGCCAGATAGCGAACCTCGGGGATTACTGTGGCCAGACAACTGATTAGATCGTCGCCAGAAGAGAGAAAATGTTTAATCCCGCCATATTTAGTATTCACGGCACGAGAGTTCACCTTGAAGGGTCATTTGGAGAGAGTGAAGGAAGATCCGGAATCCCAAAGATGTGTCAGGGGCCCTGTTTCCAGACAGCGCCGGCAAAGAACGATGGATTTTTTCAGTTTCTTTAATCACGACTTGACTTGGGAGGAATTCGTTTCACGTTTCCACTGTGTGATTCTTTGTCTGCTTTCAAAAAGGCCACATGGTTCAAATTAGGCTTTGAGGACAGGCGTTGGCTTTTGAGTCTTGCAACCAGGGTTTGTAATTGGGGGGTGGAGCCAACATTAGGCTTTGGCAATACAATTTGGAGAAAAGATTGTGGCTTTCAAGTCAGGGTCAGTTCGTTTTCAATAAAGGTCACAAGTCAGGGTCTTGGTTAAAGAGGAAAATTAGGGTTGCTTGGGCTTTGAAATGAAGCTTTGCTTCCTGACATGTCCTAAATTCCGATGTCCAAGTTTGCAAACTCTTCCTTTTGCCAAGAGTTTGCCAATGCTATTTACATTAGTTGAGCTTAGTGCTGACTAAGAGCCCTTGTCATGAAATCCCCGTGTTGAAATAGTGCAAGCATATTAATTCAATTATATGCCTCAGCGCTCCAATGCACCTACAGAAGTGTTCTATTGTCTGCTGAAAACAAAGAAAAATAGCAGAAAATCGTGTATGAATGAAGTTTAGTGTTGGAAAGGGGGTGGGGTGGGGGTCTTAGCTGGAGAGCAAAGGAAGACGGACGGACGGACGGACGGACGCGTTCCTTCCCTCCCTCCCGCCCGCAGTCATTTGCCAAGCTATTTGCTTGCATTAAGCAGAGAGATCCTATTATCGATGCATCTTCAAAGACGGCCCAAATGACTGTAATGGGGAAATTAGGGGGGCAAACCACACAAAAAGAACAATGGCAAGTTTTTAAAAAGGAAAATAGCGGAGAGCATTATCAAACTGTGTTTTGGCCTCCGCGTTATTTGGATGGTTCTACAGCTTACATGATAACATTCATACTAGGCTTGGAATCCGAACCCTGACTTGAAACCCTCATTTAATGCCTTATAATGGGCTTGAAAGCCTCATTTTACATTTCACCGTGGCTTTAAAACCCAATTGAAATCAAAAGAACCGCGTCTCACTTTAGTCACAAATGTAGAAACTCTGGCCCTGAACGCAAAGCTGCTTGGGAGTGGCAGATCTCAGACTTCGAGTTGAGTCACAAGAAGGAAAAAAGCATTCTGTTGATGGGTGCCCCGTGAAGGTGTTGTGGAGCGCCATCGAGCTGGCCTTTTTCATAAGCTGCACAACAAGGAAGGGACAGTAGTCCAAAAACGCTGCTCGCTTGTTCAACACTGCCCTCTGCTGGCGAAAAGACAACGCGCGACGTTCTTCCAGAGGCATTGATTTGGGAATTCAATAAACATCTCGAATGCCTAACAAATCCTAAAGCAGGTTTATGCTCTAATTTAAAGCCCGTAAGTTTGGCTTCAAATCGTGACTCAGACAACCTTGGTTCAAAAATCAAACCTTGTCTTGGAAACTGAATTGAACATTGGCTCGAAAGCCTCATTTGGAAAGCAACGCCATTATTTTGTCAGCATCTTTGAGCAAAATGTGCCATTTGGTGGCCCTTTTCCTCCCGGATCCACCATCTTATCTCGCTCGCTGGTGACTACGAAAAAAAAAGACCCACGTTGAATAATCACAAGTTTTAATTGGAGTTTGCTCACTGATTGCTCTACCTTAGTGTTCATTAAAAGAAAATGAGATTTTCTTATCTATAATTCTTCAGATCCAATCTTTACAGTCACCATTTACCAATCGAGCTGCTTCCGCGGGCCGTGCGCTGCTATTAAATGTGCAAACAGCAAATCTCTGGTCAAGTTTGGTGACTTAATTGCAAAGCCTGTTCTGGGATTTAGAATTGTGCTAACTGGGCCCAGGCGGTCCAGTTTGTCCGCTTTGTCCACGTGACGAAGCTGCGCAATCAATGCTCGGCACCCGAGCCCGGCGCTTCACGGGGGGGACTACCTCCTCCCCTCGACGCCAAAGTACATCTGAAAGACTTCGCAGCAGCCTTTCTCCCGCAAGAACTGATAGAGCAGACCCAGGTCCATGTGGTTCCCTCGGCTCCCGCGCGGGTCGAAGGCCGCCTCCTCGAACCCGGAGAACTTGCGCAGGGAGTCGATGCTTTGGACGCCGGGCGCCTCCTGCAGACGGACGTCCTCGCGGTGTCGAATGGTGATCCGTTTCCACGTCAGGTTCTTAACTCTGCACAGTGCCGACAACATTTAGTCGGAAACTCGAACCATAGTGGCAAAGTCGGACCCCTAGTCCTAATTTCTTGGAAAACCCGAAAAGCATCAATCAAAGCAAAGCCAAATGTTAACCAAAGTTACCTGGACCAGAACTCCTCGCAAGCCGCCTGTGGACCTTCCACACACACAATCCCAGGTTTGCCGGGCATGCTGAAACCTGATAGTCCGAGCTCTTTGGCCCACTCCACGATGTTCTTCCTCTTGGTGCTGTTGTAGATGTGGTGGCTGTAGATCCACAGCCGACTGAAGGCCTCCACGTCCTTTTCGGGAGGAGGAGGAGGTGGCGCCGCCACGGCCGCTAAGCTTTTGTCAACGAAAGCACGCAAGTTGTCCCTGAGCCATTCCAACGCCGACAGCACGCACGCTTCTCCCAGGCAGGTGTCCGCCAGGTGCGTATTGAGTCCTGCATGGACCTGGGCCTGCTGGGCACGACTCAGCTTGCAACAACTAAGGCAAAAGAAATAAAAAACACTCAACTTGGTTGTCATGGATGCATCATAGGTAACGGAAGTGTGTCCAATCAATTGGCTGAGCTCTTCTCTTCTCTTACCGAACCGTTAACTCCGGGACCACACTCGGATACTCTGGTGGATACGTGCAGGAGAGAATAAAGGCCACCTATAAATATGACAATACGAAATGCCATTGATACCTGAAATAATGAATCGATTGCAATATTGCTCTTTATTTACCCCCTCCGCGTCTCTCGTTTTGTCATCATCCAGCTTCTGCTTGATGACGAACTGGGGTCTGGAAGAGGGAGATGGTGCCGGTTGTGGTGGGCTCTCGCTGGAAGCCGACGGCGAACGCTCGGCGCCGACGTAGTCCCGGAGCTCAGCGAGGGCCAGCTGGTCCACAATCTCCAGTTCTTCCCGAGTGGGGAACATGCTTGTCAGCAGCTCGAGTTCTGCCAGCTGAGCCTCTGCCCACTCCCTGAACCACATGCTAAAATGTGTGTTTTGAATTTCATTTAAAATTCGGTTTCCCTAACTTTATTGCAAAAGGTCCACGTTCAAACTCCGCACAAGCGCGATTCCACCCGGAAGATTTAAGTTGGCGCACCAGTGTGTACTGGCGTACCTACCCGAACATTTTTGGCGTGGCACTCGAAATACGTACCGGGAAAAGGTATTTTTAATGTATCATTTTTTTATGTACACGAAGCTTGCTTTATGAGAGTTTCCCCATGACGACAAATACGGGGCAAGTGTGTGCTAAACGTGTGAAAACAAGCACGAGCGAGCACAATTGTCTTATTTGTTTGTTTAGCCTGCAAGGCTCGCACCGGAAGTGCAACAAATCCACTGGCCGCGTGAAGAAAATGTCCCATTTTGGTTCCGCTTCTATATCCCAGCCCATTGACATGATTCGCTTCACTTTCGACGACCAAATCAGCGCCTATTTGTACGCAGATTGTGTCCAAATGTGTCCTCGAAGAGTACTTGTATGGGGCACCTGCTGAGGTGTTTGGATCCTATTTGGCGTCTAGTGGAAAAAGTCAACGAAAGTGCAAGCGTGACGTGGTTCGACTCCGTGTGCGTGTCAAGTCATTCCTCAAGCAGGGAGCTGAATTACGTTATGGCCTTACGTGCTCGAATCCGACTTTGATCATCACGTAAGTGGCTTGTTTTTAAGCAGCATTACAACACAAACGCGTCATGTGTGCTTTCCATGTGTGATAGCGCAAAATAGGGGGAACATGGGGAAGAAAAAAGCGAAGGACAGACGCTCCAACGAGGAGGATGAGTTTGAAATGACAGGTAGGCACGCTTTTCCATCTCCACACAAATGATGGTGACTCGTTGGATACATTTCTACAAATGGAGTTGATCCTCACAGGTCCAGTTTGCAGGCACATTAGGAAAGGCACAGACAAAACGGTTCTCAAGAAGGTCTCTGGTGTTTTGGATTGGACAAGTTGCCAGGACTGTCAAAATGAGGAGCCGAAAAAAGGGATCCGAATCAAAGAGCCTCCTTCGGTGGACTCCGAGGAGGAAAAGGACTCTGTGGATGTGTGGATGTGCATGAAATGTGGCCACAGAGTGAGTTGGTGTGACCGACCTGTTGAGTTCGTTTGACGTCCAGAACTCTTTGATAGAAGCTCTTCTTTTAAGGGATGTGGCCGAAGCTCCAAGAACAAGCATGCCATCAAGCACTACGAAACGCCAAGGTCTGACACGCATTGCCTGGTGATCAGCTTGGACAGCTGGAGTGTCTGGTGAGTGGACCCATTGACATCTCACAGAGGCGGCGCATTCACATTTGGGACTTGCTCGAAAATGGACATTTGGACTTGCACGTGTGTCAAACGTTGCTCTCGCTCAGGTGCTACGCGTGTGACGATGAGGTGCGCTACTCTGGGAGCAGTCAGCTGGCTCAGCTGGTGAACAACATTCAAAAGATGACTCAGCTGGAGCATGCACAGAAAGCACGGAAAAGTAAAAAAAAAAAAGAGTCGCTTTTGATGATGTCGCAATCGTGACATTGGTTTCTCCTCTTCGAAGACAACGTGGTTGAGGTGCGGCCCAAAAGCGTTACGTTCAAAACCGAAGAAGATGAAGACAAGGAGAACATCAGGGCCCGCAGTTGCGAGGGAAAGGTCACCAAGAAAGTAGCTGTGTGCAAGTTGCCAGACTCCACCATGGAAAAAAACGGCGGAGTTCCCGTCCGCGGGCTAAGCAACTTGGGAAATACTTGCTTCTTCAACGCCGTCATCCAGGTGAGCTTTTCAAAGCCCTTTCAAATGGGACCCGTGTCTTCACCAGGTGTCGTCAAATGTTTTCTTGCAGAACCTCTCTCAGACGCAGATGCTAAGACAGACGCTTAACAAGGTGATGGAAGACAAGAGCGGACTCCGGGTCAAAGCAGATTCCTCCTCCAAACTGGTGCGTGACTTCTTAGCCTCAAGGACATTTCTGCGTCCAAAAATGAACATCACTTCAAGTTGACCCATTGTCCTTTTTGTGAGCACAGGGGGCCCTTGTGGCGGAACTGGATCCGCCCGGATCGCTAACCGTGGCGATGAATCAGCTCCTCAACGAAATCCAAGACTCCAAGAAGGGGGTGGTGACGCCTCAGGAGCTGTTTGCGCAAGTTTGTAAAAAGTGAGTGCCGGCCGCCACAAAGGTCACAACCCGCAAATTTGTTGTGGCGTGACGCCATTGTCTCTCGTGCGTGCGTGCGTGAGCAGGGCGGCCAGGTTCAAAGGATTTCAGCAGCAGGACAGCCAGGAGCTGCTGCGCTACCTGCTCGACGGGATGAGGGCAGAGGAGAGCAAAGTAAGCAATGGCTTGAAAAGTGCCTCACTATTGCAAAGGGGGGGGGGGGGGGGGGGGGGATATATATAACTAATTATGATTCGCTTCTTTCAGAGAGTCAGCTCCGCCATCACCGAGGCACTCAAACGTTCGGGAAAAGTCACAGATGGAGACGAGCTCAAATCCGTCGTTAAAGGTAAGCGCGAGTCGTCGCCTCGATGTCGTTTCATTTTGCCGAGCGTCACGGTCGTCGTCTATCTGCAGAGTATGAGAAAAACGGGCTGCCCAAGAATTTTGTGGACCAGGTGTTTGGCGGCGAGACGACCAGCACCATCATGTGTCAAAAGTGTCAAACGGTTCGTGCTGCAGCGCGCCGCGCAAAATAACACCGGCAGCCAACGCTCGGCCGGCCGGCCGGCCACCCGCCTCTTCCTCTGACTCTCGCTAGGTGTCGGTGGTCACCGAGATGTTTTTGGACCTTTCGCTTCCGGTTTCTGATCAGGTAAACATTCTCGCGTGGGCTTTGCTTTTCCATTGACAGAATTCCCTTCCAATCATCCAACGCAACGGCAGGGAGTCGAAAGCGCTCGTTTTTCTCGACCTATGGCCCATTTTTAATCACGCCTTCAAAAAATACAAATGAAAATGACCTCCTCGTCTTTTTCCTGCTTTTCTGCCGGTCCAGGCGTACAGGAAGAGGAGCCAGAAAACAACGGCGCGCAAAAGCAGCGGCACCGGCGAGGAAAGTCAGAGCGAAGATTTGGTCTGCGCAGGCAGCAAGTACCAGCAGAAGAAAGCCAAGAAGCAGGCCAAGAAACAAGCCAAGGCAATTCTCCATTCACCATCCAAAAGCTTTTCCGAGCCCCGTACGTAACACGTCTTTGTTTCCTCTGCGTGCAGCAAGAAAAGCGGCAGCAGAAGCTGGGCAGCCGACTCAGTTTCAACAGTTTGGCATCTCTGGACGAAGCAACAGACGACGACGACGATTGCGCGCAGCAAACAAAGCTGCCCGGACACAAGGCCAACGCCCTCGACCCGACCCGGCCCGTCAAGAAGGAAAACAAAGGCGACCCCGTCAACAACTCCCAGTCCAAAGCGGCTCGCGTAGGCACCGGTGACGCTGCCGTGGACGCCGCCGACGACGACCCCCTGCCGGACATGATGAGGACGATCGACCTGAACGACGCCTTCGTCGAGCCGGAGAGCGAGGACGACGCCTTGCTGGAAAAGGCCAAGGAATACACGGTGGTCAACCAGGACCCGGAACTGGCCTTCCAGACTTTGGCCCACAGGCCTTCGCCCGACAAGCAAGAGTGCTCGGTGGAGTCGTGTCTCTTCCACTTCACGGAGGAGGAGACCCTCAGCGAGAACAACAGTCTGCTCTGCATCAGCTGCACAAAACGGCAGGCCGGCAAGAACAAAAGTGCAGGTAGGCAAAAATTCGGAGTTTACGTCCACCCGGAACGCTTGGAGGCCATCGTCCGACTTGCCGCTTTTCTGGGATGCGGCGAGTCAGTATTTTCCCAAACAACATTTTTTCTGGCTAGGAGCCAAGAAGAAGGTCTACACGGAGGCTTCGAAGCAAATGCTCATTTCCTCTCCGCCACCGGTCCTCACTCTTCACCTGAAGAGATTTCAGCAGGTGATTGGTGCGGCAGGAGGAACAAGCATTCATTCCCATTTGCACATTGCACCGTCTGACTACATTTGCTTTTCTTCAGAACGGTTACAGTATTTGTAAAGTCAACCGACACGTGCCCTTCCCTCTGATCCTGGATCTCGCCCCTTTTTGTGCCCTCAAGAGTAAGGTAAAGATGATTTTGCACTCGGAAACTCGATGCCTGTGAACTCCATGACGACGCCTTTGGTTTGTCCACGCAGAATGTGGCGGAAGGCGAACGACAGATTCCGTACAGCCTGTACGGCATCGTGGAGCACAGCGGAACCATGAGGTCCGGTCACTACACGGCCTTTGTGAAAGTTCGAGCGCAGAACTCCAATCCGTCCTCCGGCAAACTCGAGGGTAAAAAAACGGACTCAATAGGACCCATCCACTATCTTTGCTGATGATGTCATAAAACACGGTCTGATTTGTTTGAATCTCAAACCCATTAGGAGATCCACCGCTCGGATCGTGGTTCCACATCAGCGACACCAGCGTGCAGCCAGTGAGCGAGAGCAGAGTGCTGAGTAGTCAAGCCTACCTCCTGTTCTATGAGAGGGTCCACTAAAAAGCATCCAATGTGTACACCTTCTGCTGTGCCACTCACATGGTGACTTCTCAGAGGGCTGACATTTTACAGCTGTTCATTTTCTCAGACTCATGGGAACATGTCAAGGTGTGCAAACAGTTGTTGAGGGGGAAAAAAAAATGTACACAAACTCATCATTTCATACAGGGGACGACGGGGTGGAATTTTAAGCAAATACATGTTTATTTTGTATGAATATGCAATAAAAACACAATTGCTGTGAAATTGGGTGCTTTCTTCCCCCCGCGCATGCGCACAAAGCTTTTCCCATCCTGTGCTTTTGCTGACTGGTCCCGGATGGGCACGTTCGTCTCGACCCAGAGCACCCAAATGGTACCGCTAACGAGTTGACACGCCAGGTCGGTGCTCATTCGACGCTTGAATCGATTATTTCTTGTCTTCTCTATATCAATCTCAAAATATTGTCGCTTTAAATTCGAGCGCAAACGGCCTCGCCTTCGGTGCGAGCGATCTTTTCCTTACTTCTAAACGTTGCCAAACTTAATACGATGACTGTAATATGATGAACATTTGTCATCAAGCGTGCAGTAAAACCAAAGAGTTTGTCGCCACTGAGCTTTTGTTTCTCCCCCGTGCGTTTGGCCAAGTTGGCCAAACATGAGTCAGCATTTTCAACTTCCCTCGACGAGTTGAAAAGTGCTAAAAAGGCAGCTAACCGCTTAGTCGACAAGCGAATGCTCAACTTTGTCCATATTAAATTGGACGGAAATGCGTATGAGGCTGAGAAGTGTTCCTAATATTAGGATCCTCGCGTTTGACATCACTGCAAAAAGAGTTGAGCTTTAACGCATAAGCGTCTTACTCAATCATGTTTTGGTCGTCGTCGTCGATCGAAACAAAACAAAACAGCGTTGCCTTTAAATGAACTCATTTTGTTGTTATGCAACTGCATTTCCCCGAACTGGTGAATAGCAGAAAACGAAGATGCATGGCATGCCACTTTTCTTGCCAGAAAATATGAATAATAATGGTTTAATTAATGGCAGTGAAATGACTCAAGTGTTGACTGTGACTCCGGAACGCTCTCAGTTACAATGAATAATAAAGAATGACACATTGGGTATTTCAAACAACCGCATAGCTTTGCCTTAAAAAGTCAGTTTAGCTTAATGCTAACAAACAATGAAAAACACCATTGATGGGCTTTCGTATATCGTCAGTGTTGTGGTGGATGGAGTTAGTGCTTCAAGTACTTATGAGTAAGTTATTAATAAGTATGATTTGAACACAAACGATGGAGCAACACATGTGGACAGATCATATAATACAGAGATGAAAAATGTAGAGCAACAAAATGACAGAAGTAGACTAAGCTGCCATTTCTATCAAGTATAATTTCCTATCGAGTGCTATTTTCCACGGAGGCAATTCAATTCCTATTTCATGACATCAGGTATCATTGAATGAAGATTCTGGAAGAGCTGCAATTAAAGACCTTCCTCTTGGCTCCTCAGGCCCAGTGAACCATGCTGCTCCAAGCCCAGCGCGTGTCCGTCTTCACCTTCCAGTCGGCCGTGCACAGCGCTCACGTACTGCAGTGCCTGGACGAGCAGCGGCGGCGGGACCTTCTGTGCGACGTGACCGTGGTGGTGGAGGGCCGCAGCTTCCGGGCCCACGCCGCCGTCCTGGCCTCGTGCAGCGAGTACTTCCACGGCTGCGTCGCTGTCGCCGACTCCAAACGCAACACCGTCGTCGCCCTGCCGGATGAGGTCAGTTCGGGAACTCGCTCCGTCCGATTTTTATTCGGCTGGCGGGCGTGTGTGTGTGCCTGCGCCCGACGGACGTCAATGATACCCAACGGGTGGTCTTCCTCTTTTGCCCCAGGTGACAGTGCGGGGCTTTGAACCTTTGCTCCAGTTCGCCTACACCTCCAAGTTGCTCTTCACTAAAGAAAACATCCACGAGATCCAAAGCTGCGCCAAATTCCTGGGCTTTCGCAACCTGGAGTCGGCATGCTTCGATTTCCTCATCCCCAAGTTTTGCGAGCCGGAAGCGCAGGATGTCAAGCGGAGGCGCTGCTGTCAAGGCGGAGAGGCAAAGCCGCCGCCGCGCAGCTGCCACTTGGGCTCGGAACCCCTGCCGCCGTTCCCGTCGGGCGCTCCGACCCGCGACTTGTGTTTGGAAACCTGCGGGCGGCAGATGTCTTCGGTATCCCCGGATTTGTCGGCCGACGTCGCGTGTCCGATGCTGTCGCTGGCCGATCCGGCCAAAGCGGGGCACGCCTCGCAGCTGTGCGCCGGCGGGGACATTTTGGCCTCCCGTGACGTTTGCGCTCAAAGCCAGTCGGGTCCGCCGGAGTTGCCGTGCGAGCTGGCGGCGGCGGTGCCCGTGGATCCGCTCGACGGGATGCAGCCCGGGCAGGGACTCGACGAGGACTGCGGCCTCGTTTCTTGTCTTGATGAGGGATTCTCTGAGAGAAGCAAGGATGAGCGGGAAGTGGCCGAGCATCTGGCCAAGGGGTTTTGGTCCGACCTGTACCCGCCGGCTCAGACTGCGCCCCCCTCGGACAGGAGCGATCTGGAGAAATCCCCTTCGGACTTCCATTGGCTCAAACAGCTGGACCTGACCTCCAATCCGGCCGACTGTCCTTTCCTCAGGGAGCTCGGATCGGCCGACGAGTCGAACCCGTGCGCCGACGCTCCGTCCCAGTCGGAGAAGAGCCCCTGCGTATCCTCGCTCAACTCCGGGGATGACTCCGACGTGGACACGGACGGCGACACGGAGGCCAACAACAGGAGAGCGGCCGAGGTGGGCGTCGCGTCGGGACGACTTTGGGGAACCCTACTGACCCGCTGTCGCTCCTCTGCAGATTCAGCTGCCGTTCCCAGTGGAGCACATCTCGGCGCTGAGTCGCAGCGCTTTCCAGCAGCTTCTCAAGCACCATTCCATGACGGCCGAGCAGCTGGACTTTGTTCACGACGTCCGGCGCCGGAGCAAAAATCGCGCGGCGGCCCAACGATGCCGGAAGAGGAAGATGGACAGCATCCACCATCTCGACGGTGACATCAAAACATTAGTAAGTCTCTTGCCCCCCCCTTTTTTTTCTCTCCGTTGGATATCGCCGCTTGATTTCAACTGCATTTGTTTTGCGCAGAAAAGCGAGAAGGAGAAGTTACTTCAGGAGCGTGCAGAACTGGAGCAGAACCTGGAGGAAACACGCCAGAGTCTTTGCAGGCTGTGCAAGAGCGTCAGCGCCGAGCCCGCCTCGGACCAGGAGCGCCTGCGCTTCCTGGCCAAGCTGTCGGCCCCCGACTCGCCGCAGAAAGACGCGTGAAGGTGGATTTAAAGCGGTAAGTTTGGAGCCTCGGGCCTGCCCTGGATGTACTTCACCTTGTGTGCAAGGACCTTTTTATAGTATGCCAAACTGTAGACACGGATGTGGCATTTTGAAATAACCTCAATGTAGATGGGGATTTAACTGTGGCAAGTGCGTTCCTAACCACAGCATAGGCATCCGTCGTTTGATTTCTCAGGGAAGAGACTCACCCTGATCCCTAAACCTGCACTTGAACACGTCCCCCCCCCCCTAACTCGTTTTTATCATCAAGTATTATATGACTGTAATTCTCTGAAGAAATATGCAAAGCGCTAACGGAACTTTTCTACATCACGATACTGTCAGTGCTAACGCGCATCGTCCGTAACGGTATTGTTGATGCTCTGTCATGCAAACGGTGCCTTATGCATTTCATTGGAAAGCACTGTTGCACATGAACCCAGAGCCCATATTGATGACAATTTTCTATTAAATGCTTTCTTTTGCAATCAAAATCCGCTGTGTACTAGCTGTGTGCTAGCTGTGCCACTAGGGGGCGGTAGACGTCAGCAATTGCATTGCTCATGGGTCGCAGATGGGAAAGGGGTGCAAGAATGCTGGCCTCATCATTTTTGCAGGGTGGCAAATCCGTTCTTCCAAACTATGTCTTTGTAAATAGGATACTGCTCTGATATCATGTGGATTTTTTCCTGGTCACTTGAAGGAAGTGAAAACATTGTCACCTTTTTAAAAAAGGCAAACTTCAGAAAGGTCAGAATATAGGTATATGATATGAATTTGCGTTTGCAATTTTGAAAATCATTTCCCCTCCTAAACTCAATTGAATTCTTAGTTATTGTCTTCTTTTTAACACCACCAAATGAACTTGAAAATAAGGATGCAGCCTTGAAAGTGACTCATAGAAATCCAATTCCCTTTAAGATCCTTAAGTTGAAAAGCAAACTAGCAATGGAAAGCGGCAACGCTCCGTAGATGCTCAAATAAAGTCCGTTTCCAAGTGTAACCGACGTGCAAGCCGTTGGCGGGTCGCAAACAAGCCATTGCGCCGCTTCCGTATGTTTTGCAAGGGAGCCTTGCCCATTTTGCACGGCCATTGTTAGGAACATTCTTAGCCTGCTGGGTTCTCATTCCACCCAAGAAGTCGGCGCACAAGGTCCCCCCGACAAGCGAGGTGGCATCTACCAGTCAAAGGGATTACACGCTCGGACATCAGATATGGGCCCCGCCTCCTCCCGACCTGCCTCAAGATGGCGCTTGTCAAACGTGCCTTCGCTGTCACCTCATTGGCCGTCCACCCTTTTGCTGCATCGAAGAAAGAGTGCGCGATGAGAGAGGCTTGATTTGAGGAGGAGGAGGAAGAAGAAGCAGCAGCAGCATCAGCAGCTGCGCGACATGGCAAGGTCAGGGGCTGCTAATCCGCGGCCTCGTTCATGCCAGATTAAAAACCTGCTCCCAGTTCTGATTAAGAATGCAGGGTTAGAAGATTAAAAAGCGGCAAGCAAACAAAATGAAAGCAGTTTAAGACCAATCCTGGAATTTGTCAGAATACCCAAACCTTCAACGGTCTCAAAGGAAGAACTCGAGGTGCCATCTTTCACTCCGGCCCGTCACATTTGCTTTCATTGATCAACCCACTTTTGACATTGTGAGTCTTTGCGTTCGCGCCGCGTCGTGACTTCCTTTTCACAATTACACCAGCGATTATCCCAAGCAAGCCAGGATTAGGAAACAGGGGGATTAGAAATTAATTAAAACATCTGGAGTTTTGTCCACTTGCTAAGTCGCACAACATACGTGCTAATAGAACGCACGAGTAGGTTGCCGGCCAGAACCAGCTGCAAAATTGCCAGTAGATCAGAGCGCCGTCGTGGCAAAAAAGAAAATCACTTTTGTTTTGTGATCTGGAGCAAAATCGGACTCAGGGTCAGAGTGCCACACACGATGCTTGACTGTCATTCCCAACATAAGGTCCTTGACCTTTTTGTGACACAACATTAATCGTATAAGCTGTTAAGCAACTGTATCCTGATGACATGGGCTCCATGAACTTCATTTTCGGGGCTAGTATTCCGCTGAAAGGATTATGGAAAGGAGGGTCGTAACACTGAAATCTGCCCGACGAGTCAAAGACGCCACCGGAGGACGTGTCCACCCTCCAGCTAGCAAAGCCAGCGAGAACGCTGATCCCTCGATACTTGAGACGATCCAACGGTTCATCAGGCAGCAAGCGACCAGATTGATCGGAAAAATGTTTTAGTTGGTCCGTCGGGTGCATCAAGTCCAAGCGCTCATCTCGGGTTCCGATGTAGCCGTAAAAGTAAGCGCCGCTAGTTAGCAGCCGCTAAAGTTACAACAAAAAACACATAAGCTAATCAGTACCGTGCGCTAATGTTTTCCTTGTCTTTATTATAATCTTGCTAATTGTCTCAAACGCTGCCCCCCCACCCGGTCTTTTGGCGACTCAAAGTACCAATGAGCTCAAATCTGACATTTAATCAGCAGTTAATAGAAAAGAATTGGCTTGGATACAGCAGAGCGGTTTGACGGTCGTAATGGCCTTCCAAAACTAAGACATGGCTTGCAGTGATGTCACATGTGAAACCATGGACCCAAAATGTTTTGAGCGTGATTTGAAATGGCAGCAAAAGGGGACAAAATAAGAACCTCAACACAGCAATACCAAACAAGCAGCGATCAAAGGGTTCGAAAGGATGTCACTTTGTTTTCGCTCGAGAGAAAAAAAACAGAAACTTGATAGATACAACAAAAGAAGATTCACTGAAACAATGTTGTGAGATACGTAGAGGTGCATAAAAGACGGTAGAAGGTATTGCACACCATTTTGTTTGAAATATGCAACAACAAAATGCCAAGTTACATTTTGTCTCGTTTGCTTTGCATCGAAACACAAAGGCCGTGATGGTAAAGCATCATGATGTCGATTATTCCCTCAAAGGACTTCTCATGAGCTTTCCATCAAAACTACAGAAATCGCTAAAGTTGAAAAGTTTTGATTGTAACAATGCAGTTGGACACATTTGGATCTTTTGCGTCAAAGGTCGGAGCGGTCGGAGCGCCTCAATACTTATTGTGCCACTCGCACTGGCCGACGCTCACCTCCTCGATGTCCAAGTTTTTCCTGGATTTGTAAATAAACTCTCCGATAGCCACGAAGACGGAGAGGACCAGGCCGGCCGCCAGCACGATGAAGATTCCGCCGATGTTCTCCACGCCCAGAGCGCTGGCCTCTTTGCTGTCCTCCTCGGGGCAGCCGTTCCCCCGCCACCACTTCTCCTTCATCATGTGCAGCTTGCCTTCCTCCTGAAGCTGCAGGATGGCGATGGTCACTTTGTCTCTGTAAGGGGAGCCTGCGGTAGAGAACGCAAAGCTCAGTCGCCGTTCATCCACTTTGTCGTGCTCTGCCCATGCGCGGTTGAATTTGGAAAGAATTCCACAGAATTGGATGTTGAAGTCGGGTACCTATTGGTGTTCCCACGCCGTAACCCTTGGAATCGATCAGACCCCCGATCTGCGTGAGGTTGCAGTTGCGCTGGCTGATGTACTCAATGCTGGTGGACTCCATCAGGAGAGCGTAGTCAGTGGTGAGGACCCTCTGGATGCCCTCGCGGTTGTTCTTCACCAAGGCGGTGTTTTTCCGGCTGCTCATGAAGGCCCACATCTTCTCGTAGGTGGAGATCTTGGACTTCTGTTGGAGTGAGAGGGGGGGGGGGGTCTTATTGGCGGGGTAGAAGAAATAGCTCACCGTCCTCGACATGTTTTGCGGCTACGTAAAGACGTGTCTGTGTCCAGAAAAGGCGATGGACCATGAGCTACCAAACGTTTGGATCCCCCCCCGCCAATATTTAGAATTTTGTATTGGCGCCTTTCTTACCTTGAAAAAGGTCATGGTGGAGCCGTCTCTGACGGCGCCGTACTCTATTTTGGTTTGCTTGGCCAAGTCGTCGGCGGAGTCGATGGGCGAATCCATTCTCTCCACCGTCAGAAAGGCAGCCAAGTTGGCAGTGTAGGAGGATATAATGATGAGCGTGAAGAACCACCAGATCCCACCCACGATCCTGGTGGACAGGGCCTTGGGCATCAGCTCGGAACCTGAAAGACAACCGTGACGGACGGTTCCTGAGTCCAACGCCGCCGCCGCCGCCGCACGGCCGGCGCAATGACCAAGCGTACCTTGCTGCATGAGTGCCCCGACGCCGAACCACACGCTGTTGATGAGGGTGAAATTGTTTTCCACCACATCTGAGTCGGGGTTGCAAGGGTGAGGATTGTACCACTCGTACGGCGTGAACCTGGAGAGACAAACGGTCACAATTTCAAAACAAAAAAACGCGTTCTAAACCTGCCTTAAGACGACTTGGCTAATTGCTAATGGGAAACCGGCCCGATCCTTATCGCCTATCGTGCTGAAGCGAGGATTTTTTTTTCCCTTCATTTCTGGGGGGAAAAAGGGTGGTGCTTTTTTGGGTGGGCACTGCCCCTTTATTTCCCAAAAAAGCAACCAAGTGCCAAGAAGCCCATCATGATTACCTGGCGATAACAAAGAGCACGCAGCTGACGCCGAGGCAGGCCAGCAGCACGTACATCCAGATGTCAGGCGACAGCGGGTTGAGGAAGGAGAAAACGCCCGGGTTGGTGCCGTTGGGCTTGTGGTAGAGGATGCTGATGCCCAGCGTCATGAAGGGCTTGGAGAAGTCAATCACCTTCTCCCTCACGTAGGTGATGGTGAGGGGGGCCACGGCCAAGTCGGCGACCTGCCGTCACCAAAGTCTTAGGGTTGTGCCAATTCGGGGGTCTTCTTGAAATACGCACTTACGTGGTCAATGAGCTCGCGCACCATGCCGTTCCACTCCCCTTTGTCGTTCTGAGCGCCGTACTTGCCGTCGGTCACCAGCTTGACCTCGTAGGAGAAGCCCAGGATGTTGGAGAGCTCCTTGAGGAGGTCCAGGCAGTAGCCCTCAAAGCGGTCGTTTCCGTACAGCGGCTT
The DNA here is from genome assembly GCF_033458585.1 of Syngnathus typhle. Taxonomy (NCBI): domain Eukaryota; kingdom Metazoa; phylum Chordata; class Actinopteri; order Syngnathiformes; family Syngnathidae; genus Syngnathus; species Syngnathus typhle. The sequence continues at coordinate 2,278,226 of NC_083743.1, forward strand.
GTCCGACTTCTTGTGCATCACGTAGGGGTTTTCCTGGAAAGAATTCATCGTCCTGAATCACGCTCGCCACCGGTTCGCTATTTTCCGAAACGTTTGCGTTTTTTCCCGGTGCTCTTTCCAAAATGCCGACGGGAAAGTAGTCATTGTTGCATATCCGTATTTTCTTAGCGTACCAGAATGGTGGTGACGATGAGGGTCCTGTTGGCCATGGAGTCGGTGACGTTTGTGCCCGAGTCCTTGTTGTTTTCTGTTAAATTAAGGCCGGTCTGGGAGTTCCACACGCCGATCTGGAAAGGACACCACGTCACCATGACACTCGAGGCAAAGTTTGGCCCGGAGCCACCGACCGACCGACACCAAAGGGAAAAGGGTCAAAGCACAACAGATGAGTGACCAGACGCCGACACGTTTGGAGAGGGCAAAGGAGAAAATCAGACGGCCAGAGTGGATTAGTAAACGGCGTTAGGATCTCTTTAGTCTGGCAGCTAAAGTACAGACCTTTTTCCATACTTTATTCAGGCGATTGTTGCCTGCGATTATCTTGTGGAAAACAGTAAAGGAAACAAAAAAACGTTTCAATGGATGCCATTTCAAAGACAGCGGCAAAAGCAAGTGGGGAGCTATACATGACCAGTGAAAGCCTCAAAAAAGAAAATAAACTTGCCACTCATTGAGACATATTCACTTTCAAGCCATATAGTGTGACAATATAAGCAGCAAAGTGAGCAGAAGGCGATTCTCTTCTTTCATTGGCAAAAAAAAAGATCTCACGATCTTGTTCACTTGTTTAGTCATCAGCAGTTGGTTTCACCCAAAAGCCTTTGGACCAAAAAGCAGAGAAAAGGCTCTTTCAAGCATAAAGCATGAAAATTTGGCTTCACCTTCTCCAAGCCGTCCTCCTTCAGGCTGATCACGTCCAAATCAAAGTCTTTGCGCAGGCCGTCTGTCTTGTTAATGACGATTTGGCCCGTCAGGCCGTTCCACTGCACCTGCGCCAATGAATTGCGATTATTTCGGCTTCTAACTGTCGTATATAGCAAAACGCCAGGTTATAGCAAAGTTCAGAATAAACCAGTATTAGTAGAGAATGAATCATTGCTGCATTGGGGCCAGACGCCGAGACAATTGTGGCGCTCTAATGGCCACATCTGCATTGGCTGGACATTGTGTGTGTGTGTGTGTGTGTGTTTAGTAGATGATGATGATGATGCAAATGGAGCAGGCAGGCAGGCAGGCAAGGCCTGGGTCTGAGTGCGTGGCGGTCCGGCGGGGGCTCATCAAGTCAGCCCACTTGGAATAGGCTTCATCCCATCTGAGCATTGCTCACAAAGCTTTTCTCCAAAACATGCCCAAAGGGTCGTTTTGAAGCCAATGGGCCATTTTCGTCTCACTCCAGATGTGGGTCAACTTTTCAGCTTGTCCATTGCCACTCACGTCTTTGAGCATGTTCATGAAGCGCGCCCCGAAGCGCCAGGGCTTGTGGCGGTGGCACTGAAGCGAGCTGACGGTGATCTGGGCGGCGCGCTGCGAGGCCGCCGCCACCATATAGACGGCGTCGTACATCAGAGACGCTTCCGTCTGCAACGGCACACAAACAAACGCGACTCACTGGCCGGGCCGGGCCGGTGCCGCAAACACAACTTTGATATATATATTTTTTCCTTCCCCCCCATCAGAAGCTCGAATGAATTCTTTCCCAAAATAAACCTCGGCGTTTTCGCTCAGCGGTTGTTTTTTGTCCTTTTGGGGCAGCCTCCCTTTTTCAGACTTCAGTACAGTGCACAAGCAATCTCAGCATGTTACGTGGATTCATTTTGTTTACCAGAGCGAGATCTATAAATAGCTTTTAATGACCCTCATTAAAACGGATCAACAAGTCGGAATGGAGCCGTCCTAACGTGTTCTATTTATTCTTACCGTCATCATGCCTTCCATCATTCCCGTCTCGGCTTTGGAGGGGGCCTGCAGCCGCTCCGTGGCCCACCTCTCCACCACCGAGGCCACCTTGGGGTTGTCGATGTTGAGCAGCCGGAAGCCCGTCATGTTGACGCCGCTGTAGCGGTACGGCTCCAGGTCCAGCGCAAACAGGTCCTGAATGAAATGAGCGAGGACACGACTTCCTGCGGCTTCTTTGGAGACGGCCGTTTGTCAGCGAGCCTACTTTGGCCACCGCTGTGGATAATTGTCATGCGGCTTGCCTGCTTACCAGCGTGGTGAAGAAAAAGTGGTAGTATTCCGTCATCATCCCCATGGACAGGATCTGCAAAGCATTGAAGCAAATGTGCCCGCTTGCAATTCATTTTCAAGGCACCAAATCAGTAGGAAATGAGGAAGCAGAATAAAAGGAACCAAAGAGATTTCGAATAGAAAGGCCAAAAATGCCGACGGCTCCAGTATTTGTGAGTCGTCCCCCCCCCCGATGTTCTTTCTCTGCCATCTTTTCGTTTCCGGTTCACCTGCTTGAGGACGTCGGCCGACGTTTGGTAGGAGCAGTCGAAGATGACGTAAAACTCCTTGCCCTTCTTCATCTCCTTGAGCAGCGGCCGGGCGTCTTTGCTTCCCAGCGGCAGCTGCCGGATCTTGATTTTGATGCTGTATCTGGACGGAGCCTTGATCAGCTCTTGCAAGCGAATCAGGCCTTCAACGCACAAACGGCATGGTTAGTTCAGGTTCTACGCGCTTCGAGCCGCCCCCCGCCGCCGCCAGGTTTTGCCGACCGACCCGTGGCGTCCTCGTAGACCACGGTGACCGCCTTCCACTTGTAGTACTGCACAATGTCCAGCACGGCTCGACTTATGGAGGTGTACTCGGGGTAGAGGTTAATGAAGAAACTGTCTCGGTTGTCCACGGACGGATGCTTCCAGCGCGTCTGGATGTGAGGGACTTCCAGGGCGTTGCAGATGGACTGGACGGCGCTCACCGACGAGCTGTGCGACGGTCCGAACACGGCCCCCACGCCCAACGCCAACTGGTCGCAGGCTGGGTTAGGGGAAAAACAAGGAGTCGATTGACCCAATGGAAAAAAAATCTCCACGAGTATTTTGCCGTCAAGACTTGCGACCTCTTCTGGAAGCCTCGAAGCTGTCGAAGAGATTTATTCTCTGGACGTCGTAGGTCAACGTGGTGTTTGGCATGAGGGTCCGGTTCCTGTTGATGTTGGTGACGGCAAACTTAAAGGCCAGCTCCTCCACGCTGATGGGCTCGGTCTCCAGCGTCTCAAAGATGCCGCCTGGGGCCACAGCGCAAAAAACAAAGCGTTAAACGGGGCCCGGACCGGGCCGGGCCGGGCCGGGCCGGGCGCTTTCATCTCCAGACGTTTTTGTCTGTCCGGGCCATATGGACCAAATCATGCAGCCCCACTCTTCCTATTTGCTTGGAGCAATTGCGAAGATGACATAATGTTGCGCAGATGTCCTTGGGTCAAAGCGGATTTCATCCCATTCAGAGAAAAGCTTCACCTCGGCCAACCTTGTCCTCTTTACACGGCCTACATTCTTACTAATGCGGCTTTTGGGAAAAAGCCCGCGGCCGTTCCAAGACGCGCAGGTCGCTGGCTTCAGCTTCTCTGCAAACATCTTTGTCCCTCCCAAGCTCAAAATCTCCCCTTGGGAGCGCCGGCGACGACCCCTCCAACTCCCGTTCCGTTCGTTGTTGTTTGTGACCACTCCCACCGTGGCGCAGCCCTCCCTCGCTATTTCCCAAAGCATTACACTGGCAAAAAGTGCAAAAAGAAAAGCGTTTTTTACCGAAATGCTTCTGTCAAGACCCAAGTGAGAGCTCCTCGTCTGCGCTACGTGGTTGGCTTTTGAAAACGGTGCTCCCGTTCCAAGCAGCTGCTAGCGGGTCCCGGTGAAACACTTCCTAATTCTGCACACAACTAATTCATGCCTATTTTTCAAGATTTGCTCAAACTTGTCGCTTCCAAACAGATGGTCTGTTTTGTGCACGGGGGCCGAAATAGCCCTCCCCCCCCCCGCTACGTGGGTTTTGTGATTTACATCTCGGTAGCCGACCTCTAATCACACAAACGCAAAATCGTGTGCGCCTGTGCTGCATGAATAATCTCCAAAGCGCTGGCAACGCTCGAAGGGAATACAAGAGGGGACGCGGACTCGGACTCATTTGTAGTTTGGCTTTGTTTGCGTTGTGGAAAAGGGAGGGAAGATAAAAATGTCAATTCAAGACTACAGTGACTGATATCATGATTGTGGTGTACTGATGCAAAATGATTTGGATAATAATGGTTAAAGCAAAGGAATCAAATACAATCAAATCATTACATTAAAATAAAGGATCGATTGTTATTGATTAGTAAATATATTGTATTTGGAGACAGAAGAGGCCACAATGTACATGAATAAGTACCGATATGAGTGTAATTGGTATTTGATTTCTGTTATGCGCAAAGCATACGCACGACGAGGCACCTTTTTTAAATGGACTCAAGGTTGAAATTGCATAAAATGGTCACAAAATAAGAACAATCATTTAATTGTCAGTTTCGTCTGAGCAATTTCGAATTCATTATGTACCTACCACAAGCCCTTTTGAGTATTTCCTAAGAGTTCCTGGAGGAACATGAACATCTCTTGGCCCGCATGGCTTTTTGTACGTACGAGGCAAAACAAATTGCCGGGGCCAATTAGAGCTATCCCAGCATCTCGTCGGCACGGCAACATGCGCGCGCCAGCGTATACGGCCATTTTTGAGAGCGTCCAATCATGTTGTTGATTTGCACCAAGCCATCTTGCCGGCCTTCCTGCTAATGGCCGTTTGCCATGCTGGCGTGGAATCGGGCAGAAAACGTGACTCGCTGGTCCCGCTAATCAGCAGTGGCAAATCCTCCAGAGAATTCAAACTGACCGAGTAGTGACACGACATTGCTCTTTGTGTCTGAGAGACATTCAAAAAAAAAAAAGAAAGCCATCTCCGATTCCAATCCTACATCGTATTCACCACTTGCAATGTTGTGTAAATAAAGCCAGTCAGCTTTGTAGTGCAACAGGGCTGCAATGACAAAATCACATTTTGCTTTGGGCCACGCTGAGGCACCAGCCAGCTCTGCGTTGTGCTGCCTGATACTTATCTCCTCCTGCCGAGCGAGCGAGCGAGCGAGCGAGCGAGCTCCCTTCTTCAAAATACAAGCAACCGTTGGGGTGCATTAAGCACCCGAGCATCCAGGGTGCTGATAAATGATTTACTGCGCACTAACCAGGCCACAAAACAAGACACAACAAGCTTGATTATGGAGGCGGGCGGGCGACTTGGCGGCTTGGCAGCTCATTCGAACGCAACTTCATTCGCTAATTATATCCGCGGATTCATCTGTCCTGCTCTATTTTTTTAAGGAAGCGTTTCGGAAAAGAAATGAAGCTGCACTCCATGCAGAACAAAGCTGAATTTATCTATCTATCTATCTATCTGCGTGCCGGATTTGACGCCTATATCCGTTTGCGGGCCGACAAATAGGTCACCGTGCTTCAAACTCAAACGGCCAAGTGCCTTTCAAATTTTAGTTACGGGTTCTTTTCCACCTCATTCTGTGGCAACCTTTGACCACATTTTCTCCTGAATGGAAAACAGTGAGTGAGTCGTGGATATGTTCTGTCGCTCTGTTATTAGGTCAGACGGTTCCGCGGGGCCGGGCGGGGCGGCCCATGCATGCTGGGAGGTCAGCGCCGCAGGGAGAGCGCCGTCGTGCCGTCGGCGGCCTCCGGCGCCGCGCTTCTTTCTGTCTGTCTGTGCACCGACATCCACAGCAAGATTCTTTTGCATTTCCCTTTTGGAAACAAAGCTAGCGAGCTAAAGGCACGACGTGTAGCCTGAGATTGCAGCAGATTTTGTTCAGGCTTCTTGCCTTTGGCTCCGGGAATCCTCCACATATTGAGCCATTTGTCTTTTTTGTTTTCGGAGGATCCAATTCCCACGTGTGCTGAAAAACTGAAGGCCCGTCTTTTAGGGCCGAGCGCTACAACGGCGTAGTGTTTTGCCTTTCTCCCAGGCCGACCCGTCCAAGTTGGCCGCACGCCGGCCCGAGAATGAATGAAGGAAGGAATGAAGGAAGGATGGAAGGCGCTCCCGAGGCCCGTTTGATGTGCGCCACTGAGCTCTCTTTGTTCCGACGCTGACACACGCAGAGTGAAAATGAGGATTACGTTTCGGTGGCCAGACACGTTATCAAACGGAGCGACGATATCGCTCGGACGAGCTGCGAACTTTCTGCCTAAAGCCGATTAGGGTCTGTTGTTTAGGGATTTTTTATTATGATGGATTGCGGACGGCGACACCCGCTAACACAGAGGGACGGTAATTGGAAGGAGCGCCGCCGCCGCCGCCGCCGCAGCATATGGGCCAGATTAGCGCAGGATGAGAATGACAAATCATGAGGCCGGACGGAGCCGTCGATGATTGAGACGGATTAACGACACCGAGCGTCGATTGAGAACGGGGAGGTGACCCGTTAGCCAGAGCGGGACGTATGCTCAAGTCTTGACCGTAAGATGAACATTTCTCCATGTCAGGGTTAGCGGAAAGTGTGCAGTCTTTGTAAAGATGATCGCAGTTTGTTTAGCTTAACTTGAGCCTCAGCGAAATCGAAACTGATTTGAATGAGTATCAATTATCTTTCACACCAATCCACTATGAATCTGGATTCAATGGAGGGACAATTGTAGGTGACACATTCTAAATCTTAATGGGAGTCTGAAATTGGATTTAAGAGAGAGAAACTTTTGGATAGGACAGTGAAAGCTATTTGGAGATGACACACTTCAAGTGCGACTATTGTATGAAAATGCCGTTTTTTGTGACGCAACTTGTTTTAATGAAATGCTTTTCTCACTGGTTGCATCAGATGAGCTAATTGCACGGTCAACCATTCAAAGGGCTGGCTCATTATTCCGTAGCCGCCGTTGTATCTATTTCCCATGGCGGCGGGCGGGCGGGCGGGCGGTCCAAAAGGGGAGGGAGCGACGCCTTGACAGGCGCCAGCGAGCGATGCCTTGACAGGCGTCAGCGAGCGGTCCTACGTTGGCGCTGCAAACTCTGGCAGCCCGACACCAGAGTGGATTAACATCATTTCAATTTTCTGCCCATGATTATTGTCATGAACATGATTTGGGGGGGAAATGCAGAAAGCAGCAATAATCCGGTCCAATTTGTGAACATAATAATCGAGGAGTATTATAAATTGGAAAAAAATGTCAAACCCAAATGTAACGAGTTTGTTTTAAATGATTTATGAAATTGGTGAAATGCTCCAAATGTAAATGGTGTTGCCGCTATTTCTAGTAAGATATGATCTATTTCGTATGCAAAATATAACAAACAATGCAATCAATACAAATGCAATCGAAACGTTTTAGGAGGCGTTTTTAGACGACGACGACAACAAGCTCAGTTATTAAGCACGGAGAAATAACTTTTCAAAGATATCCACACTTGGTGTCTCTGATAGTTTTGGTCACCTCACTGGAAGTGGGCCACACAGTCAAAATATTAGGAACGGCTGTCAGTTGGGCTATACCAAGTTGTCATTTGAAATGGATTGAATTGATGTCACATTTTCGTTCATTCCATTTTGGTTGGACTAAATTGTATACACATTTGAGTCGATTGCTTAGAAATAAATTCAATAATTCTACATTGTCTTTATTTCATTATTATTATTCATTCCTGTGTTTAAACCACATGAACGTATTTTAAGAGCAATGATGTGAAGCATGAAATGAAATCTTTTTTAAAAGGCTTGAGCTTCAATGAATTGATTTCAGATGCAAACGGGCCGAGTGATGCTCCCGCAGTCGGTCGGTCGGTCGGTCAGTCAGTCAGTCAGTCACTCACCAATCCTGAGGACCTGCTGCCAACTGAGCCACAAGTGTGCTAACAAGTAGAGCAGCGACAAGAGCAGCCCTCTCCTCTTCGCCATGGTCCTCCCTGGGGGCTCCAGTCGAGCATGGATGTCACTTGGTCATGCCGACACCTTGCCAGTCCTCGCATCCTTCAGCGTCACAATCAAGTGGCCCCTGACCCGCAATGTCTTCTCGCTCATTGTGACGAGGAAGAGAGAAAAAACTCCAAATTGTCTGTTAAAATCCTTCATGCGTGACACGACTGTTGTTTTCCATGCTCACCGTGCACATAGCAGCTTTGTTTTTTTTCCCGGCGCGCGCTTGAATTGAAGGGTGCGTGCGAGCGAGCGACTGTGGAGGAAGGAGGACCGCTGAGATGCTCCGTGCTGTCAAGGCACCACAGAGAGCAAATACCTCTTCCGGCTTTCAAAATAAAATCAGCCGTCAAATGGGCTGGGCACTGCCGTGTATTCGCGGCTTCATAAGAGCTCAAGATCAACAGTGACATTTATTCCTCTTTTGGATGCAAATAATTGCAGGTCGACTTGGAAAAGGCTCACGTTGATTATCTTGCCACATATCCTTTTTCAACTCATTTGATCGACCGTCATTTTAAGTGGAGTCCAGACATTTCCACATTCATACAAATTAGCTGTGTTGATTCATGTTTTAACGTGCCCATATAATGTTGGCTTCATGCTAAAACAAACTCGCGCGTGCAAAAGTAAATACCCAATGGCTTTGTAGAAGGCAATACGATATAGCTTTAGTCGCTGTCCCCGACACATTTATTCTGAAAGGACGAATTCTTCATTTCCGGCTTGGTTTCTGCCCGTTGTCGGTAAGTGGACGCAGCGGGCCGGGGTTCGGGGCTGAGCTGAGACTTGCCCTCCCGTGCCGTGCCGTACCGTGCTGACACCCAATTGAGGGCAGTGGCGAGCTGGCTGATCCGCAAACATGGATACGTCGTGAAGATTAACTTCAAATCTGCCAACGGTCGACCTCGACCACGTCTTTGCTTGGGTACACCGAGGAACGATGATTAAATCTTGGCCACGCTGCCGATGAGGGCGGGCGGGCGGCCGGGCAAATGTAATCTTGGCAAGTGCTGCTTGCCTTGCTGCCTTGCAGATTAAGCTTGCTTCCCAAACTTGGAGCCCGCGCCCGGTGGGCTGTAACTCCTCCTTCGTCTACTTTTGGGCCAACTAAAAGCTCGTCACCCTCATCTGAAAAGTCCACTCATGACCCCCGATCGCTGCTGCCTTTTGTCATGTCCATTTGGACAGGTGAGGGACGGAGGGAGGAACACTGGCAACACATTTGCGCCTCCTCGGCTCGAAAGTTTCCAAATGCACCAAATTGCAATTATTTAGCCAAAGCGGCTGCTAACATGTTTGTTGTATGGATTCGAAAGTAAACGCACAATGTGTTGATTTGTTCCACAGGACGTGCGACAGCTAGCTGCACTCTTAAATGCAAGACGAGACGACGAACACACCAGTCTGGTTTCCTCCTGTGATTTGGCGCCGTCTTCTGGTGAGTACTAGCACTGCAGGTGCTACCCATTTCAAATCCTAATAACAATGACGTGAATTTTTAGTTTATTCATCGATGACTTGGAAACATTTTCATGAAAACAACATGATTTCAAGTCAAGTCGATGAATACATCGATGAGTTAGAAACATTTTCATGAAAACATGATTTCTTTTTTTCCAACTTGTCGTTGTGTTCAGATGTACACGCCTGGGCTGCTCCCGCTGTACGATGCCGGTCCAATTCTGGACGATTGGTATTGAATGAAAACGGGCGTTTGAGGCGCCGGGTGGTAGCTGGATGAATAGGACACGGTGGGGTTGTACCGGAGTGCGTACGGGCCGCTCTTCTGGCTCAAGTAGAAGGAGTTGACGGGCGTGTATATGCTCCCCGCTGGGGTCGAGGGCCTCAGAGACGAATGTCGGGCGGCGCCGGCTTGATACGAGCCGGGCGATCTTTCGGTTGAGTTGTAGAGCGTGACGTCGCCCGGAACGATGAGACGGGGGCCGGCAGGGCCTTGCTGCTGGAAGGGCTCGGACCTCAGGCTGGCAAGACTCCGGACGGGCTGGTAGGCCATCAGAGCGTCGGGCTGGTAGGCCGTCAGAGCGTCGGGGTGGCGCTCGACGTCCACGGAGCGTTTGTCCGAGAGGCGCACGATGAACAATAACCCGGAAGCAAAGAGAAAGGCGCCCGTCACCCAGCCGATGTAGAGCGCTTCTCCCAGCTCCCGTCTCTGGGCGTCCATCAGCAGCGGGTCGTAGAAGTCCCGGATGATGACGTGGCCCGTCCACGACACGGGGATGAAGACGCAGAGGGACGCCAGCAGCTGCATGCCGCCCGCCACCGACAGGATGGCCGATTTGACTCTGCGGTTATGGCGGAAGCAGGACGTGCAGCGTAGTCCCAGCGTGGCCACCATCAGCCCCAGCCCTGACAAGGCCAGGGAGCAGCACATGAGGCCCCGGGAGGCCTGCAGCTCGGCGGGCAGGAACAGGAGCGAGTCGTACACCTTGCACTGCATCCGGATGTTGCCTTGCCTGAAGCAGTTCATCCACAAGCCCTCCCAGCGCGTCTCCATCACCACGATGTTTTCCCCGATGAACGCCGTCACCTTCCACATGGGCATCCCGGTGGTGGCGGCCGCTCCGATCAGCCCCAGCAGGCCCGCGCATACGGCGGCGAGCTCGCAAATTCCTTGGACCATCGCTCCAAGACGGGGGAAGGAAGGAACTAAACGGCAGAGGCCATCCCGCCGAGCCTGTCAGCGACGTGCCCGAGACTCAACTGGTGAGTTTGTGGACCAAGCTCACTTGAAGCTTGTTGTGGGAAAAATGCTCGGCAGGCTCCCGATTGGCTCCGACCGATGAGGGTCCCTCGGGATCGCTGCGTGTTTTGCCTTTGGCGTTATGCTGCTGGTACATACATCTAGCGCACGCACGCAGCAACTTTTGCAAACTATACCAGCATCTCATTTCGACTGGAGTTCCTCAGGGAAAGGTTGGAGGTTCACTCTCATTTTGGATCAAATGCGTCAGTCGCAAATGGAGGAATTGGATCTCTACATTTTTTCACATGAGCAACTCCCGGGATATGCTTTTTTTTTTTTTTTCTTCTTCTTCTTAAACTTTCAACTAAGCAGATGATTTCCCCTATCAGGTTTGCCTTTGCCAATGCAAAACAGTGGACAACCAATTGTTGTATCTTCTTTCAAAGCAAATTTCAGTCACATGACTTGGTAAACACAAAAGCGTCCACACCTTCAACAAGCAGTCGACTGCTCGTCACTGCCACTCGGGTTGAGGCGATGACTCGCTCAAACGTAAACACTGTGAGGAAATTAGTTTACAAAATAAAAGCAATCTATGATAAGCATGTGTACATGTACGCACAAGCTAAAAAGGTCAATCGCTGCTTTCTTATTGGAGGACCCTCGATTAGGTACACCCGCACGATCCAATTATTGGCACCATGAGCCGACGAGACCATCGATTTATCGTTACTCTAAAAAGTCAAGTGAGAAATGGGTCAACGAGAACTGCACTTCATCGCCAAGAAAAGGCCATGGGACATTTTTGCTCACTTTATTCCGCTACAAATACTAGAAACACATCTTTGTTTGCTTTGCTAGGTCATTGAAATGTGCAAGCAATTCAAACTAACAACACACAACATAGTCTACTATTGAGAAAAAAAAGCCAATCTAGTTATTGAAATGTATTTTTTTAAGTTTATCCCATGAAATGTAGAAGAAGCTATTGCTTCCGTCAGAGAATGGCCACCCCGCTGCGTACGGACGGGTACCTGGACGGCTGCCTGGACTGGTAGCTATAGCTGTAGCTGCCGGAAGGGTGCCTGGACAGGACGGGCTGGGGCTGGACCTGGGGCAGCAGGACCAGCTGCTGAGGCTGCAGCGGCTGGACGGCCCGCGGAGGAGGGTACGCCATGTAGTCCGAGTTCCCGGAGTAGATGTAGCTCCTGGCGACCTCTTTGCCCTCCGAGCGCACGTTGCAGCAGGCGAAGACGCAGCCCCCGGCCAACAGGAAGGCGCTGGCCACCCAGCCGATGTAGAGCGCCTCGCCCAGCTCCCGCCGCTGGGCGTCGATCAGCAAGGGGTTGTAGAAGTCCCGGATGATGACGTGGGCCGTCCACGACACGGGGATCAGGACGCAGATGCACGCCGCTATGATCATGGACCCGGCCACGACCAGCAGCGTCCGCTTGGCTGGCTGGTTGTCGGCGATGCACGAGGTGCACCGCAGCCCCAGCAGGCTGGTGAGGAGGCCCAGGCCGGCCAGGGCCACGGAGCAGCACATCAGCCCCCGGGCCGCCTGCAGGTCCGGCGGCAAGGCCAGCAGCGAGTCGTACACCTTGCACTGCATCCGGATGTCGGCCTGCTTGAAGCAGTTCATCCACAGGCCTTCGTAGCGGGTCTCGAAGACGATGATGTTCTCGCCGATGAAGGCCGTGACGCGCCACATGGGCATGCCGGTGCTGGCCGCCGCCCCGATCAGCCCGACGACGGTCAGAACGAGAGCCAGCAGCTCCAGCGCCGAGTTGGCCATGTCGTCCCGCTTTGGGAAGGAGTCCGTCCCCGCCGCTGGGACGTCGCCGCATCCCGACGGAGGGAGGGAGGGAGGGAGTTCACCTGCTGTGGGCGGGATTTGAAAGGCGTCGCTAGGAGACAGACTCCCCTCGGGCCGCTTCTGGCTTTGTGCAGCAAACAGGAGCTTGTTTGCTCAACGCACTCAGTTTACACCTTCTCGCCATTCCACAGAGGTGTTCATTTACCAGGCCGCAGGGCAGCGGTGAACACGTCTGCCTCGCAGTCAAGCGGTTCTGGCTTTGAAGCCACAGGCGTCAAATTCTGGTCCCCCAGGAGCGCCTGATTCAAACCATGGGCTTTTTGCAGAGGATTACTATTACCTTCATATTGATTGAAATGATCAATGAGTTTGTGGTTGGCAGCTGATATGAATTGTCCCTCTGAGCGGGCCAGACAGAATTCTTGCTTTTGCGTTTACAACGTTCCTCCGAAGCATTTCTAGATGTGATCTTTTCCCTCCACTGGAACCGCCCTCTTGGGTCAGAGCCAGTAGCATTGTAGCCCAGATTAGACTTCATCTTGTGAGCCGGTTGACGCACGGGCCGGACTTTTCGGTTTGCGAAATGTCTCCTTTGTCCTCGTGGCTCAGACATCCTGCGTGACTTTTGCCTGGTGGGTGGATCTGTGACAATGTTCCCTCCCGTTTGACCGGTCGAGCTGCATAGTCGATGACAAGCAGAGAGATAACAACACCATCACGGAAAACAAAATCAACAGGGAGCCTTTTTTTCTCCATTTATTAAGCACCGCCGGTGGTGGGCCCTTGAAATCGCAATCATCTATTTACACTTCATAAAGCCTCACTAGCAAATATAAAAATCACCTGGCAGTAATGCAAAGTATAAGAATGTGAAAACAAATTCACAATCTGTACAATGGTTTCAACAATTTGTCAAAACACACCGCTGCTTGATTGAACACATTAAAAGAATACGTTCCACAAAAAAAAACATGGAATATTTTTTTCAGCTTTTTCCAAGCGAGTTTCGAAATCGACGCCACCTGACGACCGATCAAAAAGCCACTTTCGGTCTCTGTGGAATTTTGGGCCTACCGGACCGGCGCGTAGGCCACAGAGCCCGGCGGGGGGGCGGAGTAAGCGGGCTGGTAGGCGGGCTGGTAGGAGTACGCGGGCTGGTAGTTGGCGGGCGGCCCGTACGCCGACCCGGGCCCGTACGCCGACCCGGGCTGGTAGACGTACGAGGCGGGGTTGTAGATGACCCTCTCCTCGGGCTTCTGGGTGCGCGGGGCGTGGCGAGTCAGCAGGATGACGCCGGCGGCGAAGAGCAAGGCCGACGTCACCCAGCCGATGTAGAGCGCCTCGCCCAGCTCCCGGCGCTGGGCGTCGATCAGCAGCGGGTCGTAGAACTCCTGGATGATCCGGTGGCCCGTCCAGGACACGGGGATCAGCGTGGTGACGCAGGCCAGCAGAAAGAGCGAGCCGCCCACCACCAGCACGATGTGCTTGGTGCGGGCGCGGTAGTCCACCACCTTGGTGCACTTCATCCCCACGGCCGACACGACGAGCGCGAAGAAGGTGATGGCCACCGAGGCGCACATGAGCCCGCGGGCCGCCTGCAGGTCGGGCGGCAGGAAGAGCAGCGAGTCGTACACCTTGCACTGCATCCGGATGTTGGCCTGTCTGTAGCAGTTCATCCACAAGCCCTCCCAACGCGTCTCCATCACGATGATGTTCTCCTCGATGAAGGCCGTCACCCTCCACATGGGCAGGCCCGTCACGGCCGCCACGCCGATCAGCCCGATGAAGCCGATGACCAGGGCGATCACCTCGCAGCAATAGGCGTACTTGCGCTTTCTCCTCTCGATGATCTTCTTCTCCTCGTACAGGCTGTCCTTGTTGTCGCTGTAGTCCGAGTAGGGCGCCGTGTAAGGCGCCGTGTAAGGCGCCGTGTAGGCCCCCCCCGTGTAAGCCCCCCCCGTGTAAGCCGGACGCTTCTCGTCGTAGTACGAGGCGGCGTAAGACAGAGGCGGCTTGGAGTAACCGCTGTAGGCGGTGTAGGAGGCCATTTGCTGGAGCACACTGGCGGCGCTCTCACGAGTGCCCAGGCAAGTCTGAGGAGCCCGACCGACCAGGCGAGGCGCTTATACACCCACAGAAATGCTAACGACGTCGTCGAGCAGGTCCGGCCGCTTCCGATCAAAGCGGCCGATCAAAAGCGTCAACAGGAAACTCCATTGTTTTTCGCTCTCCAGCCTTTTCGATCCATCCGGACCAGTGTCAAACAATCACAAGCGCTGATTTGATGCAGATGAGTTTCAACTAAACTTGATCAGAAATGAAAATTGAATGGAAATTCAAAATAGTCTTAACTTTGCTCGGATCCTTGGCAGAAAATACAAAGATGGCTCGTCATATTTTGATTTGATCTTGAATTGACAAAACCTGATTATTAAAACGGAATTTAAAAAAAAGTCAGATGCCAAATATGACCTGAAACAATAAAGTGGCATCTTTCACACTGTGCACTGACTGGTGAGTGAACGATGGGTTCAAAAGAACGATTCTGTTTTCAGTGAACGAATCACTTTTTTCAGTTCATATGGCTTCGACCAGTAGGTGTCGGTAATGCCCATTGAAGCTGGTGCCACCTCACCGTAAAACAAAACGAAGAAGGAAAATGACCTCACTTCCCGTTCACAAACGAGCGGTGAATTGCATTTCCCGTTCACGAACGAACGGATCTGTGAGTGAACGAGTCAGTGAGTGAGTGATTTGTATTTCCAGTTCATCGCGAGAACGGATCAGTGAGCGAACGAATCGTCACTTTCCCGTTCCCGAACGAGGCAATGCAGTTGACCGCTTGCCTTCCTTCCTTCCTTCCTTCCTCCCTTCCTTTCTTCCTCCCTTCCTTCCTTCCATCCCGTGCGTGCATCAACGGATCAGTCAGTGAACGGGTGTTGCGTCTCCCTCCTGGCGTAAACTATGGAAGCCAGAATGTCCATTGACGATTTGCCAAGGAAAGAAAGAACCACCACTTCTTTTACACGCGTTTTCTCCAAGCTAAATGCTAAGTGTATTGCATGAAGGGATGCGCCGTTATGCAACAAGGGGGAGATGATGCTTCTTTTGGGTCATCATGATTTTATAACACTTATAGTTGTTTTTAAATACCGTGCATGCATATATATGCCTAAATATTGTTTCCAATATATCTACTGCAATTTCACATTGGATTGCTGGTTTGAAATTTACTTGTATTTTTTTAAATAAACATTTATGTTCAAACATGTCTGGTGTTTTATTCCTTGTTTTTGTTTTTTTGGGCATGAAAATAAAAATCTGACATTTTGTTAACTGCTTTATATGACAATATGTGTAGGTACACCTCATGGACACTTCATGAGGTAAAAAAAATATATATAAATAAATGATTAATTGCACAGTAACAACATATACATGAGTATTTCTACACCTGGGATCGAACCAAGTTCTTATTGGGCAAGAGGCCATGTTACTCACCAGTCAGCAATTTTGACATGGCATCCAAGAGTAGTGTGCACTCTTTTGCACTAGTGATGTGCATTCCAGTTGAGTGAAAATCTTTAGAATCGGTTCACTCACCCTAACCCTAACCTCCTGATTGGCTGTTTGATCTGTGACGTCACTCGGACACTCCATTAGGTACACCGCCATTTTCAAGTATACCTAATAACAGGCCACTTTATTAGGGAAATATCATGGTCAAAGGTCAGACGCGTCAAGCTCTAGTCCTCAGGGCCGCGTTCCAACATGTTTTCCAAGTGACCCTCGTTAAGCGCACCTGCGTGAAAACTTTTAGCTCCTTTCACGTTCCGCAGTGGCTAAAAGTTTTCACGCAGGTGCGCTTAACGAGGGAATCACACGGACACTCCATTAGGTACACCGCCATCTTCAAGTGGACCTAATAACAGGCCACTTTATTAGGGAAATATCATGGTCAAAGGTCACAGGTGTCAAGCTCTAGTCCTTGGGGCCGCATTCCAACATGTTTTCTAAGATAATAAAGTGGCCACTTCATTAGGGAAATATCATGGTCAAAGCTTAAATGAAAGCGAAAAGTGCCACACCCGCCCTCACCCCCACTTTCTGATTGGCTGGTTGATCTGTGACGTCACTTGGACACTCCATTAGGTACACCGCCATTTTCGGGTGTACCTAATAACAGGCCAATTCATTAGGGAAAAATCATGGTCAAAGCTTAAATGAAAGTGAAAAGTGCCACACCCGCCCTCACCCCCACTTTCTGATTGGCTGTTTGATCTGTGACGTCGCTCGGACACTCCATTAGGTACACCGCCATTTTCAAGTGTACCTAATAACAGGCCACTTCATTAGGGAAAAATCATGGTCAAAGCTTAAATGAAAGTGAAAAGTGCCACACCTCTTGCTTGATAAGAACTTGGTTCGATCCCAGGTATAAGAATACACTTCTCTGTGCTTTTATTGTGCAATTAACCCTTTATTTATTTCTTTATTTTTACCTCGTGTAGTGTACCTATTGAAGTGTCCATGAGGTGTACCTACACATATTATCATTTAAAGCAGTTAGCCAAATGTCTGATTTTTATTTTCGTGCCCAAAAAAACAAGGAATAAAACACCAGACATGTTTGAACATAAATGTTTATTTAAAAAAAAAAAATAATATTAATAGTAAATTTCAAACTATGTAAAATTGCAGTAGATATATTGGAAACAATATTTAGGCGTATATATGCATGCACGTTATTTAAAAACAATTATAAGTGTTATAAAATCAAGATGACCCAAAGAGAAGCATCATCTCCCCGTTGTTGCATAACGGCGCATCCCAAGGAAGGAAGGAAGGAAGGAAGGAAGGAAGGAAGGAAAGAAGGAAGGAAGGAAGGAAGGAAGGAAGGAAGGAAGGAAGGAAGGCAGGAAGGAAGGAAGGAAGGAAGGAAGGAAGGAAGGAAGGAAGGAAGGAAGGAAGGAAGGAAGGAAGGAAGGAAGGAAGGAAGGAAGGAAGGAAGGAAGGAAGGAAGGCGGTCAACTGCATTGCCTCGTTCGCTAACGGGAAAGTGACGATTCGTTCCCTCACTGATCCGTTCTCCCGATGAACTGGAAATGCAAATCACTCACTCCCAGATCCGTTCGTTGGTGAACGGGAAATGCAATTCACGACTCGTTCATGAACGGGAAGTGACGTCATTTTCTTCTTCGTTTTGTTTTACGGCGAGATGGCACCAGCTTCAATGCGCATGACCGACACCCACTGGTTGAAGTCATATGAACTGAAAAAAGAACGACTCACTTTAGGAAGTGATTCGTTCACTCTCGTTCACTGAAAACAGCATCGTTCTTTTGAACCCATCGTTCACTCAGGAGCCAACACGAGTGCACTGTTCCTGTTACAAAAGGCTAAAACGATTCAAGTGTGTGAAAGTTGAGCCGCTGAAAAGGTGTGAAGCAGCCAAACTCCAGCAGGCTCGTTCGATCGAGTACTCCGGTTGACAGCCGCATGCCGCACTCAAAGTTTTTATCTGTAGAAGCGTTTAGCCTGTCAGCGAAGTAGTAGAATCTCCCCCCCCCCCCAAATAAAACCCCCCATCAACAAAACTGAATCAGAAAAGCCGTTTATTTTCACCTTAGTGCAAACATAATTGGGAGATTTAAACACATTGGCTTTTTTACCTTTTAAAAATAATACACAAGTCACATTGACAAAAATCCGATCAAATATTATATACATTTTTTTTTGCCTTAACCATTTCATGATACTGGCCACCTCTAAAATGATTTAAAATTATTTTAAAATAGAATACAATCAATATTTGCTGTCGTTGTTTTGTCCTTTCAAAATGACGTGCCATTATTTTGGAAGGTGATGATGTCATTTGATGATCTGTTTACGTGTTGCTCCACCATTTGTGTTCACAGCATTAGTTTGACCCTCAACTTCAATTAGGACTCTCAATGAAACACTTAAAGCATATTTTAATTTTTTTTCTTCTTTTTTTAAGTTTTCTTTGCCCTTTTTGCCCACAAGTCAAAGCAAAAAAAATCCGCTGAGCCGGTACCGCAAAAGCCCGGCATCACACGTACTCGTGATGCTTGTGGAAGCTGGACGGCGCCCGGCTGCTGCGCACGCTGCCGCCGCCCCTGGCGCTCAGCAGGTAGGAGCCCGCCGCGTAGGGGGCGGCGTACTCCTTGGAGCGCCGCTTGGCATAGTTGAGCAGCAGGAGGCAGCCGGTGGCCAGCAGGATGGCGCAGGTGGCCCAGCCCAGGAAGAGCGATGCCCCCAGCTCCCGCTTGCGCGAATCCACCACCCCCGGGTTGTAGAAGTTGCGGATGACCGTGTGCGCCACCCAGCACACGGGGATCAGCGTCAGCAGGCAGGCCAGCAAAAACAAGCAGCCGGCGAAGGCCGCCGTGATGTTCTTGGCCCGGGCGTCGTCCTGGCAGCAGATGCTCCTCTGCATGGAGAAACCGGCCACGACCAAGGCTATCAGCACCACTACGCAGGAGACCACCATCAGCCCCCGCGCCGCCTGCAGCTCCACGGGCAGGACGAGCAGCGAGTCGTACACCTTGCATTGCATCTTGATGTCGGCCTGGTTGTAGCAATTCATCCACAGGCCCTCCCACAGCACCTCCATCACGATCAGGTTGGCGCCGATGAAGGCCGACACGCGCCACATGGGCATGGCCGTGGCCGCCACCACGCCGAACAGGCCCAGGAAGCCCAAGACCATGGCCACGATATCCAGCTTGGCCTTCATGCTGCAGCCTCGCCCGGTGGTTCCCTCGAAATGGAGCCGAGGCTCGGCCGCCGCCGCCGCCTTCTTTTACTCGCTGCTGGACGATATCGCCAACCACGAGTGTAATGTCATCCGTCTGGTTTTATCTTCACGCTAAGTGCACCTGCCTCTTCCGTGCCAAAGCGACAGAGATTGTAAAACCAAAACTAGATGAGCCGTTGTCCGAGGTCCACTTCAAATGTTCAGGATCCAAATGAGGGATGATTACAAGCCACTATAACCACATTTGTTTTCTTTTTTGCTGGGATGGATGTGACTCAATTAAAATGTATTGCTAAAAAAAAAAAGCTAAATATTTTCCAACAAGCATTTTCCCAAAACTAAAGGCTCAAACCATGAAAGTTGAATACAACTAAACTTGGGACCAACATTTGAATACTTTTTTGTTGTATGTTTTTTATGAGTTCAGACATGCAATTTTGTGTTTCCTATCAGAGTCAACTGAAAAGCAAAGTAAAAGAATGAAAGTGGCTGAGCCGGAACAGAAACCCCAATGCTGGTCGGACCGGTTTACAGAGTGATACCGGCCTCCGGACTTCCTCAAGTAAAAACATAAACACACGCACGCACGCACGCACGCACGCACGCGTGAGACGCAATAGCGCGGTGACATCACTTGTTGTAGTTTGAATGCGTGGGAAGTCACAGAGACGTCTTTGGGTTACGATTTGGGTTATGCATACTTGACTTTGATCAGCCAGGAAAAGGCTTCCAAAAGAGCAGTTGTAGGAAACAACAGTTTTTATTGTGATATCAATCCATTTTTTATGTACAGGCACAGTCATGATAAAAATGTAGTTCCGGCCGGCAGCACAATTATTTTCACCCATCTCCCGAGCCCAGATTGGGACCACCCTTTACATTTGCTAACAAATACATTTACAATTCAATAAATAAATAAGAATAATTAAAAAAAAATGTTACTTTGTAATCCAGTGAAGACCATTAAAAACAACTGCTCGTGCAAATTCTCGGTGAGTGAGAATTCTTTTTTTTTTGAAAGGCAATACTGAAGAGCAAAAAAAAAGGAAATTTCACAGTAATCCAAAACAAAATGAAATGTTCAAGTAAAACAGGACCATGTTAAGTTAAAACCACTGAAAATGGACACAAATTGTTCCTAAAATCTACTTAGGGAACCAAAGCGGGCTAAAAAGCTGTAAAGGAAAAATGACGTGACACAAATAAAATACATATTTGCTAAAAAACTACGCAAGGCTTGACATCAGTTGCTATTAATTATTATTTCTGTGAGAACAAATATAAAATTCAATCTGAGTCACGCGTATATACATACACCATTCACACAAAGTTAGGCATAACTCTCCCTCTATATATATATACGTATTATATATATATATATATATATACGTATATATGAAATTAGGTGAAAAATCAGGATGAAGCAAAATACACTTTAAAGTGAAGTTGATTCTTGTTGAAACAATTGTATTCATTTTCCCACAACTTGCTGTTTTGCCATTAAAGAGCTGAATGACGACACCAGGTGGTTCGTGATGTTGCGAGAGTGGCAGCGAGACTGGAAGAGTCACAAAAAGAAATGTGGAAGTGGCCATTTGAGCTCAGCTCCTGGAGAAGAGCAAGTTGTGCAAATTCCCAAATCTAGGCTCATCCTGGAATTTCACCCAACTGCTTCCTGTTTCATTTGGCAAGAGCAGGCTGGGCCAGCCGCTGGCCCTCCCTCCCTACCTCTCCACCTCCCCTCCCCTCCCCTCCCCTCCCTCCCTCCCTCCCTCCCTCCCTCCCTCCCTCCCTCATGTGCAAACGCTGCCAGTCATCAAAGCACGCCATTGAGATTCCATGATTGTACGATGATTAGTTTGCGTCTGTCTAACAAGCGTTTTCAGTCGGGCGAGCTGGCCGAATGCCCGCGCAGCACCCAAACCTTAGCCCGCTGGGCGCCGTCTTCCACGGCGGCCGAGGCGTCTCCGGCGCCTCGCAGGGACAACTCGGCCACCGAGGCGTCCAGGCGGCCCCCGTCGTCCTCGTCGCTCAGAATGTCAGTCTCCTTCACCTCCTCGGGGTCTTCGTACTCCTTGAGATCAAACTGTTCTTCCACCCAGCGGTCGGTGTCGCTGGATTCCGACGACAGAAGCCGTCCGCGCTCCGACGCGTCAGCCCCCGGCTCCCGTTGGGGCTCGGCGTCGGAGACGATGTCGGTGTCGATGGTGAAGCGGTTGCGCACGAGCTTTCGCCGACCGAGGGTTCTGCTTGGCGCAGATGCTGAGGAGAGCACAGGGGAAGGCGATGAGAAGACAATGTCTCAGAGTTGCGTCATCCTGACGCTGGCGCTGACCTGCTCGGTTGATGACGGGCCTGGCGCCTTTCAGCGCGCACAGCCGTTTCCCTCCGAAGGGCACGTACTGCTGGCTGAGCGGCAGGCTCTCCGTCTTCAGCAGCTGCCGCCGGTGCTTCTCTCGCAGGATGGAGTGCACCGTCTTCACAAAGTCCTTCTTGCTCTGCGGGGAGCTGCGGGGGGCGGCGGCACCGGCTCATCAGCTTCGGCGGTGGAAGACAAAAAGAAAGCCGTCTGGTTGCTCACCTACAACACAGCTGGAAGGCCCTCTCCGGCCGGCCTTCCGACTCCGACTTGGTGTGGACGATCTCGCACACGGACGTGCCCTCGCCGTCTGAGGAGGAAACGTCCATTGGGGTTCGTTCTGGACTCCAGCGAGAAAAGTAGCCCTCTGGCTAACTGATGTAGCTCACCCGCGTTAGCCAAGGGTCTCACTTGAAGAGCGTCCGTCGGAATCATGTGACGATATCGGAAGGGGTCTTTTTCTTCCGAAGACAAAGACGCGCGGTGGGAGCCGCCCTTGACGAGAGCAACGGGACAGACACTGTCAGAGCTCAGAGCTGGACAGCAGAAATGCGGGCACTCACCATTTTCTTTTTCTGCTTGGATCCATCCTTGCACACAAAGACAACGGCCGTCTTGAACACTGAAAGATACGGCGCGCCGTCAACGTTGCGTTCGGAAATCGCCATGTGAGACAGGCGCCATACCGAAAGCGGCCATTTGGGGCTCTTTCTTCCACTTTCCTAAGGAAGCGGGTGGGTTGATCCAGGACACGCCGGTGTGGAGCAGCAAATCGCCCATGGACAAGTCGGGAACCTGACAACAAAGTTTGCTACCCGTCGGTGGAAATGGCCTGCGCGGACCTCCCGGCGTTCCCCGTACCTCCTTCTTGTCGCCGCTCTGCTCGGTGATGAGCTGGTCAAAGACGGCGCCAAACTCCTCGTGGATCTTCTGCATCTCGTTAATGTGGCTGGCCACTTTGTTCATGGCCTTCATGGCGACTGCAACGACAGCAGAGGCCGGTCAGCGCCGCTCTTATTTTCTCCTAAAGCCAACGACTCGGTCTCTTCTCACCATCCAGGTGGTAGTGTTCCTCGCTGTCCGGGTCCGTGAGCGAGTAGAGCTCCCTGAGCAGCAGAGGGTACTTGAGGACCCTCTGGATGGGCTTGATCAGATACGACTCCAACGTGGACGAATGCTGCTGCTTGGGGTTGCGCTGGTCCAGGAAGGCCTTGAAGTCGGAGTCGCTTTTGGCTGCAGAGATCACAAAGTGGTAGCAGATACGAACTTCAGCAGAACGTAAGCAGCAGGAGAGTACGCAGAGGTCAAACGCTGACAACTGCACGGCGGAGATTAATGGCGGCCGCCGGCAGATGCTCGGCGCCACCGCTGTGAGCAACAAGGTGGAACGGGGGCTCGCTCACCCTTAACGAGGACCTTGGGGACTTTGGTGTGGCCGGCGCAGAAGGCGCTGTAGATCTTGAAGCGGTCGGCGTAGTAGAGGAAGGAGCCTCCCAGGGAGAAAAGGATTTTCTAGGGATGAAGGCCACCTTAAGCAGCTGCGCGTTTTGGATGTTTTTTTGCGTCTTCTTACTTTAAACTGCTCCACTCGCTCCAACTTGTCCAGATCGGGAACCAGACGGGTGCCGTCTTCCAGAGTCTTGAGGAATTCCACCTGGAACTCCACCATTTCCGGAAGATTTCCAAAGAGAACATCCAGCTGAGGCCACAAAAGAAGGGAGGTCAGAGGAAGACACAATCGAGTAGAAAAAAAAAAAGACAACAGAAAACAGTTGCTTTGTTGCCATCGCGTGGCATTTCTACACACAGGCCACCAAATTCAAATTCTCTTGTGAGCAAACAACAAAGCTTCAAATTTGCTTTACAAACTCATTTTCAAAAAAACGAAACTTCAAATTTGCTTCACGAACCAATTTCTTTTATTTTTATGAAGCTGTGCCTGACCATTGATTTGAAGGCCCCATAAAATACGAATGCTAATGAGTTGCAACTACCATTGTAGACAAAAGTGCATGAAATCATCCTGATGGAAACACAAAATAGGAACAGCGTTTGGTACGAGCCAGTGATAATACGTAGAAGTCCGCGGCAGCAGATGGTGGACGGATGGAAGCAGCTCGCCGTCCGTGTCCAAGTAGCACATGCCGGTGGAAAAACATCCCGGCCTCCTCGCTCGCTCCCTCGCTCGCTTTCATCGTTCGGCCCTCTCGTCTTGGCACAAAGCCGTCCATTCTGACGTTATGTAAGCCACTTTGACTCGCTTCAAGGCAGCGGCAGCAGCGCCCACAGCCACACGCACACGCACACACACACACAGAGAATGCAGCGCATACCTCATCTTGAGTAAGAAAAGTCTCTTTCTGCAACGGGTTTAAATATCTCCCAATGAGGCAGTTCAGGTCCTGGCCAAAACGAATGGAAAACGGTTAGCGATGATGGCGCTATTATTGATGGGCTAACCAATGTACCTAATGAAGCGGCTGCACAAGCAATCGGGATCCTCACCTTGACGTAGGTGCGCTCCGTCTCCACTAGCTCGCCGATGACCTTGCGCAGCTTGTCGGCGTCCGAGAGCTGCCGGAGCGCCGGCGGGAACGGCGAGTCCGGGCTGGGCGAGGACGCGCATTCCGAAGGATTCATGTCATGGAGGCTGCGGCAGAAGGCCGACACCTGCTCCGTGTTCTGAGCAGAAAAGGAAAACAATGATCAAGTGTGCGGCAGCTCACCCACGCGCCAACTTCCAGAGCACACCCATTTGGGACTGAATATAGAAAGAAAGAAATAAAAAAGATATCTATACGTGTGTGTGTGTGTCATAACAACAACTCTGACATTGTTTTCCTCCTACGTATGCCGCTGCCACCCTAAGTGACTCATCTCATCTCACGCCACCATCCAAATAATGCACATGACATACAGGAGGAGGGTTGCCATGGAGACCGGCCCTGATGTGCACTACACTGTCATTTGGCAGAGAAAGGGGCAAATCTAGGCAATCCATCACTTGCGTCACTTTGTTCAGCTTCCGAATGACTGACAAATCTCAAGACATTTTTCGAAAGTTTGTGGTTTACAAATTCCCCAAGGTTTGGCCTCAGAAGTATCCCCCCCTCCAAAAGGAAGTAGGGCTTCAAATTTGCCTCGGAAGCCAGAGCAGAATCATTTACAAGATGAAGAAATAGGGCTTTGTCAATTTGACACTGCAGAGGCGTGAATAAAGTGACCCAAAAAGCAACGCTGTATCCTCTCTCTCTCTCTCTCTCTCTCTCTCGCTCGCTCGCTCTCTTCCAGGTGCAGCACACATGCATCATCAACATCATCAACATCAGCGGCGGCGACTCCCGTCCTGCCAAACGTGCGGCAAGAAAAGGAGAAACAGAAGACAAACTTGTTTGGACCTCACCAGATGGAGCATGTCAAAAAGCGAGTCGCAGGAGCGCTTCCTGGGCTGACTCCACTTGAGAGACGACATGGCCACAAACACGCACCCAGACTTTGTCTTTTAATCGAGCTTCATTTGGCGCCTGAGCGCGCCGCGCACAACGCCATCTCTTCTCGAAAAAGCCAAAGCCAGCTGAAGGACGAGCCCGGGAAGACGCCGGCCGGCCGGCCGGGCCGCCTCCTCACCAGCCTTCCACCCACGTCTGCTACGCTACGCTTCTGCCCGCCTCTTCGTTGTGTGCTAATGCAAGGGAAAAGAGGGAGGAAGGGACTCATCTCTGTGGCTTGGTGGGGGCCTTCTGGAGTGGGAGCTGGTGCAAGTGAGCAGAGTATGTGTGTGTGTGTGGAGGGATTCTGCAACTAATTCATCAAAAGGGGCTTTTTAGGTAGTAGTTTAGATCCTCTTCTGATTAGGCTTTCCAATTCAAGGGGAAGGCTTCTAATTAGAGTTGCACGTTAAAGGCTTGGTTGATAGTTTCAAATGAGCCAAAGTTAGAAATTCAAATGAAGCTTTTCATCTTGGTTAGGTTTTATTTTGATGCAATAGTGAGCTGGTTTTTAGGGAGGCTCGCCCCGGCCGGCCATGGCCTGTCCTGTCCTCTCGAGAGAAAATGTCAGTGTGGGTGAAAAAGCACCAAATGTTGCGTCCAGGCTGGCCGGGAGATAGCGAGGTGCCACTTAGCACTCGCCGTCGTGCCAGAACAAAAAAACTGCTAAATGTCCTTCTTAAGTTTGTCTCCCTCCCTCCCTCCCTCCGCTTGTTTTCCAATCCCAGCCGAGCAAATGTGAAGACAACTGGAAGGCCAACAAGCTCGTGGTTATGCAAGGCAACATTTTTTTCCCCTGTTGATGGAATAAAACTCAAAGTTGTGGAGCTGTCATTTTTTAACCTTTTTCCTAAACTTATTATTGCCATGCTACTATTTTATTGTCAACCCAAATATTCATGATAGCAATGTTTGAGAGCGTTTTCTTACCTGGCCGCACTCGTCCAAGTGGCCAAAGCACTCGGCGTCGTCATCCAAGCTGTCTCCCGAACTTTCCAGCAGCAGCCCGGCGCTGTCGTCCAGGATCTCCTCTGCCGACACACGGTGACCAAATCAGGGTTCGCTTCTCGGGTTAGGTTTTCCGATCTACGGTCCACTTGCACGGGGAAGCACACATGAGCAACGTGCGCCACCCGCAGGCCTGAAGTGGAACATCCTTGGCCGACTTGACAGATGTTGAGGACCGTTTGGTGTTTTGTCTGCGACCCGGTCACCTTGGCTCTGGGAAAAGATGTCTGTGTAGGGGTCGGCGTCAGAGCGGCGCGGCGGCAGGAAGCAGAGCTGGCCGCGGCCCAGCGGCGGCAGCGCGCTGACGGTCAACGCCAGCGACGAGAGCGAGAAGGCCGCCTTCATGTCGGAGAAGTCCAGGCTGTGGGCCTCCTTCCCGTTCAGCTCCAGGATCTCATCCCCCGCGTTCAGACCTGGCCGAGAATACGAGAAGCAACGGCTGTCATCGCTCAACGCAATGAGTGACCATCGACATGAATATCATTTATGAAATCCAAAGGATTCGATGAAAAATATGGTAACCAGCACCAACAAAACGCAGGTGACTTGGACTAGCCGCATAACGAAATATTGTAAGGCTTTTTAATAAAAAAAGAAATAAAATGATTTATTTAAATATGATTATCATTTGTTTAATGAAAGACTACGTAAAGCAAAGCTTTTGGTGTTGTTGCTCAGCCTTTGGAATAAACACACTTGCAAACGTGTCGGCTTATTTGCTTCGAGTGGCGTCAGACCTTTGGCAAAGGCCAGCCCGCCCGCCCTCACGTCCGTGATGTAAAGCTGCTGCACTCGGTCCTCCTCAACCACCGAGATGGAAAAACCTGGAGGAGCGGGATCAAGAGCGTTCACTTTTAGGACGAGCAGAAATACGACAGGCGGATGCCTTTCCTACCGTAACCAATCATGCACGACTCGTCTCGGTCAAACCGGACCACTTTTGTGATCTTGGAGCACAGCTCGACTTCTCTGTAAAGCTGTTGCCGGATAAGACCAGACGTTAAGGTGGACGACACAAGTTCTGATGCCAGAGTTCTGCTTTCAAACGTACCAGGTCGCACACGTCCTCCTCCGGTTTGGGGACGTAGTACTGCACTCGGTTGTCCATGAGGAACTTGAGCCGAAGGTAGTGCTTGGTGGGGTCCAGCTGGTGGGCCTGCACACGACCAGCAACGACAAATGCGGACTTGAGCTTCTGCGCCACTCAAACCCAATTTTTCTTTTGGCGAGCCGAGCCGAGCCGAGCCACCTTGCAGATGCTTTCCAGCACGCACAGCGCCGACTCTCCGGGCTGGATGATGCTCAGCACCGGCTGGTCGTTGGGCAAACACACCCAGGACGGGGTGAGGTGCTCGGGCACCCAGATGTCGCTCTCGGCGCCGGGCCCGGGAACGCTATTGCCGGGTGCCGCCTCCTCGCTCGGCGGCTACGGGACACCGGATTCGCATCGTTTGACCCCGTTTGGAGCCCAGTCACCCGTTTGGGAGTCTCCTCACCTGGCGCTCCTTTGCCGCCGACTCGGCGTAAAGCCCATCCGCGGTCCTCTTCGCCAGCTCTTCGCCGTCCGCAAATACCTGCTGGCCCAACAACAGCCCCGTTAGTGTGCGCTGAGAAGTGCAAAGCAAGCGTAACGGGCCCGCCAGCGACCTGGTTGATGCTGGGGTGAGCTCTGGTCTTCTTCTTGGAGGTGGTGTCCAAACCCCAGAGGGACGAGAAGCGGCTCTTGCGCTTGCCGCCGCAGGAGCGCGACATGGCGTGCGCTCGCCGCCTCACGCCGCTCTCCGTGCGAGCCGCCACCTGAGGCCACAACTTTCATGTCAATTTGGAGTCATCGAGTATTTAAAGAAGTGCCGCCAGACCGCTCGCTATTTAGCACCTTCCTTTGGAACATTTGCATCCCGATAACAAAGGAAAAGAGACACAGACAGACATCTTGTCAAGAAGAGAGAAAGCAAATGCTGGCTGTCTTCCACTCTTGTCTTTTGTTTACTTGCGAGGCCTTCCCGCGTGTCCAATTCATTGGCGCCTCACGCGGGCCACGGCTGTCGTGGGTCGTCATTACAACAAGCCTCGATTGGATGGAGGGGCAGGCTTTCAAGCTAGGCTTGGGGTTTCAAAGTAGGGCTTCAAACTAGGGTTAGGGTTTCAAGCTAGGGTTAAAAAAAAACTTCAAAAACAACACAAAATAATGACTAAACACGGCACTTGCATAAATGGGTGACTTACCAGCGCGTGGAAGGACGAGACGGAGAAGATGCCCAGGCGGCCCATGGCCAGCTTGGTGGGGCGCGAGGCGAAGGCCAGCAGGCGCTTGGGGTTGGGCAGCTCGCCACCCTGCAGGCTGGCCAGGTAGCAGCGGAAGCGGAACAAGTCCATGTGGAACTGCTCCAGGTTCTGCTCCCACAAGAAGATCTGCCGGAGAAGACGCTTTCACTTTCCACGCCCGCCGCCGCCACTTCACTGGGGCACCGGAGCGAGCCAACCGACCCAGTTTGGGAGAGGCGAGCCGTCGGTGGCTGCCAAGAGAGCGACAATGCCGCCGCCGCGCATTCCGCTGGCTGCCACGGGTTTTTTTTCTATTCACTTGGGCACAATGCGAAACCTGACACTGACCCAAAGGAACCGCCCAGACCCGCTGGCACTCATTCAAGAAGGGGGATGGTTGTTTTTGTTTTTCACTTTACCAATCTCAATCAACTCTTTTCAGAAGTTTGCTGGTCTTGCGCACACGTACGTACCTGATCCAGGATGGTCTTGCGTTTCTTGCCGTCGGTGACGGAGGACAGCTGCATGTCGCCCATCTTCTTCATCTTCTCGTCCATGTCGATCTTCTGCTCCAGCTTCTTGATTTCGGCGCGCAGCAGGCGCACCGTGTCCTCGCGCCGGTGCTGCCTGGCCACAGCGGTGGCGCACGCCGAGTGGATGGCCGTGATCCAGTTCTCCAGCTCCGTCTGGCTGCACGTCTGCCCGCAAATTATGGACAATTTCAGCAGGGGAAACCAGAATCGAAATTCGACAATTGCCTGGGCCGCGTGCCCCGAAGCTCCTATCCCGATACTTTTGTCCGCACCTGTCTCGACTGTGTTACCTGGAACAAGAAGGCATCTCCCAGCGTGTTGCTGAGGCAGAAGACAAAATCCTTTTTGGGGTGCTCGGGTACGGCCTGCACGATGCTGTTGTCGGCCCAGATGGCGTACTTGGGGATGCTGGCGTTGTCGATTCCCGAGCGCCCGTCCGTCTCGTAGAAGAACAGCGTGCAGCCTGACCGGGATTGGGAGAAGTTGACGGAAAGCGGAGAAGCCAAAGATCCACTGCATGTTTGAAGAACGTGAAGGTCGCACCAACCTTTGAGGGACACCCAGTAGCTCTTCCACTTGCGTCTGGCGGCCGACTCCACCTTCTTGCTTTTCTTGTGCACCAGGAAGTTCTTGACGGCGAGCCTCCCCGCCTTGCGCACCGTCCCCTGCGCGCCCAGCAGCGCGTCCGACTGGTAGGCGGAGCTCATGGTGCTCTGCTCGTCGCTCAGCACCTCCTCCAAACTCTCCGTCTGGCACGAGCTCATCTCCAGCTCCTGGCGGAAGTTCTCGTAGATGCCCTGGGCGGAGTCGGCGGTCCCGCCGCCGGTGCCGCCGGCAAAGGCGTCGCCGCCCGCCGCCGAGTCGACGGAGAAGGAGGCCGACATGGTCTTGTAGCGGCGGGACTCGGCCTCGGCCGTCACCCCGTCGATGCCGCTGTCGTCGTACTCGCTGCCCTCGCCGGCGGTGACGTCCTGCGGGGGGGCCCGTGACGGGTGAGACGGCATGATGACCGCGTGCGCTTCATCGCAATCCAGCAGAGCGGATCCCGAGTATTTCTTTTTCTTAAACGGCCTCCCTGACTCCAAAATTGAGGCGAGGCTGAGGTCATCTGACCTAGGTCCAAGGACTAACCCTTTTCAGAAATGGAGCATCCTCGAGAGTTTCAAAAAGAAGTCGCCCGGCACAAAAAGTTTCTGTTCTACACAAGACCACCGCTGTTGTTCAAGTGCAAGCTGCCCTCGCTGTGGCACCGCCGCGTCTGCACCCCCTTCTTCTCCCCCACCCACCCACTCTTGCTCCTACACACATGGCCAAAGGCTCCTGGGAGATGGAAACGGGGGGGGGGGGGGGAACGCAGAACTGGGCCTAATCACGTGATCCAATCATGCGCTCCATTCAGCGGCGGGTCTTGAGGGAGGGGCGCCTCGCCGTGACATTATTTTTACTCTGACACTCTTCCACGGGCCTCCGCTCATTAGCATGACAAAAGATTTCAAACGGGGAGTGACTTTAAACTCGGCCCCCCCAGAACCTGAACCAAGAAAAACAAGCAGCAGGGAAAATAGGAGCTTTCCTCAGACTGTTAATCTGATTGTGCGGCTTAGTTATGCGGCAGACACAATAAAAAGGGGAATAAAGGAGAGGTGGAAGGTGAGGGGTTGTTGGAGAGGCAAACGAGACCTTCAAGCCCGCCCCATTTGGATTCCAGACTGGTTCTCAAACTCCATGCAGAGAGAAAACAAGGTACAGTGGCTGGTGGCGTTTATACGACGCACAAGAACATTGATTTACAGCTCAGCACAGGCCCAAGTTGAAAAAATTCAATGTGTTTGAGGTCAAACGCGGTGACAATGGCATGCCTTTGGAATCTTCCAGATTCAAGACACTATACTGAATGTAACCTAACTATTATATTTTGGGGCAACGTATTGTTTTTTTTTTTTGTGCTGGCGTTGGCGCCCTCTAGCGGCGAGTCATACAATTCGTCATGGGCTTTGGCTACTTGCAGGCAAATAATAAGAATTTCAGCCTTTAAAAAAACCATTATAGCTTACCTGGATGGTCTGCGCCCTCCTGCCCTGCACACTCAAGGTGGTCCGGAGTCCCGGCGGGCCTTCGGAGAGGCAGTGCGAGCGCCGACACGGCAGAGTGAAGGCGCCGTACGTGTTGCCGTCCTCCTCGGCCATCATCTTATCGTCTCGGCCCTCGGCGCCGAGCCGCTGGCCGTCGTGCCACTTGACGTAGCGGCCGGCGTGGCCGTAGAGTTCGTCAAAGGAGTTGGCCCGCTCCATGCAGTCGGCGGGGCCGGAGCGCAGCGGGCCGTCGTGCTCGGCGCAAGGGGTGATCATCTCCTCCGTGCTGGTCAGGTGGTCCTGGCTGAGGTCCGACAGGGAGAAGTCCAGGCTGTCGTCCCGCCACGTGTCGGCCGACTTGGATCGCTTCTTGTTGAAGCCGCCGGCCTCCTTGGAGCTGTCCCGGGCGTCCTGGAGGTACGTGACCTCGCCCGCCGCGTACGCGTCCTCGTCCTGCATCTCGTCCGCCGTGGGTCCGGGAAGCGTGATGAGCGCGGTGGCGCCGGGACTGGCCGGGGCGTGGTGGAAGGACATGGGCCTCAGGTTCATGGCCACCCGGTCCACCCAGATGGGGCTTCCAAAGTCCGGCAGGACGGCGCTCTCGTCGAAGGGCTCCGGGCCGTTTTCGGCCAGGGACTGCGGGATGCTGGGGGTGCTGCTGGAGCGGGTGCTGGCCTCCGAGTTCCGGTGCTCCATCTTGCCCGACGAGGCGCGCCGGCAGCGCCGCGACTTGTTGGAGATGCGCAGCGAGCGCGACATTTGCTTGCGCGACAAATAGCCACCTTCCGTAGCGAAGAAGGCATGCTCGCCGTGCTGGCTCTCCGCATTTCCCATGATTCAGCCGCTGAAGAACATCAAAAGGTCGCAAATGACCCCACCAAACAACAACAAGGCGGCGGCGGGCGTGGGCCTACCTGCGGGACGGACGCAAATTGCCTGACATGGTGCTCATGGGCCAAACTTCTGCCTTTGGTACAACTGGAGGGGGGAGAAGACACGGCAAGGTCAGTGAAAAAAGCTTCCGAAAAACTAACAAGCGCGGTAGTGCTAGGCTCATTTTGGAGCAGATTGGGGGGTTACCCAAGCTGGGCAATTGGAAACAGCAGATTGGGTCAAAGATTGGATTCCGGCAGGCTGAAGGAAGGGGGGGGGGGGGGTGCTTATGTAAACTGGTGCTGACCCCGTTTTTTTTCCCCTTCATTCTGCTCGCTCATCACCTTTTGTCGGCACCGCAGTGTTCAATGTTTGATGCCCAAGGACGGCCTTTCTCATTGGCTGCGACGTTCAGGAGGGCAAACCAGATGAGAGGGAAAAGGCCGACTCATCTCTTCGGGATTGAGAGCCACAAAATGGTTCGAGAAGGAAGGAAGGAAAAAGTCATTACCAAAGTGGCTGGCAGTTTAAAAAAAAAAAAAAAAGAAGCTGCTAGTGGTAGGGGAAAAAAAAAACCTTTAAAAAAGAAAAAGCCACAACCAATCCAAATGAGCACATATCACCCTGTCAACATCGAATCGGAAAAGAGACGCCATCCATTAGGCAAGGCCAAAGTGTCAAATGCGCTTCAAGGCAAAAACACAACATAAAACAATGTCCCTCAAACCTTTACGATCAAAGCACTTGACGTGAGAGGAGGCGCTTCATCCGGGTTCGTCTCGTCGCTTTGCCGCCACCTTGTGGCAGCTATAGGCAAATCTATTCGGTGCGTCAATTCGCATCTTTGCAAAGTCGTAGACAGCAGACAAGTTTCACGACAAAACTGCACCTGAATCCGCGCATCGCAATTTTTTACGAGCATCCCTGAAATATGCGACCGGCGTTGTTATTGAAGAGCACCTGAAGCTCCCTCCGTCGGGCCTGTCGGAACACGAGAGGCTTTTGCCTTTTCCTCCGCCCAGAGGACAAAAACAGTCAAGATGCTTGTCATTTGATGGAACAGCTGGACAAACTGACACTTGAAAACATCCGCGCACTTCTTCAGCGATGAGAGAAGCAAGAATGTAGCGCAGCCATTAGTGACAAGCTCCAACACACAAGGCTGTAATTTGAACACTCCACATGGCGTGGAGATAATGACACTGTGACTCCAAAAGCTGGAATGGGGGAGCAGAAGATGCTCCTCCAATTTCCACACGACTTCACCGCACTGGTAAATACTACAAATGTTGGCAAGACATGTTTGGACTTTTTGGTATTTGCTCAAATTGAAGGGGTTTCGTCTGAAACCATTTTTGGAAAATTGAGCAGATTTGAAACGAGTTTAGTTCTTTGGTGTCACTAACAAACATCACATGTTGACAAAAACAATAGCTGCTTGTTCTACTATGCAAGCTCACAACAAAAAGCGTCCTGGCTAATATTATTAGCACAGCGGGTGACCTCGGGTTGGCCTTCTCCCCATCCAAGCAGCCACGCACTCGTACTTGAGGAAGACAAACAAGCAAGCAAGCAGGCTGATGGGATTTCCTTCCCAATTGATTTCCCGGGACGCCGCTGACCCGTCCGACCCGACACGAGAGGCTCAGGTGGCGTGGGCTAACAAGACCTCTTCAGCCTACTCTGCTTGTCTTTGACGTGCCCTTAGGAAAATGGCGGAATTTCCAGCAAGCTTGACTAGCTGCATATTTATTTGCTTGTTTGAGGATGTGAACCAGCGGCAGTTTGTGTATCTGCGGCCGCTCGCTCCCTCTTGCCTCAAGTTTGTCCGGCACACTGAGAGCGGATAACCTTTCAGCATTCTTTTTATGAGGCTCCGGCGGCTTTGAGCAAGTGTGACGCGGCCATCAGGCGCCGCCGTTATGAAGTCATTAGGCGGCTTTTGTCTCAGCGTTTGTAACCCTCTCAGACTTCACGCACTAAAACAAACGGCAAGCTGGAAAAACATCACGCTGGGGATGAGTCGTTCGTTGTCCTTCCTGAGGAAGCACACACACACGGGTGTGAAGGCACTTTTATCAACAACGTCGTCACCCGGCAAAGGTGCGACCCGAGCCGAGCACATCCTGCTTGCAGGTCTTTAGCTTTGAAGTCCCTCAACAGCCGTTCATTGCTGGGTGCAGGACAAAAGGGTGGAGGGGGCGCATCAGGGAGCGGGGAGGGGCTCCGTTTTAGAGGCATTGCCATTTAGCGCTTTGCACTAATCAATGGAATAAAAGAAGGTCGGCTGCATACGTTTGGTGGGGATCATCTCATCTGGCAACATATGTGGGGCATCTCATCTTCACACGCTCCGCATTCCTCACGGTCACACTTTTCCCGCTCGGCACACACAAGCAACAACTTTCCCAAGCCGGCGCGTATGTGCGTGACGGCTTTACGACGATGACAGATTGCCAATTGAAGGTATGCTGGTGGCCCAACAGCACTTTGGGAAGCCCCATCTGTTGCTTGAAATGGTCGGGTGAGAGTATTATTGACTGAAAGGAGAGATTTGCGCCTCCGACAAATGTGCGCCATGGCATGGGAAGAGAGACTAACTGACGTCGTCTCTTATTGCAGCCAAAATGTCTTCTGGGATTCTTTGGACCTGTCAGCACTATCCTTTTCTTTACATCATTGCCAATAAGTAACAATCAGAGACAATTTGGAATGGTGTTCCTCAGGGAACGGTTTGAGAGTTTTTCTCATTTGCAACACTTGCCCCAAGAAACAGGGACACTCGTTTCTTTCATGTTGTTTTCTGTTGTGACCTGCCGCCTCACCGCTTTGCTAAAAATACAAAACTGCAAGCCAAGTGCCTTTCTTTATCCGGCACATTTTCTTCCAGGTCAGTAAACGCCGCCGAGGCGTGCACCAAACACATCTGGGTGGGTGGACGTCGAGGCGCATTTCCATCAACGCTTTGAATATTGATGAGCATCCCGAAGAGAAAAGATACTGACGGAACTCTGGCATGTCATGTAAATGTGCAATGGAGAGCAGCGCCGAGTCGGGAGATGTGCATTATTTGGACACAGAGATGTTTCCCCCCACAACCCACCTCCCCTGAGCATTACCTCCACCATTAGGCGCCCGGAGCGCCTTGTGCAGTCAAGCGTCAGCATCGCCGCACACAAGAAGGCCGACAAAGGAAAAAGGCCCAAACGGCGAGGCGAGGGGAGCGACGGCGGCCATCCGGTCTGTTCAATCTCACAGATGAGAAGAAGAAATGTTAACGTCGCCTTGGAGACGCGTGTTGCCATTCAGCTTTTTGGTTCCGGGCCATTTTGAACAAATGTGGCGCCACGCTGCCAGAGGATCTTCTTAAAAGAAAAAAATACATTGAAAATGTCAGTCCTCCCCATTTTGATACGGCTTTTGCTTTGTTGACCAAATTGTCACAGCAGTTAAGGAGGGCCGCATTGCGCATTTGGAACTTGAAGCAACCCAGATGAAGACGACTGACCGACCGACCGACCCCGTGACTCATTTCAGGTGGCTTGTTGTGCCGGCCGTGCTAACAAGCTAATGGAGCACCTGATGCCAGAGCAAGTCCAGTGGACAATGCGGCCTTTGTGGCGGCCGGCTCGGCTTAAAAGCGCCATTAGGAGAGAACGGGAGCAGCTCACTTTGTTTTTGCACAACAAGCACGCACGTGACTGACGTTCATATTTGGGAACTTGTTGCGTGTCCGCTCAAAGAAAAGACGAAAAAGAAGAAAGGCAACCTTGCGGGCGGACGGACGGACGGACGAGCATACGGTTGCAACGTATTTCCATGACTATGACAGCTTCACACCAGGGGGGCTTCAGAGGAACACAATGCAGGGATTTCTTTTCTTTTAACCCTTCCAACTTGAGAATGCACCCTGGGAGACGTCTCCTTGACGTTGACTATTTCAAATTCACTTGCAAAGTCGCTTGAGATGCAAAGCACCCTGCTGCTTGCTTTCAATCGGAAAAACTACAGCCGTCTGCTGGTCAAATTCAAAGAGGGACTGAAAACATTGAATTATTTGAATATTCTATTTGGAGACTCTTTAGTGATTTATTGGGGATTTCTTTAATGAATGAAGTCGCCCTCCTCCAACTTTGAGGATGCACCCTTTGAATTGAACCCCACTCACATTTACAAACATCTTCATCCTCCCAGGAGCAGCCCCCCCGCCGCCCCGGGCGGAAAACAATGAAAGGTGTGAAATTGGGCCGCATGCTTTGAATGGGCTGAAATATAACAACAAATCTAAAATGGAAAAAAATGCATTTTTGTTTGGTTCTGGAGCCTCGAAGAAACAATTTCACATCATTTTGAAAGAAACACACCCATTTTTCCAGCAATAAGAGAAAAGTCTGCAAAACTTCTACCGCGTCTTGCATCGGGAGTGAAAAGTCTATCCCACTCATTTGCTTTTCAACATGCCAAAAAACTTTCATCATGACAACAGCAACACACACAAAAGGCTGCAGCGGACATGGAGAGCAAATGTGCAAACGCTAAAATGCAACAAAAAGGGCAAAGATGCAGAGACCGACAGACAGAGACTCAACTTACTGTCTGAACGGCCACAAAGCTCCTTCACCAAGTCGAGTCGTGTGCCTTTCCAAGCTCCATTCATGCTCCTCAAGTCCACCTCAGACTGAGTGCCTTCACGCGCCGGGATGACTTAAAACTGGAGGAAGGGAGGGAGCACTGTTTGCAAGTGCCTCCTCCCTCTCCATTCCACTCCCTCTGGCCAAAGAATGCGTGTTCCCCCTCCTTCGTCTGCTCTGTAATTGCCCCCGCCTCACGTTTACACTAAACAGCCTCGTCTAAAATTCAGTTCAAAAGCAGCCCAGGAGACTCACAAAGGAAGGAGACCTTATCCGGCGCCCTCTACTGACGGTCGTGTGTCACTAGAGTTGTTTCCAAGCTGGAAGGAGAGCGCCGGCCGTGCGTCAAACGTGCCCTTGAGGCTAAAATCACAACAGGAGTGGCTTGAAATGAAAAGGTCAGCCCATAATTGGCTCAGCACGTTCCAGCAAGTCTCGACGAAACGCCTCGTAAATTGGCGGTGCCGATGACGTTGAAGAAAATGCAGACGAGGACGACGGCACGCACAATGACAACAATACGCGTTAACGCGTCTCGCGCCACCCACCTCCGTTAACAAAACACAAGCTGTCGCAAGCCCATTCAGCATCACGCGTCTGCTGACTCGGCACAACCCAAGCTCTCAGGGCAAGTCAAATTCAACATCACTTTTTGGGAAGGGGGAAAAAAAAAGTTACATTCTGCAAGGCTGTTTTTTTTCTCCAATGCAAAATCTCCCAAAAGTTCTTGCAACAACAAAAACAGCATCAAGCCCCACAAGGCCGTGGTGGTGTCTTCCCAACGGCAAGCCGAGAAAGTACAGGGCGGGCAACAGGGAAGGACGTGCAAAAGCACAAAAACGTGCAGCACATGAAAGCGGCGCTCCGGCCGGGAAGGGAGATCATTAGCCGACGATTGCCGCGCTGCCGAGCCTCTCGAGAGTCCGCATCAAAGACACAAAAGTCATTGAGGATTCACAGGGAAGATGCACCACCTGCAAGGCGGAAGGAAGGAAGGGAGGAAGGAAGGAAGGGAGGAAGGAAGGAAGGAAGGAAGGAAGGGAGGAGGAAGGAAGGAAGGAAGGAAGGAAGGAAGGAAGGAAGGAAGGAAGGAAGGAAGGAAGGAAGGAAGGAAGGAAGGAAGGAAGGAAGGAAGGAAGGAAGGAAGGAAGGAAGGAAGGAAGGAAGGGAGGAGGAAGGAAGGAAGGAAGGAAGGAAGGAAGGAAGGAAGGAAGGAAGGAAGGAAGGAAGGAAGGAAGGAAGGAAGGAAGGAAGGAAGGAAGGAAGGAAGGAAGGAAGGAAGGAAGGAAGGAAGGAAGGAAGGAAGGAAGGAAGGAAGGAAGGAAGGAGGGAAGGAAGGTGGAGCGCACTTGAAAAGATGCGTGCGAATAGTCGTGACAGCGACGACAATAACAACAAACAAACAAAAAAATAGAAATAGTTGTATTCTAGAAACTACTGGAAATTCCAAATATTGCATTGGAGGTTTTTGGAGGCTCTCGTTTGTTTGTCCCGGATTTCAAACATTCCAAGTCCTTAAAGTGGCAAGCGGAGTCTCACTGGAGTCAAGC
This sequence comes from Syngnathus typhle, assembly GCF_033458585.1. NCBI lineage: Eukaryota > Metazoa > Chordata > Actinopteri > Syngnathiformes > Syngnathidae > Syngnathus > Syngnathus typhle. The sequence goes on from NC_083743.1 coordinate 2,316,254, forward strand.
CATGCGACTCTGCTCGTCTTGACTCGACTCGAGCTGACTCGACTCGAGCTGACTCGTGTGCAAATTCCACTTGGGACTATTTCCATTGCAAACGAGGGAGCGAGCGGTCGGTCGGTCGGTTATGTGCGAGTGGGCCACACGAGAACGCCGGCCGAACAAACCAGGGGCTTCAACTACACGACAAATCAACAACGCTTGCGACGCTGGCTGGCTGTGTGTGTGTGTGTGTGTGTGTGTGTGAGACACAATCACGCCGCAGAGCAGAGGACATTCCTACGTGTGGCAGACAACACTGGGCATCTTTGTGATGACCCTTGTCCTAACGCAGACAGAGAAAGTCAGTCTTTAGCCTCCATCAGCCTACACTGCGGATTATTTTCATTCATTGGACCAATGATTTGGATGACACAACAGAGGCGACGATTGTGATGAACTGAACAATAGACGTACAATCGTAACAGCGGTCGACATATTTTGGACGCCGATATGAAAAAAAATGATTTACTGTTTTACCAGCACAATGGCTTTTTGCAATATTTCTTTTTAAAGTTTGACCTCTGAAAGGTTGCACAATATTTTAATATGCATTTTTTCATAGCCATGACGTTTTGGAAAAAAAAAAATCCACCTGTTACCGAACCTAACCTTTAGTTCATAAATCAATTCTTATTCTGATTTGTATTGCTCACGTCACCAACAGGCGTTTTTGACACTTGCCGTGGAAAACAAGACTCCTCAGGTGAACCAGGGAAGAAGATGAAGAGCAGCATCATCTTCATCATCTGGTAGCCACATGACTGTGCAAAAATGCAACAATTTCACGCAGAGAGAGCACGCCCCCCCCCCTCCCCCCTGAACCATTACCATTGACGTCACAGCCTTTCCACGCGTGCAAACGAAATGCACCGAACCCCCAAATGAATGAATGAGCGCCTCAGTGCGTGCGTGCGTGCGTGCGTGCGTGCGTGCGTGGACGGCAGATGTGCACTGCGGCTCGACCTTGTCCACGCAGCCCACCACATCAACTCACTGCGAGACGCCACGCGGGAAGATGCTTGCTTGCTTGCGTGCGCGCGCACGCGCGCATACAGGTTATTTCTCCTTGCCAGTTGCCACAAACGGGACGTCGCACTTCCGGGGTACACCACCACCACCACCACAGTAAACGCGCCACGACCATATCTACCATGTCCACGTAGCTGCTCCCGTCACGGCTCGCCGGGGTCCATCGTCACATTGAAGCGGCTGTCGTTCTGTCTTCCACGCGAGTTGTTTGTTGCACGCACGGCGGCCGGGAGGAGGTGCAGAAGGAGCAGGAGGAGGAGGAGGAGGAGGAGATGGCGGTGGAGCGCCTCTCCCCCATGTGGAGATGCGTGCAATTGGATGCGAGGGGACGCCACTCCACGCGCGCAGCCAATCCACACATTCCTCATTGATGGGCCACACACGCACACACACACACGCACTCTACTAATTGTTGATCGCGGGACACATGATTGATTGTATTTATTTATTGCTATATAGATAAGCAACTTTAATATGTAGTTTAAGACAAATACATGTTAATCAACAAATGATTATTCCATCTCAATTCATCCAAATATGGTGTGAAAGTTCCGTTATTTCAGGGGATTAATACAAAAGGTAAAAGCCAATTTTTTTTTAACTGAAATTTCTCCATTGGTAGATATTTTTTGAGCACGATTCTCAGACCGACATGATGTCAAAATGTGAAAATGAAACCTAGGAGGTTAAATATACTGTAGCTTTTGTTTTTTAATTCTCGTCACAAAGTGATAACCCATTGTCCGAAAGTCTATTGATCCGACACCGACTTTTCCGAGGTGCACTTGAACGCCTCCTCAGAAAGCGGGACACTTATGAGAACGCTGCACGCTCCTTTGCTGGTCTCGCGCTTAGGGAGGAAAACGGACTCACAAACCCCTTTTTCCCGTGACATTTGTGTGCGTTTATGAAACCCCAGGTGAGTTAGCAGACTGGCCTGTACACTTGGGGGAGCGAACATATCTTTGTTTACTTCCTGTTGCTGGTACGAGTGAATATAACTTGTATGGGATAAGCGCGTGGTTAATGGCTTCGCACGGGGTGCCGCCATGTTGTCTGCGTACTAGCGTCATATGTTTGTCAAACGTGTGCTTATAGCGTTAGAAATGTATTACTGTGTTTAGTTCAGTTGTGTACTATACGTTGTTATTACCGACACCGAGTGCCGTCGGCCAGCAGTGCACGTCTTAAAGCGGCAGTAACGCACTTATTGAATGTTCATTAAGGGTGGTAGCAGTAGTAAAGTTTATGGCCCTGTATATCAGTTGTTATTGCTTGCATTGTGCTATTGTAGTTGAGATTTCCTACATAGCTGTTTATGCATCTGTTTATTAGATGATGTAATTTGACTGTCATAATCTAATTACATTATTTCCCTTTGTTTTCCTTCTGTATAGACCACACACACACATGCACACACACATGTACATACACTTTTAGAACACACATATCCAAACACACATATACACACATGTATACAAGTACACACTCAAACCCACTAACATACACTCCTGGAAACCTGTACACTCACTGCTGTTGAGAATAAAGTTGATGCAAGATTCTCTAACCGGACTCGCCCATAGTGCTCCATCCCTAACCACTAATCCACATCTTTACATGGTCCTTCGAGCCGGATTAGGGTTCCCCCGACACTATGGAATCAACAACTGATAGCCAGCAGCGGGAGTCGTCGGCCCGACCCAAGAGAGATCCTCGTCCACCTGCACATTTAGACCCATATGAAGTCACTCTTTTGCCCTCTCAACAACCTGTAGCCCAAGCCTCCTCTACACCTGTAGGACAACTAGGCCAGGTTCTGTCAACCAGAGCAAGGAGTTTGACAAGTTACCGGTCAGCTGCACATTCACGACGATCATCTCAGATGTCAAACGGTCTCAGTCTGCTCCAAAGCACATCAGACATACAAGCAGCTGCACTAGAAGAGGAGATAAAGGGTTTGGAGCTTGCAGACCTACAACAGGAAATAGAAGAGGAAAGAAAGGCTGACTTGGAGGCTGCAGCATTGGATGCACAAGCCAGGGAAGGACAACGGCTACAAGAAGAGGCACATTTGGCTAAAGAGAGACTAGCTAAAGAGATGGGGAGACGCAGGCGCTTGAAGAAGCTGGAGAAAGAGGTACAAATTGCCAGTCTTGTGAAGACCTACCTATCAGAGACGAACGATGATGCCTTGTCCACTTCATCAGCTCCCGCTACATTCTCCAAGCCGTCCCTGCGATCGCAGCCACCGCGGGTGCCCTTCGTTCTCACCCAGCATCCACCTGTACAACCGCCACCTCCAGCGCCCGTTCAAATACCACCTCCAGCTACTGTCCCTGGACAGATAGTAGCACCACCCGCTAATCTCATCACAAGTGCCCAAGCTAGTGTTCCTGTCAGCGCACCACCCATTGCAGCAACAGTAGCTGCATTTCCACCTGGACGTGTATCATCCTCGCCCGTCCTCCCTACGGTGACAAGCCATGCAGTTGGAACGCTACCAATTACGAGTCCCCCATCTCAATATCCAGGTGTTTCTGCTACCAGTACAAGCTTCACAACAACACCACTGGCAACTTCAGTGATGCCACCACCTCCTACAATGCCATTTGCTCAACCCATTACACCAACTGCAACACCCGTCCCCGCTGCACCGCCTTGGACCTACCCAGGTATGGAGACCTTGATTGCCACATCCTATGGCATTCCCAAACCAACACTTCCCTTCTTTGAGAGTGGTAAAGAAAGCGACTTTGCACTTTTGAAGATGGCACTCGACAACTTGATGAACAGTCACACTCATCTCAGCGAACACTATAAATATCAAGTGCTCCTGGGTCAGCTCAAGCTCCCGAGTGCTCTGCAGTTGGCCAAATCATACATGTATGACCCGGCACCATACACAGCAGCAGTGGGAGCTCTGCAAGACAAATACGGACAGCCGAGACAACTGGTCCAAAGTGAATTAGGGGCAATACTCAACTCCCCAGCCATCAAATTTGGAGATGCTGATGCATTCGACTCCTTTGCCCTCTCTGTCCAGTCACTGGTCGGTATGCTGCGCACGCTAGAGGGACCTGTAGGTTACGAGCTCCGGTGCGGTTCCCATGTTGACCGCCTGTTAAGCAAACTGTCTCCATCCCAGAGAGATGGATTTGTGGAATATTGCCTCGTTCGCGGCATCCTGCAGCCCGGTTCAGAGCTCACCTACTCCCTGCCTGACTTTGCCGCATGGCTCCAGATGAAGGCTCAAGCAAAGCGTCTGGCCAGTCGAGCTACCCTTCTCTATAACTCTACCGGGCCTTCTACACCTAAGAGAGAACAGTTTCGTTCAAAGCCCAGAGATAAGACCGCATCAGTCTTCCTCTGTACAAGGGAGACAGCCACCAAAGAGACCCCTCAGCCGAAGCCTCAAGCTTTCAAACTCAGCCCTTATTGCCCATTCTGTAACAATAAGGAGCACTATCTCAACTCATGTCTCGACTTCAAGAAACTGTCCCCTGCTGAGATTAAGAAGTGGATCCAGGAAGGTGACCGATGCTGGAGGTGCGGCCGGGCACACAAAGCTACAGCCTGCACGCTTAAACGGCCGTGTAAGACATGCAAAGAGAAACACCTTACAGTTCTGCATGACGCCATCCAAGAGTCTTCGCAGACAGTGCTGCTGGTTAGTAATCCAGCACCCACTATCTACATCGAACAGCCCAGAAGCCCTCAAAGAGTGCTACTGAAAGTTGTCAAAGTGCTTCTACATCATGGCGATCGCGTCCTTGAGACATTTGCAGTGCTTGATGATGGTTCAGAGAGAACGATTATCCTCCCTCAAGCTGTAGAACAACTACAACTTTCACAGCACCCAGAGACGCTACATCTTAGGACCGTCCAGCAAGAGGTGAAGGAGCTGAAAGGTTCCTGCGTCAGCGTTCATGTATCCCCTGTCTTCAAGCCAAACCAGAAGTTTTGCATTCGACATGCGTTCACCGCAGATAGTCTTAGCTTGTCTGAGCACACGTACCCAGTAGCAGCTCTCCAGAAGCGCTATGAGCACCTCAAAGGACTTCCCTTGACGCCTATTCACAGAGCACAACCTCTACTCCTCATCGGCTCAGATATGGCCCATCTGCTCTCACCAACACAGCCCGTCCGATCAGGCCCATCCGGCAGTCCCATGGCAGTCTGTACAAGGCTCGGTTGGTCCCTGCAAGGTCCGTCAGACATCATTCCAGTTGCTTCTCACCAGCCTTACTGTTTTCACATCGCCACTGAATCACCATATACAGAACTTATCAAGAATGTGGAACGCCTTTGGCATATCGATACAGTTCCCTATATCAGTGAGAAGACTGCAACCCGTTCTAAGCAAGACCAGCAGGCTCTCACCCTCCTACAGACAGCCTCTGAACGCGTATCTATTGACGGTACTCAGCGCTATGCAACTCCACTGTTGAGGCGTCAGCCAGCCATCCCACTTCGTGCTTCGCCGGCTGCTGTGATGCCCAACCTACGTTGCACTGAACGCCGGATAGCCAAGGACACAGCTCGAGCAGCTTCATACTGTGCGGAGATGGACAAACTACTTCAGGCCGGCTACGTTTCAGAGATCTCTACGGAAGAGGCCGAAACTGTCACCGAATCGTGGTATGTACCACACCATATGGTGCACCACAATGGAAAGGACAGAGTTGTCTTCAATTGTTCCTTCTCCTTCAATGGCCTCTCATTGAATGACCAACTCCTCCCGGGACCGACGCTTGGTCCAACCATGATTGGTGTCCTGATGCGGTTTCGATGTCATGCTGTCGCCATCAGTGGAGATATCAAGTCAATGTTCCATCAGATCCGCTTAATGCCAAAAGACAAACCTCTCCTACGTTTCCTGTGGCGGGACATGCAAAGAACGTCTGAACCACGGATATACCAATGGGAGGTGTTACCATTTGGAACAACGTGTAGCCCCTGTTGCGCCGTCTTCGCCCTGCAGCAGCACGTCAGAGACCACGAACCACCAGATTCCCCCCTCACGCATGTGATCGAGCAGTCCTTCTATGTCGACAATTGCCTTCACAGTGTAAGTAAACCAGAAGATGCCAAGGCTTTGGTCGATGACTTGCGAGCACTTCTGAGAAAGGGAGGTTTTGAGATCAGGCAATGGGCCAGTAATGTGCCTGAAGTTGTCGCACACCTACCCCCTGAAGCACAATCGACTAGCAGTGAGCTATGGCTGTCCAAGGCCAGTGACAACCTTCAAGAACCCACACTTGGACTGTGCTGGGATTGTTTGAGCGACACGTTGAGTTATAAGCATCGCTCTAACGAGCCTCCAGCTGCCACTCTACGTAACGTCTACAGCGTCCTTGCCAAGCTTTACGACCCATTGGGCTACATTGTGCCATTTACCACAAGATGTAAAGTGCTTGTCCAGGACATGTGGAAGGCTAACATTGGCTGGGATGACAAGATTCAACCATCTGAACTTCTCGGAAAATGGTTGAGTTGGGTGCAGGAAATTCCTACTCTGCAGCAACTCAAGTTACCTCGTCCCTATTCACCAGCCAGTGGAAATACCGTCAATGCAGCCCGTCATATTCACATCTTCTGTGATGCTTCAGAGCGTGCCTACGGATCAGTAGCTTACATGCAAATAACGGATGACAGACAACAAGTCTTCGTTTCCTTTGTGTTTGCCAGATCGAGAGTAGCGCCGCGTAAACAGCTGTCCATCCCGCGTCTCGAGCTCAGCGCCGCACTTACAGGGGCACAGCTGGCAAAAGTGATCGAGACTGAGCTCACAGTAACGCCTGAGCACATCACTCTTTGGTCTGACTCCACAACAGTGCTCCACTGGATTAAATCAGAATCCTGCCGCTACAAAGTATTTGTTGGAACACGTGTAGCAGAAATTCAGAATCTTACCAGTCCATCTCAATGGCGGTATGTTGGTAGTCTACACAATCCCGCAGATGACATAACCCGAGGACTCACCTTGAAAGAGATGGTGCAGGATCACCGCTGGAACAAAGGTCCACATTTCCTCCTTTTGCCGGAGAGTGAGTGGCCCATCATGCCCTCATCTGAGGCAGAAGCAGACACTACCGAGTTAAGGAAGTCAGCCTTCGTGGGAGCAGTCTCCAGCGCCTTGCCCACACAACATCCTGACCTGAGTAAATTCTCCACTTGGCAAGAGCTACTTCAGGAAACCGCTAGCTCCCTTCATGGGGCGGCCAACACTAACACCACAGCAAAGTGTTCAGCAACAGATTTTCTTCAAGCAGAGAAGCTTATGCTTCAAAAGGCCCAAGAAGACTGCTTTGCTGAGGAATTGAGAGCCCTCAAAGTTGGACGTGCTCTTCCTGTAAACAGTCATCTTATGTCCCTGTCACCAGAATACGACAAAACCACAGAGCTACTGAGAGTCGGTGGTAGATTGAGGCATGCTGAAGGACTAGACCTGGATACCATCCACCCAGTCATCATGGACCCAAGTCATCATGTGACTAAGCTCATCATTAAGAATGCGGATGATTCTCTACTGCACCCGGGACCAGAACGCGTGCTTGCTGAGCTCAGACGCCGGTTTTGGATAATTCGTGGTCGAGAGGCCATTAGAAAGCATCAATATTCCTGCCTGGAGTGTCGACGATGGAGAGCAAAACCGGATGTACCGAAGATGGCTGATTACCCACCAGCTCGACTACGACTCTATAAGCCACCATTCTATTCAACAGGAGTTGACTGCTTTGGACCTTTTCAAGTGAGGATCGGTTGCCGCACTGAGAAAAGGTGGGGTATAGTGTATAAGTGCATGACAACTCGCTCAGTACACCTGGATCTGTTGGAGAGCCTGGACACGGACGCTTTCCTGTTATCTTTGAGAAGATTCATATCTCGACGCGGGAGACCATTTGAGCTTCTCATGGACAATGGCACCAACTTTGTCGGTGGTGAGAGGGAGTTGCGTGAAGCCGTCGTTGCCATGGCACCTGAGTTGAAAGACCAACTTGCTGAACAGCAAATATCCTTCCGATTCAATCCTCCTAGTGCGCCGCACTTTGGTGGCACATGGGAGAGGGAAGTGAGATCAATCAAGTCCGCACTCCGTGTTGTCCTTAGAGACCAGACTGTTCCTGAATCTGTCCTTATGACAACTCTAGTGGAAGTTGAAGGGATATTAAATGCAAAACCACTCGGCTATTTGTCATCAGATGCCTCGGATCCTGATCCAGTCACACCTAACCTCCTCCTAATGGGTCGTCATGATTCATCCCTTCCTCAAGCTGTCTATGACCCCAGTGACCTAGGAAGGAGACGATGGAGGCACAGCCAATTCATCGCCGATCGTTTCTGGGCATCCTTCATCAGTCACTACCTTCCAGGGCTTCAAGAGCGTAGTAAGTGGAGGAAAGATGGTAAGGCACTCTCCATAGGCGACGTTGTCCTGATCGTGGATCCTCAACTCCCCCGCGCATCATGGCCCGTTGGTCGGATTACCCTGACGCATCCAGGAGCAGATGGACGCATTCGGACTGCCACGGTCCAGGTAAAAGACCGCATCTATGTTCGTCCTGTCGCCAGACTCATTCTTCTTCCAGCTGTTGACGACAAGGACGAAGAAGGGACTACCAAATAGACTTTCTCCCATTGATTCAACTGCCACGTGGACAGTTGGGGGCGGCTTTGTCCGAAAGTCTATTGATCCGACACCGACTTTTCCGAGGTGCACTTGAACGCCTCCTCAGAAAGCGGGACACTTATGAGAACGCTGCACGCTCCTTTGCTGGTCTCGCGCTTAGGGAGGAAAACGGACTCACAAACCCCTTTTTCCCGTGACATTTGTGTGCGTTTATGAAACCCCAGGTGAGTTAGCAGACTGGCCTGTACACTTGGGGGAGCGAACATATCTTTGTTTACTTCCTGTTGCTGGTACGAGTGAATATAACTTGTATGGGATAAGCGCGTGGTTAATGGCTTCGCACGGGGTGCCGCCATGTTGTCTGCGTACTAGCGTCATATGTTTGTCAAACGTGTGCTTATAGCGTTAGAAATGTATTACTGTGTTTAGTTCAGTTGTGTACTATACGTTGTTATTACCGACACCGAGTGCCGTCGGCCAGCAGTGCACGTCTTAAAGCGGCAGTAACGCACTTATTGAATGTTCATTAAGGGTGGTAGCAGTAGTAAAGTTTATGGCCCTGTATATCAGTTGTTATTGCTTGCATTGTGCTATTGTAGTTGAGATTTCCTACATAGCTGTTTATGCATATGTTTATTAGATGATGTAATTTGACTGTCATAATCTAATTACATTATTTCCCTTTGTTTTCCTTCTGTATAGACCACACACACACATGCACACACACATGTACATACACTTTTAGAACACACATATCCAAACACACATATACACACATGTATACAAGTACACACTCAAACCCACTAACATACACTCCTGGAAACCTGTACACTCACTGCTGTTGAGAATAAAGTTGATGCAAGATTCTCTAACCGGACTCGCCCATAGTGCTCCATCCCTAACCACTAATCCACATCTTTACACCCATGATACTGGTTGCTCGTGGTAGTTTTATCTTTTTTAATCAAAACGTGAAGAACAAGTAAAGGTGATTAAACAAAACACACTTTTGCCTCTTTCTAGAAGTTAGCATTGTCAATAAAGCTTTTTCTTTGTCGCCTTAGCACTTCAACTCGACTCATTTTTCCTTCAAATATACAAAAAGATCACAAAGGGTGGCACGCATGTACACTATTTACAGCCTTTGTCCTCGTTTTGATGAGATGGCAACGAGAGGTTGCTTGATCACCAGCTCCCCCTGGGCAGGCGGGGCGGCGGGCCTCCGAAGCCCGGCCGTCCCCTGAAAGACGGCACGGTGCCCTCCGGCCGCAGAAAAGGAGGCCGGTGGAGCATGGGCCCGCGAGGGGGGAAGGGCAAAGCCATCCGGAACCTTTCCGGGGGGAAGGCGGGTCCTGCGGGCATCATGGCAGGCGGCGAGAGGAATGGCGGCAGGTGAGGAGGACGCATTGGCGGAGGCGTCTGCAGGTTGATGGCGGTGGGGGAGCCCAGCAGACGCTCCGAGAGTTTGTCTCCTTCGGCCTTGGGCGTCGACTCCGTTGGGGATTTGACGGCTGCCCGGAAAAGACATCAGATGATTGTGAGTGTCAACAAGTCATGACGGGTGTCCAACGTCTGGCTTGGGGGCTATTTGCGGCCCCCCGCTGCTGCGTGAGGCTCCTACCTGCTGCCATGGCGTCAGGCTTTAACTTTGGCGGGATCAGCATCAGGCCCCCCGTGCTGGGCAGGGACCCTGGGGACAGCATACCCAGGGGCAGGTATGGCGGCGGGCTTCCCATGGGCGCCCCCTGTTGGACGGCGGGAGCCTGCAAGACAGACAAGCGCAACATGAAGCCTTTGCTGAGGACAACACTTGGTCAGGCAGAGCCAGGAAACTTTTGTTTGGAAAACAAATGGATGGTACATGCCAGTTGCACATGAGGTAAAAAGAATAAATTACCATCAGTTTCTTTTCATCAAATAATTCACTGTCATTTTTTGAATTAGCTTAAGGAGGTAAATTTGTAAAAAGAAGAATAATTCATGCGTAGAGGACATTTTAAAAAGTTTGTGTATGTGTGATCTCATTAGTAAAATGCACTTTCATTTTTTTCCAAGGTAGAAGATAATTGATAAAATGCTGATAATCGATGTATACTTCATTTATAATTCACCAGTTAAGGTGAATGTCAAATTAAATATGCGAGCTACAGATACTAATTAAAACAACTGTTTAATGATAAAGAAATATATAAATTCATTTAAATTGTCTCAGGGGAGTTCCGGGCTACTTTGGAGAGGTCCGTATACATGCAGACCCAAACTCAGTCCACTGGAACCTTTTTTTGTGCGCGTGTTGCTGCGAACTGAGCACTTTGGCAATTTTCAATTCATCACACTTGCCTCTTAGCCATCAACGCTGCCTTTCATGAAGTTGACCTTGTGTGAAATTGTGCACAGTGAGGCTAAAAGGTTTCAGTATTTTTCTCGTGCAACCGGTACATGTTGCTTGCAAAAACAGCAAGCTGCAAGAAGAAACTTTGGCTGGACCCCAAGCCTAAATGTTAACCTTCTAGTCACATAAAATCAAGGTGAGCAAGAGAGAGAGAAAGAGAGGGAGAGTTCATGTACCCACGCTTCATTATGCCAATTTGTTTACAAAGAGGTTATCAAAGTCATTCTATTTTCTTCTTGTGCAGTGGCGTGCAAAGCGGGGGGGCCAACGGTGCGGATGGACCCCGGGGGGGGGGGGGGGGGGGGCAACCACAACACCCCTGCTGCCGTGAAAATGTCTTCAGCTGGGCAGTATGCCAGGTGCATGCCAAAGTGATCAATAAATCTGGCGATGAAAACCTTTTATGGCGCTTTCGTCCACAGCCACCTCACCCGCTCTCCCTTTTATTTATTAGCAGCAATCATAATCATGCGCTTTGCACGCCACCGCTCGGGTCCACGTTGCGCCAGATTTGTCCAAAAAACTCACCTATTGGCTGTTTTGTGCTCAGAGCTCAGCCAGCACTCCCAGCTCGCAAGTTTGATTCATGTAAACAATTGGAAGTGAATTGAGGAGCTTCCTGAAACAAAATGTCCTTTGCCACCATCTTGTGGTATCCGTACACAATTACAAATACTGGTCTCTTTTTACTCGAGGGGGCTCTGTCCCTATCCATCACGCTTTGCCATAGCCCGGACCTGGAGGGGAAATTCTGGCGTCTTAGCGCATACGCGTCACAGTTCTACGGTTGCGGGTTGGAATCCATCCGGGCACTAGCTTTCCTCATTCTGCCGGCGCGCTCGGGTGAGTTTTGGCCGAATGATCCAAAAACACGCTTGTTGAAGACTCCAAATTGTCCATAGGTGGGAATGTGATTGGCTGCAGCTCACCTGTGACCGGAGCCACGCAAAATCAACGGAGGCTTCCGGCCGGCGCCGCTTTCTGTGGCTGGGGCCATTTTTCATCGAGCAACCGGGACAGAACGAGTGAATTCTATGGTTGTTATCATCGCTTTCCGCAGAGTAGGCATTTTTGGATTTGTCAATATTACAAGACCTCTGACATCAGGGGACAAAATATAATTACAGGGCTTTATCCTGTAAAGAAGTGGCTTATTCTGTGTAACATGTGCAAGACCTGCACAAGACACAAATACTTTTTTTTTTTTTAACGCTTTCGCCAAGATGCTATTGATTTGTTTTGACACCCTTGGACTTTATTCATATAATCTCTACTTTAATCATGATCATAGTTCCGGAGCAGCACAACTGAGAGTAGTGCAAAACTTCAATAACTTCAAAACCCTGGTGATGTGTTATTTGACATCACCACTTGAGAAGATTTGATGAGCGGACAAGGTTGACTTCATCTGTGCAGGGCACCGTGATGTCAGTCAAAGTGAGTGCAAGAAGGCCACTGAAGTTCAATATGGCCTCCCTCCCACCTCAACATTCGCGCAACAGCAAACGATGCTGGCGACTTGGCCAGGACAAATGTATCCATGCAAATTTCAACGTTATTTTAAAGTTGGAACAAGCAGCACAAATGCATGCAAAGAGTTGTCCTTTTGAACTAATCTATTTTTTTTAAAAAGGGGGGGAATAAATGGGACATTACTTTTCGTTTTTATATCATAGACGAATGTCAGCTGTCCTAATATTAAAACCCGCTCATACCAGATGTGTTAGTGTCCAGCGTTAGAACAAGGAGCCAAAAATAAAAATCCTTTCAAATTCTGTTACAAGATTCGGATTTAGACATAAATTGAAAGCCACATTTCTGTCAAAAGTTCCAATTCAGAAATCCAGTCATGTTTATGGGTCAAAAATAAAAAAGTACAATGTCATAAACTCCTTTTGCTAATATTTACATATTTCATTAGCATGCTTCCGACATACATCTTTTATGTCCAATCTATTTTTTGTAAATGTTCCCCCTAAATTGGCTGAGGGGATTGACGTGTTCCGAGTCGCATGCAAAAGACAAAGAACCCAAACGGCTACTCTGGTGGAAGCAGTGCGCGCCAACGAACGTCAAGTCAATCAGCTTTGATGCCGTGTCGGCTCTTACCAGACTGGTCCGATCCCATCGGGGGCAGCTCCTTGTTAATCCCACGGGCCGGGCCGGGCCGAGCCGAGCCGAGCTTCCCTTCTTTGATGGGCACCCCCGCGATGCTTCAAGAGTATTTCCTTTGTACTTTTGTTTGCAGCTGCACAACAAACTCACCTCCAGTTTTTAGATCAAAATTAAACGCCACCCTCCTTTTTCTCTTGTCTGTCAGTAGTTATTTGCCAGATGCTTCCACACTCACCTATTTGACGTTCTTCCAAACTTTTTCCTCCCGAGCGGCATACAGAAAAGGTCTGGATCGAGAAGGCCACTTTGACCAGTTACCACCTGCTAAAACTAAGCCATCAAGTAATTGGATTGAATTTTTGGGTTTGGAGCTTTCTATTCATTCTAATGGAATTTGTCTGTTGCAAGAAATGTTAGCGCCTCCGTTTCTTTGCCTCTATCTGCGATTGGTGGGTCGGGACAACTTCTGGGGTCTTTTCAGCGCAGTACTGAGGCATAGAACATAATACTGGGACTCACTTGTGCTCTAGTCATTCGTTACTCCGTAAACAAATACAGTGCGGCTCAGCCTTTAGCAATGTGATGTCATGGTTGGCTAGCAAATCGGTGGCAACAACTGATAATCATGTTTTTAAAGTTTAGTGGCCGTAGCTGTCAGTGGCATTGGACCCACACAAAGTGGATATCACCACCAGGACGTTTAGTTAGCATGAAGCATGGGCCACTGACAAATACATGTCGGACTACAAAAGGCAAGCTGACCCTAGCTTGGAGACCCGCCATCAACATATGAAATGCTGATTTTCTGACGGAAAGGAAAAGGTTGATAGTCAAGTAGAACCTTGGAGCAAGTCCTTGATTCCTACGAGTAGCAAAGGCGCTCGTGATCCTCCTTTGTGAGAAGTTCCAGAAGAGCCAACAAATGCTATTTTTTTTTCCCCCTCCCCAACAAACACAGCAGCCTCTTCTGCGCGTCCGTTGCTCAACTTTGTGACAACTGCGATGTATGTCCGACCTGATCATGACTACAACTTTTATTTTCTTCCATCCCGGCCGGCTGGGCAAGGCACCGAAAACCCCATCCCTTTGCATGTCGACAATTTGCGTGCATATAATATTTGAAGAAACAATTTGGTAGAAAAAAAGCTTAAAGCATACAAACCACCCACCCGCCACCCTGTCCGTCTCCATTTTATTTCTTGGAGTAGCCGTCTGCTTTGCTTTGCATGTCTTCCTAACTGACCTGGTTTTCAAGTTTCAGCTCCAGCCTTTCCAGTTCTCTCCGGGGTACTTGGGGTTGCAAAAAGCGGCATGCTCCGTTTGCATGGCTCTGAATGCGAGTGGCCGTCTATATGTGCCTGGCGGAATACCAGTCCAGGGTGTTTGCCTCGCACTCCTAAAATAAGACGCTCCCCATCCCGGACAAGCACAGTGGAGGCGAGTGCTAGTCATTTTTTCTTTTGAACTTACATGAACAAACATGTGCAAAAACAGTTTGCAGATGCAACATTTGTCAAATTCCGCATATAGACGGATGGACGCAAAGCCCCCTCCCACCTCTAGCCGATAGCTTTTGCTCAGTGGTGGTGCAGTTTGCACTCTTTGATGAGGAACCCTCAAAGGCAAATATTTGGAGACATAAATGGGAGTATTCAATTGTTCACAAAATGGCATCACGCAAGCTGTACACATTGCATAAAATGAAGAGAAGGGTCCAGCCAGACTGGCAGTAAATGAACATTTCAACAAGGCGGCAGTCCCGAGTCAAGACTGTGAAACATTTGGAATGGTTACACTCATGTTCTTCAGGTGTGGTTAGATGCTACCGAATTTGACACGACAGCTTGCCGGCTTACGGAGATATTGCCTCGTCTGGGACAAGTCTGAAAACGTTTCCCTTGCACGTGAGCATGCATCAGCACCGACCGAGCGGTTCCTTGTTTCCAGTCTTAAAATGGCATTTGTGCGAGCACCAGAAGACACACGGAATCAAGTTCGATGCTGTCGCTTGGTGTGCAAAAGAATGAAGTTGATTCACATCCGCTCCACTCCATTTTATTTTCCCCCCCAACATGTCAAGAGCTTATGAAGGGGGCCTCCAAAAAGAGGCCATTAAGCAGCAAACAAACAAACGGGAAGAGAAAGGACAGCTTTTAGACTGCACATTAGCGTTACCTGAATCAGAGCCCGGACGGTCCCGCCTGCCGCTGCCGCCGCCGCCGCCGCGCTTTCCGACATGCCGTTCGCGGCCGCCGTCTGCGGATTGCTGAGGTCCAGAAGGCTTTTCCACTCTGAAGACCGAGAGACCCCGTGAGGTTGGTGTGGGGGCGGTTAGGCTACAAAGGGCAAATGAGTGGACTCGCCTTCGCTGAGCGTGTCCGGGTCCAGCATCCCGCCTTCCCGATAACTCTCCAGCTCCTCGCCTTTGGCTTTGGCCCAGGGGATGTAGGTGACTCCTCGCTCGACGTCCCAGAACTTTTTGTGTGGCGCCTTTATGCCTTTGTTTAAAGCCCACGCAATCTATGAAATAGCACAAAGGTATCACTGACGGAACTGGTTAATGGCTGGTTAATGGCCGCACCTTCACGGGCTTCTGATTGACTCTGTATGAGCCGCGACCGAGCTTGTTCAAGGCCGTGTAGGCGTCGAGTCGATGCACCATCACGATGTAGGCGCAACCTCTCGGAGGGATCATCTGTAGACCAAGAAAGGTTGCCAATAAGAATGCGACCGTCTCTTTTAGAAGTCGGCGACGACGGAGCACGCTTACGTTGACCGACTCGATCTGGCCAAATTCCTCCAGGAGGGAGACCACGTCCGACTGCTGGGTTTTTTTGTCCAGCTGACCGACCCACAGTGTTGTGGTGCACACTGAGAAACAAAACAAATTGAACGCTGCTCGGCGCACATAAATAAATCTGGGTTTAGAGTCCCATGGGACGTACCGCTGAGCGTCTGGCTCTTGATGGCGGGGAGCCCTTTCTGCCGCCGCTCCCTATCGCACTCTCGCTCGTTTCGGTCCTGCGAGCGGGAGCGCAGCCGGCGGCTCTCTCTCGAGCGCGATCTGGAGCGTCTGTGCCTCGACCTTCTCGACCGCGGTGACGACGAGCGCGAGCGTCTTCGTCTCGGAGATCTACGGGAACGAGCGAAGCGTGTCGTGGCGGAATGAGTTATGGTCAACCCGGCGCAATCCGCTCCAACTTGGACGTCGGCTTGGTTCAAATCTTACTTGGAACCGGATCTTGTTCTTCTGCCGTAGGCTCCGTGTCTGCCTTCTCGATGTGTATAAAGATCCTCCCTCGAGTCCGCCTGTTAGACAACATGCAAAATGACACGGCGAAATGGCCGCTCCATCCATTTTGCGCTATACCTGCGATTGGTAGTTCATCAGCGTCGATTGGTCACTCCTGGAATGGTAACCGGTGGGTTGCATCTGGCGCTCGGCATCGCCCGCCACTCCACCAAACTGAGAAGAATCACCACACGAATTTCAAAGAAGTGAATTTTTTCCACAGGTCCGCAACTATATTGTTTTAGAAGCAATGCTTTCAAAGTCTTCCCCAGAAAAGAGTGGCTACCTCCAATCCGCCCGGAAATGGATGAGCGGCCTCCATGTTGCGCATCTGACCACGGACGTCGTCTCGTCCGGTGCTACCATTCAACACAGCATGATTGACGTACACACTCAATGCAACAAGTGCGTTTGTTAACATTCACAACGGCATCAGCTGCTGCTATTTTACGATAGGATCCAAAAGGTAACTCACAAAGAGCTCGTCGTGTCGTTCGTTGCCACCTTCTCGGGCTCGTCGTCATAGTCAAAGCTGTCGAGCAGTTTCTGAGGAAGCGGACCCGCATTTTCAGCTCCAAAAAGGTGGGAGCGGGGAAACGTGTTGCGAGCGTGCAACTACCTCAGCCAGGGTGCCTCTTTCTTCTCGGTGCATTTGGGACTGGGCCACATTGACCTGGTGAGCATTTGGCCCGTTTGTATGATTGGCCGCGTGGCTCTTTTCCGCCTGCTGCAAGCTGTGAAGCATCCTCTGGAGCTGCGGATAAAAGGACAATGGCGAACAACGGTCGCAGAGCGGCCGGCGCGCTCAAAGTTTACGGCAAACACTCACCTCCTGACCGTGCGGGGACTGGAACAGCTGGGCCACCGCGGCTAAGGCGTCAGAATTGGACACTTGTGGCGGAGCTACGTTGAGGGTCGCTGTCGTGGGAGGAGGCTGTGACTCCGTGGGAACTGTTCACACATGCGAAAGACGCTGCACTTAATGCTCAATGCACACTAGGGATGGGGAAACCTAACTTCTGGAGGCGGCATTAGTCACCCAATGTTTTATTATTTGTCTCGCAAATCATTCTAATCCCGCAATTTATATTGCAGTACAAGTCCCAGTGTAAGCACAACTGACATGTGCGCCGTCTAGTGGTAATTTGTGACATTGCAACAAAAAACAAAGTTATCATCTTTACATTTTTAACGAAAACATGAAATATCCTTTTCTCCTCTTACTTTCAAGGGACGGCGAGGGTGACGGGACATTTTCAGCCATGTCCATCAGAGGCTGGATGATGTCCATGTCAAACACGCTATTCTTCTGCCACAGGTTCAACACGCGGACAATTTTGTCCTGATACAGACAGAAAAGTTAGTTGGTTTAGCTTTCAACATTGTGTTTGTTGTACCTCATGGCAGCAAAAGCACAAAGAGCAGCTACCTTATCATCCTCTGAGCAGCTATAGAGATTCTGGAAGGTGTCTGTGAAGTTCTTGGAGAAGCGAGGCCCAAACACGTCCTTGTCCACACCAAACTGGTGACGCGACTGCCGTACGATAGAGTCCACCACGTACAAGCCGGGAACTTTGAGCTCGGGTTTACACTGATGAAAAGAAACCAAATTTAAGTGACAAAGCGCAAATTCATCCAACTCGTACGACGGTGCAACATACCCTCTTGATGAACTTCTCGACAATCTGGACGACATGCTTGTAGAGCTAGCGGAAATAAAAACCTGGCATCGGTCACAACGAACAACATGAAATCCGCAAACACGCTTCAGGCTTGTTAAAATGCAAGGGCTGTTTACCTTAATGGCTTTGATGGCGGCCTTGGTAACAGACATCATTTTAGCCCGCGATATGGGAGGCTTCATGTCAAGCATGGAGAACAACTGAGAGGTTGCGCACAAAACAAACGTTACTTTACCACAAATCACATGAAATTCAGCAAAAAGCAGAGCAACAAATGGCAAATTTTCAAATAGAAGTGCAAAGTAAAGAGTTACAGCTCTTTTGGAAACACAAGTGAGTTAGGATGAGCTCATATTGAATGTCAGGGAGCGGCCACTTGTTGTCAACTGAAAATGTCATCATCACAGTGCCATCGCACTCAGCTTGCAAACCATGCCACATGACCAAAGCTAGAAAACAGGTGAAAATAGAAATGAACCAAATTTAAAAGCGCTAGCCTACTACTATTGCTCTATTAAACCGGGCAGGTGATAAATCATTGGGCCACAATAAATCTATTTTCATGTCAAACCAAGAAATAACTACTAAAACAGTGAGTTAAAACTGCACTTACAAACTCATTTGGCATTGCCATAACACACATAGAAAAGAATTGCACCACATATTCGAATAAACAGTTTAGATTAATGCAAGTTGTCACACGTACAGCACGCAAGCATAAATTGGAGAACAACGCAAAATTTCAGTTAACAGAGGTTGGCAGTGGATATTCATGTCAATTTAAGATGAATTCTAGCTTAGTTGCATGTGATCTCAAAATTGCACGTGTAAACGTATACACTCATTAGGAATAGGATTTATTTTCTAATATAGTCTAAATGGAGTTGAACGGGGTTAGGGTTAGACTTATATTGTTTGGAGGTAACCGCTGCTGGCAGTTAAAAAACATCGTCAAATGTCAGTTGTACTGCAGAAGAAATCGCGATTAAAAAAAAAACAGCCATTTTACTACGTTCGCGTCACTTAAAAAAAGACACACACACAACAATGTGGCTTTTGCGAGGTACCCGAGCATCTCAATTAGCCGTTAGCTTAGCACAGAATCCGAAAGGCCTTGCTTAGCATACGAGCAACAACAGGCGCA
The DNA here is from genome assembly GCF_033458585.1 of Syngnathus typhle. NCBI lineage: Eukaryota > Metazoa > Chordata > Actinopteri > Syngnathiformes > Syngnathidae > Syngnathus > Syngnathus typhle. The sequence goes on from NC_083743.1 coordinate 2,335,574, forward strand.
AACAATTCAGATCAATCGACGATTCAAAGGAATACAAAGCAAAACGAAGAAGCGTTTCATTTTCAATCTAGCACATTGGAGCTGAAAACACGACGAGCACTACGCCGTTCGCTACTGTCGCCCTTTGGACCAGAACACGAGCAAACTTTACCTCCATGTTGAACGCGTTCACCGCTTCCATCCTTCTTGGTTTGCCTTTCACAAAGCCGATTAGAAGACGAGCTTTTTTTTATTCTTACTACTCGTCACCATGTATGTCGACGCCGATAATAACAACCACGTAACTAAGCAAAAGTAAGATGAGAATCGGCCTCTTGAAGGATTACATAGTTTAGCTTAGCTTTAGCCGCATACCGCCTCGATAGACGTGAGCAATGTGACGTCATACACGTCAGCCTTCTTCCTTGACGTCCTTTGGTTGTTGGCAACGAGGTGTTGTTGGGCAACCATCGCCGTGCTGTGGTTGGAGTAGAAATTGCAGTGACTCGACGGGACGTCTTAATTTCATATCTTTCTAATATGCTTGTTGTACGTATTCCTCAGCATTCTATTTCCAAGATAAAGAATAGAACAATGTATACAATTCTACCATCGTATGTCTTTTATTCTAAAGATACCTTCATTGTCTAAAATATAGAAGTACAGTGTCGTCTGGGGAAAAAATGCCCTTTGTGCTCACAAAAGGATTTGTTTTATTGTCACATTAACCCACATAAATTAGAATTAAAGTGAAGAGAGCATGCGTGCAACCGAGGGAAGGGAGGCCAAGAAAGATAAGATAAAATTAAGTTGGTTTGATCCACCCTGTATAGCAAAAAACAGAAAAATGAAACAATTTAATCGTTTTTCTTTTTTTTTTTTAATTTAACACAACTGCAAAACTACACATGGCAGTCACTGGTTAGGACCCCGCCTATTTTGCAACAAGTCAAGGACGACTTTCTGTTGGAATAACACGGCTTGATTACATTTCTTCCAAAAGTTAGCTGGAGCAGCAGCATCCTAAACTGGGATCACCATGGACAACTCGACTAGTGCGCCATTCGACGGATGGGAATATTATTATGACTACGTGGATCCAGTAATTGTGGACCAAAGCAAGTTAAAATACAACAAATGTGAGTCACTTTGCTTGAATATTTCTTTTTTTCCCTTCTCCTATGACCTAATGCAGCACTGCTTTCAGACTCCATCGTTATTGCATTTTGGATCACTCTGGCTGCCTTTGTGGGGGTCCTCTTCCTCACCTTGAATCTCATGTCAGGCAGTGCCCACTTGCCATGGTGAGTGCAAGTTCAAATGGAACCAACAAAAAAACTACCGTCTCGTTTTGTTGCAGGAGATGTAGACGCAGAAGTCGGAGGAGAAACACATCATCCAGTTTAATATAAACCCACGAGAACAATTACGAGCAAAAAGAAGCAAATAAAATGGCTGAAATTGTTCTGGTCCTGAAAAAGTCACATTTGAACATGATCGCTCGCACGCTGCTGCGTAGAGTTCACGTCGTCATGGCTACAAAGTCCTGACAAACGGCGCTGACGCCCGATTTGTGCGCTTTAGTCCGCTTACGCTTGCCTCCCGTCACCATGGCGACGTGAGAAAGGAAGATTTGTGGCGAGTCGGCTCCGCCCCACACGTCGTGGATGTACAAGGACAGCATAGCCAGGCCCGCTTCTAGAAAAGGGTTATGCCCCAACAGTGAGGTGATTGGTCAAACGGATCAAAGGTTTCAAATAGACTAAACATTTGGATCCTTACCGCATTTGGACTCGTCTCGAGTGTCTTCTGGGCTGCAAGCGGCAACGATCGCTCGATGCGTGGGTGGGAGTTGGCCTCGCCTCTCCAGCAAGCGCATCATAACGTGGGTGAACAAGCGGAAGGTTTCGCCGGTGGGCGTGAGGCAGGCGCGATGGTAGAGGCGAAGCAGGTCTGCCTCGAGGCCGGGGTCGCGCAGAAGCGCGTCCGCCATCTCCTGGTGCGCCGTGACGTTGGCTTCCAGCCAGCGCACGAAGCTCTCGGAGCGTTCGTCGTCGTACGGGTCCTCCGCCAGGCACCTGAGGGACCACTTGGCGAGCAGGTGGCCCGTTTCCACCGCCAGCAGAGCGGAACCCTCCGTGGGATTTCCTTGGCCGAGGCCAAACGCGGGTCGCCAGTGCATAACGATGCTGCAGAGAGTGGACCGGCACTCGGCTAGGACACTCTGCCGTTGTTCTTCTGTCTCGGTGTTCTCTGACAGCTTCTCCTTTTGCGTGAGGGTTAGGGAGCCTTTTGCCCAGTTCTTGTCCTTCGCAGAACCTCCTGTATAGATGCCATGAGTTGGGTCATGTAATGTTTGCACGCTGAGCCGTGATTGGTCGCGACCTGGGAATCCCAATGAATTGCACTCACCCAAAAGTTCCTTGACTTTGTGCTTTTCACACAAGTCCTGTATTTGGCCCAGGAGCGCGGCGCGGCCAGACAAGGCGCTCCAGCACTGCAGCAGAGCGAGCGCCTCGGTGGTGGACAGAGGCCGAGCTGGCAGCGTCGTCCACTCGGCCCGCTGGCCGGCGCCGAGAGCGCTCGCCCGATGCCGGAGTATAGACGAGAAGGTCTGCAGGAAGGTGGCGAGCTGGGCGGCGATCACGCCCAACCTGACGGAAAGCCAACGTCAGCGTCCCTGAACGGAGAGGTGCTTCTCACGCCGGCGCCACCTTTACCTCAAGCGGCGGCTGACGCTTAAAGCCACGCATAGGAATTCGTTGATGAGTGTGAGCGGGAGACACTTGAGCGTCTCTCCTTCCGACGCGGACGTCTCGCCGCTGTCGACGGGGTTTTTCTTCTTGCCCAGGTTGGTCAGCCACAATGCGTGGAGCAGATCGATGATGGAGCCGAGTAAATGTTGTCCGAGGTTCCTGTGGGCCGTCATCAACAATAACGTTATTTGATTTGTTCCTAGGCAAATATAAACTTGCTTAGCGACTGTTATGATCCAAGATGGCGCTAACGCCACATTAGCGGCTCACCTTTTTTCAGCCGTGTGTATGAGCCAGGTGAGCAGGCCGCAGCTGTTGCTCAGGTCGTACGCTGCCCTGCTGACACGGGCCGCCCGACACAACACCCTGAAGATCTGCGCCTGGTGGAGCAAGTCTCTCAGTTTGACGCGACAACGCGCGCCGAGTCCGGTCCGGGCTCAAACTACTACCTGAGCGTGTTCGTCGCACAAGGGGCTGCTGCTGAAGCCGAGGAGGCTGCGGAAGATGCCTTGCTGGTTGCATATGTCGTAGCAGTGTTGGTCATTTATCCCTTCCTCCAGCACGCTCAGGATCCACTCTCGCTCCGTCTTGTGCTTGGGGAGAAACAAACAAACAGTCGCTCCACCTTGCCATGACCCACAAACCAAAATAAGCACATCGAGGTCGAGCGTTGTTTGCGCTTTGAGCGGTTTGGCTAGGCACGTAGCGTACCTCCAGGTCAAAGCTGTAGAAGAGCTTGAAGAACTCGGGCACTCTCCACATGTCCAAACTCCGATGGGACAGCAGGAATCGATTGAGAACCACGTACATGTGGTCCTCTGAGGGAGAGTGGCAACGCAGAGGGCGAAGGTCAGTGACAGCAACACGGAGCGTAATTGTTTGAAGGTCACCCACCGGGTCTGAGCATCTGCTGAATCACTTTGCTGATGTACATGGTCAAGACAAAGGGGAGCCGCTGATTCTGCGTGCGAATGCCGTTCTTCACAAGGTCCAGCAGGTAGAGCAGCTGTTGGCCAGTTCAATTCAGAAAACAGTGCTGATTTTTTTTCTTAGCTTATGAGACCATTTTCTTTTGTACCTGTCTCTTCTCTCTGAAGCGAGCGGCATCCAGGTGCTGGTAGAAGCAGCTCAGCACGTGGTACGCCGCCGCTCGCAATTTGCCGTCGTAGCTGCTCAGAGCCACCAAGGTCAGGCCTAGGGCGTGGCTGGAGACAAACTTGAAGCAGTCCACCACAGACTCTGCCACAGGAGACGCCGCGGTCAACAGGAAGGAAAGACGGGCGAGGAGAGAAGCCGGGGTGGAATCCGCTCGCTCACCTGGTCGGAGAATGGTGCTGAAGACGGGAAGGAGGAAGCAAGGGTCGTACAAGCCGTCGAGCTCCTTCACGCCTTGGATGTGGAACAGCTGCACTTGATCTGCCTGGAAATGTTCAAAATAAATAAATACAGCAGGAGGTCTTTCTTTTTTTTTTAATTGTCCAAATGATTGCTTGATTTTTTATTTGTTGTGAGGTGACCTTGAGTGTTGAGAGAGGCGTCCATAAATAAAATGACATTATTATTATATTTATTCTTTTTTATGATCATTTTTCTTAGGGTTATTTTTTCCTTCTTGCCAAAACAGACTTGTCATTTACACCCATGCTTGTCAATTTTTTTACACCAAGTACAGCTAAAAGGAAATAAATGTAAAAAATGTGCAGACCTGCAGGATAATGGTCCGCCGCTGCGGGAACTGCGCGATGGTTCGGAGCATCTTGTGAGCGTCGAGCAATCCCAAAAGGTCGTTTGGGTGGGTCTGCTTCCACAGAGACGATCCCAAGCTCTTCCTGGTTTTGTGGTGCTCCAAAGCCGCCGGACCCCAAATAAGGGACCTGCCGGGAAATTGTCAAATTGTGAGCGTGCACAAGCAATTAGTCAAATGAAGAAATAAAAAGGTGCTCACTCAAATTGGAGAAGACTGACATGATTTTTTTCGTACTCCTGGAGGAGGAGCAGAATTGTCTGATCTGTGTAAAGAACAAACCATTTGAGATCATTCCAACATCTTCTTCTTTGATCTGATATTTTTTTCCGGCATGTCACTTCTAATTGAAACGTGAACATTACCCGTATCGCTGAGCGTGGCACCGTACGCTCCCAAAAGTACTAAGAAGTGATTCAGGTTGCACACTTGCGGACATTTCTTCACCAGACAAAGAAGGAGTGACGCCAAGGCCGCTGAAGAGCAACAAAAAGTCAGAATTGGAGTTTTGCTGGACTGTGGAGGTATTGCCCCCACCTTTAACCCGACACCTGGCGGGATTGTCGCCATCGTCATTGCTGTCGTCCAACATGGTGGGCAGGAAGAGAGAGTGGCTGCTGGTCATCATGTGGAGGGTAGCTAAGGGCATCAGACTATTTGGGGCGTCGCTCGGGCAGTACACGGCTTCCAAAAGGCTCCTCAGGACGTTGAGGAAATGCTCGTCTCTGTAGCGCCACCTGCAGACCGTCGCCAGGCAATTGGTATTTGGTTGTCAAGAAATGAAAGCATGAGTGATGACCGGCTCACTTCAGTCCGTTTTTCACAAAAGTCTGCCAGTCGGCCGCGGCGATGTCGTCACTCGATGTCTGCGTAGAAACCAAACGGGTTCAAACTCAACAGGATGAAATGGTTTCATTCGATGATCAAGTGAAAGGACGAGGAGACGTGCTCGTCAACTTACGATGAGTCTCTGCAGCCTTTCCAGAAGGTCGCGCTCTTGGGCGGAGGAGGTTGCCGCCTGATCTTTGGTGTGGCCGTAAGAAGCAATCAGACACTTGATGGCAGACGCGGTGAGGCGCTTCCTCCACGTGACATCTTCTTCTGGACAGGCGGCCAGCTTCTCTGCGATGACGTCGACCAGCTGCCACCTGACGGCCAAAAACGCTCTCCCATTAGACATGTTCTGACTCGCGTGCTCAATTAAAACGGACCTTTCAAAGCCGTCGACTTTCTGAAGGGCGTCCGGCAGGTTCTTCATCAGGTCCCCGATGTCTCCGATGTCTGCTGAAAGCTTGATCAGAGCCGCCAGCGCTTCGACCACCGAAGCGGCTTCTGTCGCGTCTCCGAGAGCTGACCGGATCCACTTGGACAAGAGATTTTCCTTCAGGACTTTTAAAACTGCTTGTTGGACTGCAACGATACAGCAAGAAACACGACATAAGCCAATTTATGATTTTTCCAATAAATCCCATTCTTTTGCCGTTTCAATACAAACCGTTTTTGGGCGCGGCCGGATCCGCTCGCCCCGCCACCAGCAAGTACGTTCTGATGAGCGGCAGAAAGTTTTCCATCAGGTCTGCCATCTTCTCCACGTTACCTGGCTGGAGGCACCACGTCTCAAAGCAGAGACGCTGCGTGGAGGAGTTGCTCAACAGCAGCTCGGCGATGGCCAGGGAGTCACCCGGAGGACGGCGGAGGCAGTGCCGCAGAACTTCCGTGTGGACCAGCCGGGCGCTCCCGGGCTCGCCGGACAGCGTGCGGAGCAGGAAGGCCTCCGGTTCCGGGCCGGGGCAGGACAGCAGCAGTGTCCCCAGCCCGCCTAAGTGAGCCCGCGACAAGAAGATGCCGTCGTCCCGCTCCCGATTCTTGGTGAGAACCTCCAGCGTGGCCCGGCCGTAAACGCTCAGCTGCTCTTTTGCGGTGACGAGCTTCTCCTGCGGCAGGAGCAGCAACGCCGACACGGCGTCCCTCACTTTGGAGGGCTCCATGTAGCCGTGCAAGGACAGGAAGGCCCGGAACGCTCTGGATTGCGTCTCGGGAGTCCGGGAAGTGGTGTCCAGCAGCTCCCTGCGCACGGCGTTCTGGATGGCCTCGGCGTAGGGCGCCATGAGCTCCGTGTGACCCAGCTCGCGTAGGGTGGGTGCGCTCATCGTCAACAGGGCGGTGATGTCGTCGCTCAGCTGAGCGCACATGCGCTTGAGTCGCACAGGGTTCAAAGAGTGCGGGGGCAGGCTGGCCCGTTCCGGAGACAGGTACCACTGCTCCATGTAGGGATGCTTGAAGATGGCGCTCAGGGCTGAGAGAAGCGTCTTAAAAACACACCAGGAGCCTTTTATAGCATTTTCCTTCAAATTGCACCTTTTGTCAGATCTCGTGGCTCCTGACCAGCTTTTTGTCTGCCTCCGCAGTGTTGGAGCAGTCCGTGTCCAGGAAGAGGTCCGATCCATCTTGCGTGTTCTGCTCAGCGGGATGAGGCTCCGAGGGTACCTCCCAGCTTTGTAGCTTAAGCACCAGATCTTGGAGGATTTGCATTAAGCTCTTCAAAATGGCCAAGCCGCTGTTTTTGGAAAACTGTGCGAAAGCGAAGCAAAATTCTCAACGTCAAGTGAGCGCGACTTTGAAGATGTCCCAGCGACTACTCTTACCGTGTTAAGGTTGTCCACTGCCGATTTGATGTAGAGTAGAATCTGCTTGACAGAAAGCGGATAGTCGGCGAGCGACATGGAACCTATGGCGACCTCCGCCTGTGTCCCGAAGTTGTCCTCCGCCACGGAACTCAGGCCGTCCAGGTACGCGGCTTTCATTAGAGCGTTGAAGCTCGCCGTTGACGTTTTGCCAGGCTGATATGGTGACAATTTAAACTGCCAGAAGAAAAAAACATTTCATGGTCACTTCATTTGGACAAAAAGAAGCAACATCAAATTGGTTTTATCTTCAGTCCCATTCTTTGCTTTACATGACAAGATGATCTCGGGCAAACTGACCAGCTGGATCGGACACGGTGCCGGCGGCAGCCACTTGGAGTAATAGCGGTAAAGCTCCACCACCGAGATGTGCGGCTCAGAGGACATCGACGCCAGCTCTTTGTCGTACTGCAGCAGACCCAAGCACAGCGGAAGCGGGTCGCGCTGGCCGTGCAGGACGTGACAGAGCACGGCCGACAGGTACTCAAACACGCCCCCTACAGGAGGGAACGCGTTATCAGCAGGTCTTTCTTTCACAAGGAATTGTCGACTAAAGGAAGAAGTCGTCACCTTGGTCTGGAGTGAGTTTGTTGCGGGCCTCCAGCGCGGCGGGAACGGCCACGCTGAAGGGAAAGGTCTGAACCACGAGGTCCTCGCTCAGAGGTGGCCCAAATTCGTCCGCGTCGCCTTCGCTGCCCTCCATGATGACGTCCAGCATGTCCAGGACATCTGGCGGGAGCGGAGACGTGAACAAAATTGCGACGACGTCAAGTGACACATCTCCTCAAAAGGTGAAGAGGCTCACCGTCGATGTGCGACACGCACACGCTGGCGCCGTCTCCCTCCCGGCTGCCGGAGTTGGCCTGCTGCTCGGCCGCCTCCTGCACCAGGCTGGCCACTTTATCCGTGTACAAGTGCGAATGGCACACCAGCTTGACAAACACCTACAAAGAAAAAAAGAAATCATCGTTTAGTCCCTCGAAAGTTCAGCGGGTGTCTTTGCTCGCTCGCTCACTCTCTCCAAGAACCGGATGACCGGCTCTTGTTGGCCGGGTTCTACTTTGTCCAGCTGGTCCAACCAGAGTTCAAGTTCAGCCCAAGTGTACTCAAACACGCCGCTGTCCTTCAACACCTAAACATCACACAAGAGCGGTGTGTTAGCCACGGCTTCTGGTGCACATCTTAATCACGTTCCTTACTTTCAAAAGCAGCATCCGAGTGGAGGTCTTCAGTTGGCCGGAGCGGCTGCCGACAAACATCTTGAGGAGCAGATAGAGCACAGACTTCTCGTCGGTATCTGCAGCTTCCTGCGGAAAGCCAAAGATTTGGGAGAAATGCATGCAAGTGTTTTTCACAATCTTCTTACCTGTAGACGGAACCACGAGAACTTGCTTGCGGGAAGGTCCAAGGCCAGCTGTAGTATCTGATGCTGCAAGATGGGGGCCACCCCCTCGTTCACACCTCCCTCCGACACGATGCCTTGAAAACAACGGAAAGCGTCGCCGCGGCTCCCACCAACCTTTTAAAAGCACTTTCTTACCTTTGAGGAGCTTGCTGAAGTCAAACTTGCACTGAGTAACCAAGTGGGGCACAACTTTTTGGTAGAGACACACCACCTTCAGGATGAGGGCTTTGAGCAGGACGAGCTCGGGTGTGTCGCCATCTGCAATCAAGTCGACTCGATTGCTCTCTGCTCTGGTAAAAGTCGTTCTTCGCGAGCGTACCTAATAAAGTGTCTGTGTCCTCTTTGGCACGGGCTTCCTTGCTTTTCGTACTTCCGTCATCTTTGTCCTTCTTGCCGAGCGACTGCCAGTTTGAAACCACGCTCGTCATATCTGGCAAAATCTGGCAAAAGGAGAGGGCTTTAAAAAGAAGAAGAAGCCGAAGCTTGATTTCAGGCTTTGGAAGCGGGCGTGGACTCGCGGTCACCTTGCAAAGCATCTCTCGGTACTGCTGCGCCAGCTCGGCCACGGTGTGCGCCGCGTACACGTCCGAGTGGTGCTCCGCGAGGAACTCCAAGTTCTTGTTGGCTTTATTCAAGATGAAGATCATCATGTTGAAGGTGGTGATCTGCATCGCTGAGTTGGGAAACTGTCGGCAAAGGAGACGAGCGGTTTAGTGATTCTCGGTTAGCGCCCTCTCGTGGTGTGTCTGTGCTATGCGGCAACCCTCCCTAAAAAAAAAGTGATTGAATTGTATCTCAAACATCTTCTAATTGCAAGACTAACCTTTAGCCAGGGTTTAGTTTTGCAACATTGGGACGCTTACATGGAGGCCCTGCGTGAAGAAGGCCTTGTTGCAGACGGGAGGCAGCGAGACCACCGTGATCATGGCGAGCAAGCGAGGGAGAGGAATCAGCTCGCCGCTCGCAAACACAACGTCGATATCCGGCTGGGCCTCGTAAATCTGCCGCAAAAGGCGCAAGCGTTACAAGCGCTGTACGCTGGAGGCCATGGGATTTTATTTTCACCTTCTTGAGCAGCCCGACATTGCCCTGCCAGGCACTTTTCAGGCGGGGCGAGTACGAGTACTGCGTCTCTTTGAAGTAGCGCGCCAGGAGGTCCGGACTGGCTTGGAGTGTGCGGACCACCAGCTGGGCTACCAGCTCATCCTCCGTGGCTTGCTTCAGGCCCACCAGGAACTGAAGCAGCACGATGTTGCCGACTCTGCGGGGAAAGACGAGGCGGTTGCTTCTGTCTCCGTGCGGATTGGCCAAACGGACGACTTACCTGCCCGCCGTGCCAAAGCTGGCATCGTGGAAGCTGATGCCGTACTTTCGGGAGCAGCACAAGTCCAGAAGGAAACCGTGAGCCATCTCCCGCACCAGCGACATCGCGGCATTCTGAGAGTCCTCCTCCATCTTTTAGCGCCAAAAAATCGTGTATACGAATAGCATTGAAGTCAAAAGTGGGGGGCTGCCGGGACAGAGCAAGAGATTGGGACAAGATAAAAACTCACGTCCTCCTCATTGGCGCTGGCGTCCACAATCCCGTTCCATTTATACAGCGAGGCGATGTTGGCCAAGAGTGCGGCTGTGAAAAAGCGCACCTTTTGCGTTTTGCTGATGGCCTTGTTTAACACCACCTGCGATGAGACAAAATATCATCATAAACGTCATATTCATATTTGTATGTAAAAGAAAAAGCATTGACTCACTCTGGTCTTCAGCGTGGACAAGATGAGATTGACGATGGACATCCTGTCCTCCTTCAGCCCCGTGCTCAGAATCTCAGGCAGAAGCTCTGCCGCAACACATGAACACGTTAGCAGCACGGCGAAGAAAGTTGCCGGGTGATGGGATCGTGATTACCTTTGACCTCTAGAATCAGTCCAACTGTCGCGTTGTCCCCTGACACCAAAAAGGAGAGGGCAAATTGGATGAAGGCCATGCGGACGTCGGGTCTTCCCTGGTAAAAGAAGAGCAGAAGATGTTGGATTGATCGGAGTGTCTTTTCTTTGCCCGTTATCAAATGGTTTTGGAGTCTTCTCACCGTTTTATCTTTCCTTTTGGCCAGCCCAGCGAGGGACTTGTGCATGTAAATGTGACTCAAGATTTCTCTGGCAGCTTCAGGCCCTTGAGATACGGAAGCAGACAGGAGGCTCAGGCACTGACGAACCAATCTGTCCGCGGGAAAACAATAATATCACCCAATGAAAGCCGTTTCTGCATTCGTGCAGTTGCGCTAAAGCGACAGACCTGTTGTTTGTTGAATAAAAGCCGCTTTGAATCAGCTTCATGTGAGCAGAAATGATCTTTTTCACAATGGCGTTGCCCACCATGTTGAAGTGGGACAGGTCACTGGCGGTTCTCAAAAGAATCATCTCCAGACTCTCAAAGATCAGCACCATCTGAACAGCAAAGCTCCAATGATGACATGTTCATTTTCGGACAAAATAGGATATGAAAATCGAGTCACCTCTTTCTCGGTTTGTTTCTCTCCTTCCAGCAGTTTGAATATTTCGGCGCAATCCATGGAGATTTTAATGTAACCTTCAACCACATCATACAACTCGGATGATGGAAGCTTCTTGGCGGTTGCTATGAACGTTTCAAGTCCTGGAGGTGACACCAGATCACATTTAATTTCGTGGCACACTTGTGAATCATAACAATGCATTGATATTCATTTGCGGATTGATTGAAAGAAAGACTTACCTTTCAAGGCTGCGGTGGGATCTCTCAGCATGCTTTTAAAATGAGTCCCGTTGAACTCAATCATTTTTTCTTTCTTGGCCGCCGTGTCAGGCTCCAACGCGTGCTCACTTTTACGCTTTTGGCCCATTTTTAAAATGTCGACGCAACCAAACTCGTGTTAAATAAACTCTGATTCAAGTATCATCGTAGTAGCACTTCCATCCACGTTGCGGTGTAAACAGAGAGAACTCGTCCGACACAACTGTCACTCGGTAGGAAACACTCAGTGATTTCACAAACGTTCCGCGTAGTGGCCGATGCGCCTAGAATATTTTAGACGCCGAGAGGAGATGATATTATTATCATTATTACTATTATTATTATTGATGCTTGCTACAGCTGCTTGCGATTGCGACCACTAAGAGTCACTTTTTCTCACCGAACCAAGTTTGAGATTGCAACGTCAACGATGAGGCTTTGCGTCTGGAATTTGCAATTGGTTGTTCCTCCCGATTCGAGCGAGTTACAGCCCGCTGCAGCTGTGCATGCTATAAAAAAACACATCAAACCAACGCAAACTATTTATAAGGCCCGTTTCGGGGTGAAAGCCCGACGAGGGAAAATGTATTCATGCTGCACATGAAAGCAAATACATTTCACATCTAGACCCCGTAGGAAAGAACTGCTGAAAATAAGGAAAACGTTCCGAATGATAACAAATTGGGAGTTGCCTCGAAGGCACATCACATTGAAATGTGCAAATATTTGCAGAAGATTACAACGGCATTAATCACAAGCTTGTTTATGATGTCAAAGTCATTAAGATTTAGAAACAGAACTCCCAAACTCCCTGATGTGGAGCTGGCAGGTTTTCCACTTTCTTTTTATTAAAGACTCACGAGAGCTGGCGGGAAGTAACGTTAAGTAGTCATATTTTATCTCGTCATGTAGATTGTTCACGTCTCTGTACTTTACTTGAACATTTCTTTTAACCGGAACCAGAGGGAAAAAAATGTCCATCTAGGGCCTTATTAGGACTTTTTCAGGATTCATTATCTTGAGAAGTTTACTTGCTGGTTTTCGGCCATCGGTGATTCACAAAAGCTTTCACCGTTCTATTGTCGAGTGATAATGGACGCCTACTCTTGTTTCCTGGGGAAATGTTCCAAGTTGAACTCGGCTGCATGGCATCATCTGCTTATCTGTTATTGCCGTTCTTTCGCAGGAAGGGAAAGAGGAGCCGCAGCTACAGGCTGCCCTTTTCTGCACCATAAGTGCCGTGTTTATTTTTAATGCTCTGGACCTCCTCTTCCCAAAATACTATCATGCCTCTCCAACATAATGGCGGGTCCAAAAAAACGACAGCACTGCTACGCATTAGACGGCATTAGACATCTTCTTCTCGTGCACATGTGGGCCGTTGGCCTTTATTTCGGGCAAAGGGATCAAAGTCACGAGGGTACCCCGTAGATCAAGATGATGTGTTTAGCGCTTCGATTACAATGTAAGCGGCCCAGCTCGGTCTGGCTCGCTAGGAGATAGCCGGGCGGCTTCCAAGAGCCTTTTTTCTTCCCCGCATCTGAAGCCACTTTTGGCGCACCGCAGGTTCCTCCGCCAGGCTCGCCGAGCTTCCGTCGGGCCCTCGCCGAGCCTGGCGGGCCCTCGGCGCACGGGATCAATCGTCATCCCGCCAGACGCCGGCTGGGGCCCTATCTATCGGCAACATCTGGGAGCGGTTGGCTGCAGCTGCCGGCGGCCACGCCCCTCCCTCCGCGCGTCGGGGAAACGGGGGCCAGACGCGTCTCACGTAAGGTGCAGATGTTCTGGAGGCCCGATCCAGTTTCAAATCGGGTGCGCCACGGGGCTTGCGGCTTGTCGCTATTTGGAGCGCTGATTGAAAACATTGCCAAACATTTTGGGGCAATGCTGTAAAAATGTTGTTTTTTGGTAGCTACTGTGTTGGATGACAAGTTGTCATGCAATTCCATGTTAGTTCAATTTCCATCCTGGTTCATTGGTCCTCAGAAGCTTCACGGGGAAGGATTATGCAGCTGAAATGCATTTTTGCGCCCAATTGAATGGCCGCAATCACAATTTGCACAAATGGAACATGTCATTCAGCCATTCTTTGCATACCACTGGACTTTCATTTTCATGAATGGGGCAGTGCCGGGCTGATATTTCACTATATAGTTTTCTGTTCTTGTCGGAAACAGCGTGAGTCGATCTTAGGGTTGAGAGAAAGAGGAGAAATTGCATCAAGCAGGCCCGGCCGGCGCCTCGGGAGCGAGGCCTCGCCGTGCTGCACGTAACGTTGATGTCAATTCCAGAGAGGAGATGCTCAGCAGAGGAGCTTCCTGCCTGGCAGCCTCCCTGCGGCGATTCGAGAAGCACCAAAACGACACTGTGTTATTCTTCCCCTCTTCCTGCGCGCCATGAAAACAAGATGGCTGGAAGAGCACCCCGCGACTCGGGAAGAGTCGTTTGGTGCCGCGGCCTCGCCGTGACCTCTTTCCTCCTCTCGCTCTTCCTTCATGAATGAGGTTGTCTCGCTCGGTGAATCAAAGCCAGGCCTTGTGTTTCTGTTGGCTCCGTGCGCATGGCTTCCTCCGACTCCTCGACTCGCATCTCGGCAGGAGGAGTTAAGGGAGGTCTCGTAGGAAGTTAGGCGATGTGATGATGCCCTTCACTGACTGCGCTGTTCATCTGTAGCTTTGGTGTCAAACCCAAGGCCCGGGGGCCAGATACGGCCCGCCGCATCTTTTTATGTGGCCCGCCAAGACAAATCAAATTCTAACATTGCAAATTGTCTTCACTTTCAAAACAATATTGCTCGCATTTTTTTACCATTCATCTTTTTTCATCATTTTTTTAACTTGTTTCAAATTTGAAAACTAGTTATCCATCAATTTGTTGTGTAGTCTATACTGCATATAGTAGGAGGCGTTTGTACATTTCCTTTTTTTAAGATGAAAAAAACCCCACCAGCAGTTTAAAAGTGAAATATTAACTCAAATGTACTTTTTAGTGGCTTGCAAGTTTCAGTTGACACATTTACACGTTTTGGGTGAGTTGCCCATGTAAGAAACATCACAGTCGGCCTATTCATTTTGATGGACGTAAAAAACGTTTTTACCATTAGTGACGGCGACAGCGTACGTATCGCAACTGGGTGTAAATGGTCTTTTTCAAGTTATCTTTTCCGGACAGAGATTAGAGGAAAAAGAGTTTTCTGGCCAGGATTAAGACTTGGAGGCTACAAAGTCGCTGTTAGATCCGACTCCCAATCATTGTCTCACTTCCACGTTCCGCTCTCTCTCTCTCTCTCCGCTCCACGCCGCCGTCTTGTATCCTCCCTTTGCACTTTGATCACAGCACAACTTTATCTGGGCCGTCAGCCGGGCCGTTAGTTACCACGAGCGAACTGGCTCGAGGCTTCCGAAGGCATGAGTCACACGGCGACTCCTCCAAACCTCAACCGGCCATCAAAGGTTGGAAAAAAAAGGGGAGGAAAGGCCATGTGGTCGGTCGCCAGGCAACAGATTCATTGACCTCGCTTGTGATTAAAATCATTGCACGTGCGTGTGTCAGTTGTGATGTGAGAGCTCTGCGCTAGTTTTAGTTGCGGCCTTGCTAGCCGTTTAATAAAAGGAGCGAGCGGCTGATTATAGCCTTTGCGCATGCCGTGTGCATATGAGCAACGCTGAGCAACGCTGAGCAACGCTGAGCCATGAGACGTTGATGCGAGGTCCGATTTATTCCGCATCACCTCGGAAAAGTCCACATCCTGCCTCGGCGTGGCGTGTTGCTGCTGCTGCTGCTGCTGCTTGACCGAAGGCCGTTTCACAAAGCGTTGAAAAGGTATCAGAAGCAGAAACATTTATTTTAGCCGGGAAACCTTTCGAAATCGCTGCTGATCTTCTAACTTCCAAAATATAACAAGCAAGTCAAGTCGGTAATAATTCAAGGGTGGTGATAAAAACTTGGAGCAATCATCAACTGTGTTTGGCTGCCTTGCGTCTTGTCAATAATAAGAGCCGCCACCGCCGCCGCAGCTTCCGCATCCTCGACGAGATGTATAAATATTTTAATTACCGGTTATGAATAGAGAAAAAGAAAGAAAGAAAAATCACCCCGTAAATCTTTCCGTTTTGCTGTTTTGATGTGTGGTTGGAGCCGGGAATCAAAGGGCTTCTTTTTTGGTTGCATCTGCATAAGGAAGCGTTTAGCATTGCTAACAATGCCTTTGGTGCTTCTGCTAGTTATGGCTGCAAAAACTGAACTGAAGTTTTCTTTTTGCAACTCTCGTTGACATAGCGCATGGTTAATTGCAAATCCATGACTAGTAATGGTTTCAATCAATATTTGGTGCATTCATTTCGGTTCTTTGTTTTTCACTTTGGCATGTGAAAATCACTTTGACAAATTTGGCTCAACTTTAAAGGTAGAAAATATCACACAATGTTAGCGAGAGTGGAAACAGATGCTCTATTCTGCATTCTTTCTTGGATTTGCACCAAAATGGGTCGTTGCTAGCCTCCAACACATTCAGCGCTAATTGAGGAGCGCAAAAATGCGGCGAAAATCCTTCCAAAATGAAAAGCTGTTTTGCAAACACCACTACGGTTTGCAGCCTTTTCGACCCTTTTTATTCCCCATCTGGGTCTCGTTTAGGAGAGGGAACAAATGTTTACTTAGATTTTCTTTTGTCTGCATGCCGGTTATGATTGAGTGACGCCAATCCTTTTAGGTCCCCACTGCCGCAATATATTTTCCATGTTGATAGAAGGGTGTGGGTCGTGTACGTTTCCGGTGAGGGGAGCTTTGGGCCTGCCAAAGAAAATCTTCTCGCAGCAACTCATTCATTGTGAACAAAAAAGGCTCCTTTCAGTTGATCCCGCCCGCCGCCGCGCTCCACCACGGTCTCGTTGGAAACCTTCGAGACAACCACCGAGCGGCCTTGGAACCGCCGGAGTCATTAGCAACCTGTTCGTCATCGTCAGTGCGTCATTAAGTCAAGTCAAGCCGCTGCGTCGCGCTTATTTTAAATGACAGTTTGTCAGCTCTATTTTAGGACCGTCTGTAAAAAGCTGCCAAAGGGATTTATGTGGAGTAGATATTCATCGAGCCCGTAAATTATCGGCTAGCGCGCATATGGTGAGACGGTTTGAGCAGACTGTTGTTGCTTTCTCAAGAGCCGGCCGGCCGGCCGGCCGGCGCTTTTGTGAAAGGATGAAAGGTCTTCTCCTCTCTCGGCCTTTGTTGCGTCCTCTCCCAGCAAACATTGTTGCGGCTGCACATTCCACAGCGTGGCTCTCAATGCGGCGCATTCCTTCTCCTTTTCGGGGGCCGCACAATGCGTTCCTGGAGAGATCTCCATCAGAATCGCTCGGACATTCCTGACAATGCGTGAGGAATTTCGTCCCGCGGTGAGAACGACGTGGCGGGACGCCGTGATTGATTGTGTGTTAATTAGAGACATTTGGAGGTGTCATTGTTGAGAGCCAGAGCCCCAAACTGGCTTCTTCAAGAACATGTCGATGTTTGGCTCTTGTCTTGTCCATTTTATGGCCATATTTTAATGACCCAAAAGGACAAAAGGCTTTTTTTCCTGGCTCACCGTCCAGTTCGTAAGGTAACGAGGCAGTCGCAACTGCAAATGTTGAAATGGAGTCATTGCAACTTGGACTTGAATCTGTTTTGATGACTTGACTTGCCAGAAACTAAAACACTTAAGTTGATATAATCTTGGAAGTTAAAGACTTGGGCCTTTGACTTGACAGATTAATTGCTGTTTATTTTAAACGTTTGGTTTGGAATAGAACTCTATCGATAGGTTGGATTGGAAGATGAGCCCGTCAATCCGTCAAAGCCGTCGCCGCGACTCTCGTCGCAATCCGGCTAGCGAGGCCCAAAGCTAGACAACGTTTCTCTTCAACTTTGAGATATCTTGATCACAGACAAAAGTAAATAAACACCCAGATATTAGCAGAGGCTATAAAAACATAAAATTAATCAAACAGTGATGACAAGTTACGTTCTGACAGAAGCGGAAATGAATGAGTCGCTCTCAGACTGAACGTGACACGACAACAATGTGGATTTAGGCGTCCGACCATCTGCCTGCTGGAGAAGATTTATAAGGGCAATTTCTGGTGTCTTGGCAGGGGTGACACTAAACAGGAATGTTTAAAAGCTCAGCAAAGTTTGCCACCAAACAAGAGGCACCTGTTTTTGCGAAGGCATCGGCGCAGGACACCTCGCAAACCTTGCAGGAGAACACAGATGGGCTCAAAAGCCTCCAATATTCTCACAACAGCTCCAATTTCCTCAGGAAACGGAGCACGGGTGCCTCTGCTTTGTGTTTTGCCTCAGTCGGAGTCCACATTAGACCCCTGCTGATAGAAAGAATAAAACCAAACTGCAGCTTTTATGCCCATCCACCTGGAAAACCAAACTAACGAGGAGCATTCAAATGATAACTTGGGCGCCGAGCTCAAGCAGAGCAGCATTCTGTAAAGAAAGGAAAACAAATATAGGAAACCAATTCCAAGAGATGTGAAGTTTTATTGGTTGGAAATATCAAGTCCTGGCTGAAGTCTTTAGATTGCACAGAAATGCTCAAAACGATCCAAATTTAAGACGCAAATTGCCGAGCAAAACTCCTGCCTAAAATGGATCGTCTGCTATCTGCTCACTTTTAATTGGAGCTCATTTGGAAGAATTTACGCCAAGGACTTGAGGCCTGGAAGTTAGAGCAAAATCCAGCTCCAATGCTGATTCACTTTTCCATGTTTGCTGTTCTGATACATTTGTCATGTCAAAGTTGCGTTGGGGCTCATCGTAGGAGTTGACCGACCAACCTTGGAGTTGGCCCAAAATGGCTCCTTGAGATCTTTTTGTCCTCCACCAAATTTCTCGCAACTGGCTGAAAGTCACAAGTGAACTTAGCGCCACTTGAATCATTGCAGACGTACTTAATGCATCGCGTCCTAATCTTGTGGCGTAAGTCTCCATAAGGCTTTAAACTCAAAGTATCACTTTGGAACAACTTTCTTAATATTTCATACAAATTTACGACGTGTCAGCACGTCGTCGCCGTGAAGCTTCGAGGCGTCTTCCTTTTATGGCTTTAAAAAACCATTATGGACATCAGGAATGATTGCCGTCTGCAGGATATTTGACCATCCATCGTCCCGTCTGGAGGCGACGCTAATGACTTCCACCCCAAATATAATATATCGACGAGTGATCAACCAAAGACGCGGGGAAAACAAAAACATCATCCGTCATCTCTGCAATTAATTTCAAGAAAGATTTGTGTGATCAGTGTCATCTTTCATCAAGCATAAACAACACAAACAAGACGACAATATGAAATGAATTGGTGGCGTGGCGTGGCGTGGCGTGGCGTGGCGTGGGCCTTGCCAGTGTGCTCTGTCACAATCAAGACTTGGAACGGGGAACGTCACATATTTGATGACAAAGTGGGTCATGTTAAAAAGCTTTAGCCCAAACTTTTAAGCCCGCTGGAAACGACCCGTGTCACATCGTTACACTCTTCTCCTCCCGTGACTTCTTTTGATTCAACAAATGTTTTAGACATTAGGAAACATGAAAAGGAAACAGCACTCATCGAGCGGCTAGGCTGCACTATGTCAGCTCAGCAGAACCTCGCCATAGTTCACGTTGAGAAACGCAAAGGGAGCGACACCTTCCCTAATGAAATGTCGGCAGCTTGACAGCAGGGTCGCTGCTGACACAGCTCGGTGACATTAGAAGGAATTCAAGGCTGCTCGGGGTGATAACCTCAAGGGGAAAAAAAGCGCAATGTGAGTGATAGATCTTGGTTTCATCAATTGCTCTTGTACTCGAAAGCCAAGGATGAGCCTCGGTGGAAAATGCGAAGCCACTCAATATTTTATGACTCACGCGAAGGAACATTTATTTCATATAAAGTGTAGAATGCCCCCTCGAGCAGAGCTGATAAGTACTTTTGCGCCGACTGACCAAACTAAATTGACGTTTCTACTGGAAGTGATGGTCTCCCATGATGCAGTTCCACTGCGAAAAGCAAGGGGGCAGCAGAGTGCAGGATTCAACTCCCCCCACCTCTTTGTGGCCGCTGCAAGGTGAAGGAGGAGGAGGAGGAGGAGGAGGAGGAGGAGGAGGAGGAGGCTGCCAGCCTGCACTCCACTCCACTCCACTCCAGTCATGTGTTGAAGATATCACATTTAGGAGAGAGCACAAGGAAGCGGCTGGAACACCACTCGGATTCTCGTAAGCACTTCGTCTTTACGGGCCAGGCAGCCATTCCATACCACCACTGGATGCAGATCGGGAAAGGAAGGAAGGAAGGAAGGAAGCACCTCATGAGGAAGTTTTTCCCAAGTTTGCAAGTGCACAAACTTTGTGTTGTGCACCTCTCGTGAAGATGGATGCGACTCTCACTTTCTTTTTGCTTTTCACTGGGAAGCATTGAAAGGAGTTTTCAAAAGTATTGTTGTTGTTGATGTTGGACGACTTCAATTTCGCCACCTGACAAGAAACCCATGAATGTAAGTAGCCACCTCGCAATATTTTGACGCGTAACTTTATTTTTATTTTTTTTTAATTAATGAATGGACGTACAAGTTGCTCGGCGGCATGCCAGTACAGTGTGAGGTGTTCCCAATATGTTGCTTTCTGGTCGTCATCACTGAGCTTCAGAAATGATGCTCACTTAATTAATGAGGATAGCATCTCTATGCGTGCAAAACAGCTTATGATTTTTTTCCCGTGTAGACGCACACAATTTTTGGTTTATTTGCAGCTCTGGTAAGAAATAAATATTTGATCATTGCTCATTTTCTGCAAAAAAAAAAGAAGCTCTAATTGCAGTACCGTTTTTTTCCATGTATAATGCGCAAAATTTAACTAATTTATTGTCCTAAAATCTGGGGTGCGCATTATACATGGGTACAATTTTTTTTTTTTTTATCTGGATATGATACGGAGGCTGCCATTACAGATGGGCTTTCTTCTCTGCTGTTCACTTCAAACACGCTCCATACGAACACAATGCTCTGGTATCAGACGCTTGCTCGATCACCTGCTCGTTTGCTGTCACAATGTACCCTACACAAATCCGAAACATTTCTTCGCTATCGAGTTTGCTAGCGCATGCGCAGTGATACCGACCGGCAGAATAACATCCGGTTGTTCCCAAAGATGATCTTTTTTCTGAAATAATTTTACGTTTACAGACTTAAGCAGGAGTCAAAATTTGGGTGCGTATTATACATGGGTACAGGCTTTTTTCCAGCATCGACATGCCATTTTTAGGGTGCGTATTATACATGGGGGCGCATTATACATGGAAAAAAACGGTATTTGCGCAGTATTGGGAATTTGGGAGTTTTGTACATGTGAAAAAAACGCTAATGCTTGTTTTACTCACATAAACAAAACTTGCAAGTCGCAAAGTAATGTCTTGTGTGCAGTCAAAAATACAATACACTATATTAAATTACGTTTTCTGAGTGTGACTGTGTGAGTGTTAAGGCAAAGCATCATGTACAGTCATACTAACAAAATGTAGAACAAAAAGCAAACGTTCTTTTGCATATATGACTTTATAATCAGTTTCCACAGCAGTTGAAGTTTGCCAGCGCACTCCCCCGATGATGCCTCCGACCCTCCCTCCCTCCCTCCCTCCCTCACTCTGTACTGTAAATAAAAACAAGTCAGCCCTGCCTGCCTGCAGGGGTTGCTTTAGTCAGTCGTGCACACTTTGCTTTTGTTTTGCCTTTGATGTAACTGTCGTGCTTCCATTGCACGAGCCATTTGCTTGCAACAGATCCATCCGTATGTCGGATGTTCTCAATGAGCCGAATCGGCAAAATAATCATTAAGGCTGCCAGCATCTTGAATGATGACCCGCTCCATCCAGGTTTTGAAATGTTTGAGCTTGGAACCTTTTGACTGTGAGGCAAACCTGATGCTGCCCGACATTGAAGGTAAAGGTTCTCAAACAGACTTTTAATTAAATAATTAATGATAATAAAAAAATATGACTCAGCGTTATTGATCATAATATTCCCAGAAGTGTGTGTGTGGGGAAACCCCCCTCGAAAAAAACGGATTATGTCATAAGCAAGGCGCCATTCTTTCACCCTCACTGCCCTTGCAGCCCGACACAGCTGCCGATACACAACCCTGCATGGGATTAAAATAATGACATGTGGATCATTTTTGGACGGCCTTATCCACGCCACCCAGGAGGGCTCCTCCTCTCAGACTCCAAGTGGTTGCATTTAAAAAGCAAAAAAGCCCTACTAAATCATTCTTCCCCTGCATTGTGGTCTTGGGAAATCTGGCAATCTTTTGAGGCTGTCTTGACCAAAGGCTTGAGGCTTGGACAATTTCTTTCATCGTGTCTTTCATCGTTTATCATCCATTGTTTGCTCATCATTTTCTCTTGTATTTATTTCGACGACTTTGATTCCAATTATGAAATGTCACGACACACAGGCGTCACGCTGAGCCAGACAGCGAGTGCTACGTTGGACTCAATTAACCCCCCCGTTAGCCTTTTTCTTCCATTTCAAACGGGAGCCCATGCTGCGAGGGCGTGCGGGAAACACAACGGCGGCACTTATTAAATACAACCATATGCCCGCCTGCTGCCATGCCTTCGGGAAACGGTGAATCCCGCATCAATTCTGAGGCCGTATCCAAACACACGTGTCGCCGACACCTGACGTCGCGTGTTGTGGATGATGCCACTGAGGTGTGTGTTGCTGCATAAATGCGTCACACACAGTCTCACTCTCGCCATTGGAAGAATTGAAATAAACGCCAGTCACGCAAGTTAGCTAGCTATCTTAAAAAACTCAAACAAACCTACTGTAGTTTGTTCTATGGATCCATCTCGCATTCTTGGTAGCCAGCTAGCTTTCGAGCTAATGTGTTGTAAACGCAACACCCAACTTCTGGCCATCTATTGCGCTAGTTAGCTAACTTGCTTAGCTATCCTAGCTACAGCCTAGCTACTAGCTAGCCTAAAACACTCAAAAACAATCCTGATTTGCCGATTGTCTTGCTCGCTGGACCATGGGAGGATTCGTGGCGCTCTTTTCATGAGTGTAACTAATCTTGTGATGAGTTTTCAAATGTGATTTGAAGCCTTTCTAGTTGTTTTGGCTGGACGCTCATCGTCTTCACGTTCGTCCGTCACACGTGTTTGTGGTTTCCATTCTGGCTCCACCGAGCCTGGTCCGGGCTGGCAAGGTCTCTGACCACAAGCTAACTGGACTGGTGACATGAAGTCGGAGGCTGTAGTTACGTAGTGGACCGCAGTTGTAGAGAAGACCTCCACCCCCCTCACACACACACACACACGCACACGCACACACACACACACACACACACACACACACACACACACACACACACACACACACACACACACACACACACACTATCCCCTCCAGGTTTATTGGTTGCTTTAATGAAAGTTGTGCAAGTATGCAGCCGTGCTTGATTTCGGAAAGTCATTGATTTAATGGAAAGATATCAAGTTTGACAAATAGGTCGAGAGGAGTAATTAAGTCACATTTGTGCATGATTGTGAAGTCAAGTTTCAAGCTGATCCTGATCGAGTCATTGTGGCCAAAATTAAAGCCAAGTTGAGTCTGCAGGAAATCAAATGATTACTTGGGTGAAGCTTGCGGAAGGTGGCAACAGAGCTGATGTTTTTTTTTTTCTTCCCCTATTGTGAGCGACGCCAAAAGTAAAGATGTGCTTGTCATGTTCCTATGGCGCAAGAAGACAAATTGCACTTCTGCAAGCGGCAGGAATAAAACAGCAAATGTATTTTTTTATGTATTGTGATGTATCAAGATGGAAGACGTGCGTAGTCAGCAGAAAGTGCTCTGCTAGAGTGGAGCAGATGTTTTGATTCTGCTTGTAAGTCCTTGAAACCTGCATGCGTTCACTCTCCGGGCTTCTAAGTCGTCACAGGCAAAGAAAACGAGGGCGAGGTAAAAGCCTCAAAAGGAATTGACTTACTATCGCTCTCACATGCTAGCTAGCTTAGCCACACAACAAAAGTTTGCAGAACTTCTCTAACGTCTTTTTTGACCTCAAGATTGCTGCTGACTGACCTCGAGACATCCAGAAAGAGCGACATGTCACACGTTGAACGTGGAGATTCCTCTCAGCCTTGAATCTTTTCCCCTTTCAAACTCTCTCTGCTTTTTTCATGCAATTACCCCAGCATGTCTGCAAGATCCATTAGGCCTGGCTGGCCCGGCAGAAGTCCTCTACCCAACCAAAGGGCCGCTTTATTTCAATTGTGGAATCCTTACAAAAACTGCAGCCTTGGAAAGTTATCCTTTGTCGTTTTGGAGCAAAGGGGAAAAAATGCCAAGGGTTGCTGGAGCATAAATCAATACTGCAGACTTGAAAGTTCAGGCACTTGTCAAAGGTTTCAAGCTCCGGCTGTGCTTCTGTTGCAGCCAAGAGCAGCACACTCACAAAAAAAAGCTGCTTAATGCATTGCGTGTGCTACACATGTGCTCAACCTTTCATTCCCCCCCCCCCCATTAGAGCCAGTCTCAAAATGGCAGGAAGCTAGCCCACACCTCACTTTTAATCAAGAGATATAAATACCCGGCACAAAGCCGACGTTTACAACACTCGTTTTGTTTGTGGCGTAAACTCTTCAAGGAGACGTTTGCATTTTTTTTTTTACCCTTCGAAATCCAGATTTGAAGTGAGTGTGAACATGCACATGCGGCATAGTCAGTTTAATTTCTGCTTGACGTGCCAAAAAGGTCACAAAAAGAGCAGTATGCAGTACAAAGTGCGGCATGCCAAAGGTCGCTGCCGTTTCTAATCATCACATTCCCAAATGGCACGATCCAAGCTCGTACATGTACTTTAAAACAAGTAAATCTCCCGAGTCGTTGACGTTCAAATTAGCATCTTTTGTTCAGAAGGCTCCAAAATTAGCCTGTGCGCGCTGATGGCTAGCTGCCATAAGACGCTAATTGCAATGGTGCGGAGCCAGAAAAAGTTAGCGGGGTAGACGGCACGGAGCCCCTGGACTTGGAGTTCTATCTCTACGCTAGCATCAGTCCAACCACCAGGGGGAGCCTCGATGAAGCTGCTAACGTCAAGTAAAGCTTTCGTTGCCAAGACGAGCAGCGGTGGAGCTATGGCATTGCGACCAGAGCGTTGATCGTTTGTATCAAACTACAACTTCAATCCAGATGACACGACTGTCTATTGCTATGGTGAGCAGTAAAAATAAGAGCTGCACCTTTTTAATTAGATGGAAGAGGAGCAGCAGCAGCCAAGGAGATGGGAAGTGGTGCGCCGCCACCTCCGCCGCCGCCGCATGTGGTTTTGATGTCAGTTGAGCCCAGCGCAGAGGGAACAAGGTGTTGACTTATTAGGTGAAGGAAGAGGTGTGGGGAAATTGGTATGTGTGGGTTGGGATCGGTGCCTGTTGGACATATGGGAAAGTCTTTTGCGCAGTTTATTATTTCTCTTAAACGAGCCCGCTCTGTATGTCAACAGAAATAATACGTTGCCTCGAGCGCTGTCAGCTTTTGATATTGTTCAGCATTTCCTCATGAGTACTGTATGTGTCTGCAGGTTTAGAAAAAAGGAGCCAAAATGAAGACAGCTGCCAAGGGTGCGGGGAAGTCCACAATGGATCCTTTGCAAGGTGACGGCTGCTGGATGAGAAGGATTGCGCTGACGTACGCCGTCCTGGTTCTCGTTTCGCTTCATTCGCCGGCGGTTCAGGGCACCCTGGATCTACAGTTGGACGAGGAACAACCAGCGGGAACCATCGTCGGTGACATCAGCGCGGGGTTGCCTCCCGGCGTCACGGCGGCGCTCTATTTCATTTCCGACCACGAGGGCACCGGCGTGAGCACCGATTTGGACATTGACGAGAGCACGGGAATCATTAAGACTGCCAAAGTTCTGGACCGAGAACAGAGGGACAGGTACCACTTCATCGCTGTAACCATGACAGGTGTGACTGTGGAGGTAACCATCAAGGTGAATGACATCAATGACCACGGCCCGACATTTCCCAAAAAACACGCTACCTTCCGAATCCCCGAGCAGACGGCTATCGGCACTCGCTTTCCTCTGGACCCAGCGGTGGATGCCGACGGAGGTCATTTCACCACCCAGGGTTACCTCATCAAAGATGGAAACATTGGCCAGGCGTTCACTTTGGAGACCAGGAGGGGAAGCAACGAAGTTCTGTATCTGGACTTGGTGGTCAATGCCATCTTGGACAGGGAGAAAAGGTCGACCTATACTTTGTCCTTGGAGGGCTTTGACGGGGGTTCCCCTCAAAGAACCGATCAAATGACACTAGATATCACCGTCCAGGACATCAACGACAACGCTCCCGTGTTTAATCAGAGCCGCTACCACGCCATCATATCGGAAAACCTGCAACCAGGAAACAGAATCTTGCAGGTGTTTGCCACGGACGCCGACGAGGGAGAAAACGGCGTGGTGACGTACGAGATCAACAGGCGACAAAGCGACCCCGATCGCTACTTTGTTATCGACCCCCACACGGGCGTCATCACCCTCAACAAGCCGCTGGACTTTGAGATGCGGCGAGTCCACGAACTGGTGGTGCAAGCCCAAGACAATGCCACGCACCCGGAGGTGACCAACGCCTTTGTCACCATCCACGTCAGAGACTACAACGACAACCAGCCCACCATGACCATCATTTTTCTCAGCGAGGACGGCTCGCCTCAAATCTCAGAGGGCGCGCAGCCAGGACAGTACGTGGCCCGAATCTCGGTCACCGACCCGGACTACGGCGAGTACGCCAACGTCAACGTGTCCCTGGAGGGCGGAGACGGCAAATTCGGACTGACCACCAAAGACAATATCATCTACCTGGTTTGCGTGGATCAGATTCTCGATCGCGAGGAGAGAGACGTTTACGACCTGAGGGTGATGGCCACCGACTCTGGCGACCCTCCTCTCAGAGCCGAATCTTCCTTCACCATCGAGGTGACCGACATCAACGACAACCCGCCGCTGTTCGACCAAGCCGTGTATCGGCAAGTTATCCCGGAGGTGGTGTTTCCTGGCACTTTTGTCTTACAAGTGACCGCCAGAGACAAAGACCAGGGACCCAACGGGGACATTAGCTACAGCATCCTTTCGGATAAAGGCGCCTTTGCCGACTGGTTCAGCATAGACGCCGTTACGGGGATTATCACCACTCTGTCCCAGCTGGATTACGAAAAGAACCCCAATCCCAGCATAACCGTCGTGGCCACAGACGAAGGGAGACCGCCGCTGTCGTCTACCGCCGTGGTCAACATCGTACTTCAGGATATTAACGACAACGAGCCCGTCTTTGAGAGCAACTTCTACAACGTCTCTGTCGGCGAGGATGCGGCTCCGGGAACGTGCATCTTGGAGGTAAGACCCCCAAAGATTCTATGCATTCAAGGGATGAATTTCTGTCTTTGGAGTTTCCACAAACTGTTTTCACGTGTCACTTCAAGCACAAAAGGCTTCCTAATGAACCTGCTTGAGTATGGGTGTGGGAGAGGCATAGAAACTAACAATACACAGCAAACCTGAAGTTCAGGCACATTGAAGACTCAACAGAGACTGGAGATTCTTTATTCAGGCATATCCTTCAGTGCGCAAGCCTTTTTTCCCCCTTACAGACAGAATCTTGCATGGATCAAAGACTTGGCTAGCGAGTGCAGCACAGACAGAGGGGAGGGCTCAGCAGCCGGCCGGGCTCTTGGCCCAGGGTTTGGCCTTGGGGAGAGGGAGGGAGGGTAGCAGAGCAGAGAGACGCGGGGCCTCACCACGACTCCTGGCTCGGGCGCACAAATAGAAGCTACCAGGACTTTCTTGTGTGAGGTCCCCCTAATTATAAATCACAGGAACCGCAAGGATGATGGCAGATAGGAACAAACTGACATTGATTATAGAATTTGGAGCACGAAGCAAGGAATAGTTAAAAATGTGTGTTTTGGAAGAATCCCAGGGCGGGTTGGAGCTCGTGTTGATGAAAATATCTAGTAAAGCCGCACGTAGTTATCTCGCCAGGAAGGACATTTTCCTTCCTCCGCATTTCCTTCGGCGTAGCGCGACTTCTCAGTTGGTCCGCGGAGTCCAAGTACACGTCCGATTGCGAGGAGGCTCTCCAAAGCCTGCTCTCGCTGGCTCTCCAGACCCTCTTGGGTTCTTGGCCGCCCGTGTGAGAACAGACTGCCTGGACTCGGTGGGGGCTGTTGGAAAGCCAAACTTTGTAGCCAGAAATGAAATAGTCTCTTTTGTCATTACACAACACTTTAATATGCATGCCTATTGTGATTGACTATTTCAAGTGGTTTCTTTGTTTAGCCCCCACAGGTCCCCCAAGCACAGCAGTCAACAATTATGTGTGCCTGTTCTTTTTTGCCATTTTCCCTTTGTCGATCCAGCCGTGTCGAATTATTGCTTTTGTTTTTGGCTGCGTGGTAGACTCTTCTGCCTTAGAGTCAAACGTTCTCGCCGTACTGGACTGGGCCTTTTTTGGGGACTCTGGCCTCCGAAGTTAATTGAAGATTCCAAATTGGACGTGTATGAGTGCGACTGACTGGCTGCTTGTCAATCTGTAACCTGTGATTGGCTGGCAAACAGTCGACAATGTAGCCCACTCGCTTCTCTCGCCAACCGGGAATTAGCTCACCCACAACCTGAGCGCTCAAAAAACAAAGATAGAAAAGTAATTGATAGCAGAGAAGACACCCCAAAAGCCTGTTAACGGCCACCGGTTCTTGTAATTCAATCGGTTGGATCCATGCAACCAAAATAGGTCACTCTCTCGAGAGGAAATCAGATTTGACGTGCAAAATGCGATTTGAAGAAACCGCAAGACGCATCCACGAGCCAATACCAATTCTATTCTTCGGTCTA
This sequence comes from Syngnathus typhle, assembly GCF_033458585.1. Classification (NCBI taxonomy): domain Eukaryota; kingdom Metazoa; phylum Chordata; class Actinopteri; order Syngnathiformes; family Syngnathidae; genus Syngnathus; species Syngnathus typhle. The sequence goes on from NC_083743.1 coordinate 2,363,831, forward strand.
AGTTCCATTGCCGTGTCTGTCCTCTGGATGGTGCGCAAGTAAAATATAACTCAATGTCACTTTGACTTTATATATCAGTTGTACTCGCTGGATTGTAAAGCGTGCTTCAATCCAAAGCAGCCTGTATTCATCACCAATGTGACAAGCCCTCTTAGAACAATAAAAGGCCGACGAGATCCAATAAAAATAACAAGCAATATGTGATAAAATGGTATCATTGGGCATGGAAAAACTCGATTTTCGACATTGATGTCAAGGCAAGCCAGCCAGCCAGACTTTTCTATTGGAATAACAAAGTAGAAAAATTCCTGAGGAAATTTTACATGTGGCCGCTACCTGTTGCACGTCTGTAACCCGTCAAGATTTATCGCGAGTCGGTCTTGCTTTGAAGATCTGTTTTAAACTTTTCGCCTCGACAAAATGGAAAGTCTTACAAAGCTGACAGGCTAACTTTGCGCAGGCTAACCACCCGGCCTGCAATGCTAACGCAAACTCCTGACATGCAAACATGTCACAAGATCCAGAAGCACCCTGATGACATACTTATTTCATTTCAAAAGTCATGACGCATTGACTGCTAACTCATTCACACCTCACTTCATTACCTTTTTGGCTAAGAATTGTCCCTCTGTCTGCATGGGGCTCCCAGTAAAAAGGAGAAAGTCGTGGTGGAGGGGCAGGGGGGGGCTCTCAGGGTGGTTGAAGGGGAAATGAGCCCTGACAAGTGCTAGCATGAGTGACAGCGGCGACACAAGCAAGCTTGTCTGTCCGTCCGATCAGTCGTCTCGGTCCAAACGCTTATCAGATCTCACCTCATTTCTCATTTCTCATTCTCATTTCCGGGTGTGACTTTTAACCATATCGTTGACCCTCCAATGGACGTCACTGTGTCAAGTTGTACCTTGACCTCGTGCAGCAAGTCAAACAAAATCCAGAAAAATGCGGCCAGGAGCGTATCCAACGGATCTGAACTACTTTACATTTTGTATTTCTGGAGCACGGTGAAAGGCTATTGATGTATTATCCAATCCTGAAGTCATTTCATTCTTTGTTGTCTAAGCTCAACAGCATCACGCTTGAGCGTTCACGCCTCATTTTCAAGCCTTGGCTCAGCCACCGCAACCGGTAGCTCGGAGCCGGGCTCTAAAGGCTCCTACAGTACCGTTTAATCTCTCCCCGACCGCCCGCCCGCCCGCTTGTTCGTTCGCTCGCTCGACTTTCCTCAGAGGCCCGTGGAATGCCAGCACCGCTTCGTTACGTCTTCATGAGCTGTACGTTGGATCTGGAACGTAACCAGCTTGAAAGAGGCTGAGGCAGAAAACGTCTCCGCCTGGGATTTGCATGAAAAATCGATCCATTGCCTAGAAGATTTCTCATCAATGTTTCAGTTGCTGCGACAAAATGTTCCTTCTGCCAAACGGCCTTGCTGCGTGCGATCATTTGGTGACTGCGAGGGAAAAGGCAAAAGCTCAGCCGCATTCTTAACATTCACTCTTTTCCTCCCGCCGACGGACTTGGCTGCTTTTTTGTAATGGAGATGCCTTCCAGAGTTTTTTTTTTGGTGTGTAAACACGGGAGGCCAGTTCAGAATTGGTATTTTTGCACAGAAAGCATGTCATCAATTCTCACCAGATGTTTTGCGTGAAGAATTTGCGACAAACAAAACGCTCACTGGTTTGTTTTTCTGCCAGCTCGGACGGAGTGACGCCGCGCTCGGACTGGTGTGTTCCCCCCCCCCCCCCCCCTTTCTGTTAACGACCCGGCTCCTCGGTACAACTTCAGGAAACTGGGCGTGCTACTTAATGTGTTAGCAAATGTGATACTTCCTCGAGCAATCCCCCCTTGGGATTTTGTCACGACAACCATGCACATGTGGACGGAGCGTGGGCGTTAAGGTCAAAGTTGTCTCCTCAGAGGCTGCCAAGTGCGTTTTATTGCCCGTGTCCATCAGCGAGTTCACGGGATTCCTAAGGCATGCGTGAGGGGGGCGGCCGCTCGGGCCGGGCCGGGTCGGGCCGGGCCGGGCCAGGCCGGGCCGGGGGTATTAACGTTACGGATGGTCATGCACCAAAATACGAAGACTCGCTGACTCACAAATATTAATTCCATTTACGAGAGAATGTTGTTTTTTTTTCTTTGGCTAAAGCGGTTCTGGATAGACTGCCAAACTGATTTACGGCTTTGCCGTTTTGGCGGAACGGTGTGGTCGCTTAATGGTTAGCACATCTGCCTCACAGTCAGGACGTTTTGCTTCAAATCTCCACCGTGTGCCGTTTGCATGTTCACCATGTGTTTGGTACTCCAGCATGCTCTCGTGTTTCAGAAACATGCGTGTTAAATTCATCTTAAGCTACGTGAGCCAACGTGAGGTTGCCCGACCACGACTGTGAGAATCCGTGCCGTCTGCTTTCGTCTCGCAAAACACACTTGAATGCGAAAGCGCTTAATTGATTTTCCTTGTCGTTGAACTGGGAAATTCCTTATTGCAGAACAAATGTTGCTCTGATTGTTATCAAACCAAACAAGGTGAAGGTTGATGATCTGCGCAGACTGTGGCCAAGGCACCCTGACGGCGCCGAGAAATCTTTGCGTTATTTGAAATGTGAATCCGGGGGTTTCCTGCCCACATCTGCTATTTAAAGAAAGGAAGATGGCAACCGCCAGAATATTTTCATGAATGGAGCCCAGCCGACTGCCAGGTGAGGCAGAACTCAGCGGAACTTGTTCGTGTCTATGAGAGAAAGCAAAGACGGGAGATGATCCAGAGGGAGTGTCGGCCTCTGGCAGCTGCGAGCTCCCGACGCAACAGCTGGACTCGGCTGTTCTGCTCCCTCCTTGGATCCAGGGTGGGATCACCATCAAGGAAGACCGCCCTTGTCTCCGTATGACTCCAGACATGTTATCTCCCCTAGCTTCCTTTCCCACATTGTCCTGTCCTGTCATTTCCTCCCTCTGGAGGAAGTGACCAGAGCAGGTGAACGCATCGCATCTGCAAACCCTCCGGCCTCCGCCGCTACTCGGACCCTGCCCGGGTTTATCTAATTTGATAATGCCGGGTGAAGTCAGGCTGCAGGTGTGTGCTCCTTCGTTGACTCTATGATTCACGTCCTCCTCCACTTGGGACCACTGAATGAGGCCAGGAGGTTCTTTGGGCTAGCCAGGCCTTCTGTTCTCACAGGCTCAGTCGCACTTTGGCAGTTGCCGGACAAGCTGGGCATGGGGAAGCGTCATCTGCTCCGAGTAGTGCTTCCGTTCCTGAACAAATCTGGGCTAAATCATCCGTGCAGCCCCAAGCTGTCCATCAGGAGCCACCAGACTGCGGAGCAGACAGCCGGCCGGCCGGTGACAGCGTGCCAGGTAGCCAGAATCTGGAACCAGCGGAAACTTGACCCCGTCCTCAGAAGAAAAACAAAAACCCTGCAAGGTATTTTGCAGGACACGGACGGGGGTCCATGGATATCTGACATCTTGAAAGGTGCACGATTAACGCTAATCATTCAATGTTCGATATGATTCCCATTTCAGTCGTTACTGTAATGATATCTTTCCCACCATATCATACGATACTTGTATCCAAGTTTGGATTCGGTTGTCTGGCCCCCTGTACTCTGTCTTTTGCATTTATTACAAAATGGCTGCTTCCGAGAAAAGCATGCGCTACACACCCGCACACACGCGGAGACCCTAAAATATCTTAACCGCCCAGAAAATGATCTCCACATCCAAATCGCGAGTGTTTACAAAGAATGCTTCGCTGGCGTCTGCCAGAGACCTCAAGGGGCCTTTTTTTTTTTTTCATTCACCGCCAGCAGCCTCGGTCCCTCGCTGCCGCACGGCTGGCTGCGCCGCCTTCCGTCGCACACAGCGTGCGGTTACGCCGTTCTATTTCGACCGAGCTAATTGGATCCGTTCGGTCTGATTAGAAGCGGCGACGGTGGCCTTGCGCCAAAAGGATGAGCGCTAATGTTTGGAAATGTTCACGTTTTATCTGATTGATGGAAAACAGCTCGGTAATAGATTGTCACTTGTCGTATATCATCCGCAGACCTCCGTCGAGGCCCGATAATCCCATTTTGGATCAGCACCCGATCCTATGCCATTTTGGATTTGCATCTTTCCCATCTGTCAAGCGGATGGCGTTGAGAAATGGGAAATGTTGACACAAGGAAATCCTGGCTCCACACCTGTATCTCGTTTCTAGCTTGGCCCGTACGCCAGCCAGCCAGCCAGCCAGCCAGCCAGCCACCCTTGCATTTCCCGCTTCATGGAAAACTGATGACTATTTAGTCTTGCGTAATGCTGCTTATAAATAAAGACATTTTAGCGCCGCTCGCTAATCTGGCAGTCGCCCGCCGAAGTAAACCGAGACCTCGACGAGATTTTCCAAGGTAGACGGGCTTCCACAGAAGAGGAAGATGCCGCTGGAGACTGATGCTTTGCGGCCGAGGGATGCGCTACTTTTACATGTCGCTTGGCCGCCGTTGTCAGACAGCCAGGCACCCGCACATCCTCTACGGTGGTCCGCTTGCGTGTTTCAGAGCCATTACCCTAACCCTCCTTGCGTCATATTGGTCACAACCCAAGGTTGTCCGTCCGTCCGTCCGTCCTATGGTGAGGCCAGACAACTGCTTGTTTAAGAAATTTAGCAGCGGGACTAATTACCACAGGCTTGTGTACTCCATCAGCAGGGGCTCATTTGGCCCGGTGCTGGAGTGTTTATGTTTGGAGCTTCTTTTAACCACGGGCGTTGGGAGAGCAAATTTAGATTGTCGTGCACTACGGAACCCAGAGGCAGTGTGGGGAGAGCTGTAATTAGGCAGGAGAGCCTCCTCACTCGAGATGTGTGATGTGGTATCAAAGCAGCCAAGCATTGGCTTTGCTTGTGTGTGTGTGTCCATGTGTGTGTGTGTGTGTGTCTTGCAGGCATACTTTTCTTTAAGCAAGAATGAATGCTCCAATCAGTGCTTCGGATTCCTCCCAGATTGCCTTAGCGGTGTTGCCAGTGTGTAAACGGCAGAGGAAACATTTACAAAGCAGATGCTCCAATGCTTTGGCATCTTCGGGCCAAACGACAGCGACGCGCTTCATCGCCCGGCCGGCCACGCCGGCGTAGCGTGACAGCGGCTCTGCATCCAACTTGGAATACAAAAGGAAAATGATGGAGGTTATGTGTAGGTTTGACGGAGGAGATGAGAAAAAATAGCTCCAGGCTAAATACAGAGATGATTTCTTCTCTGTTGCTCTACAGGGAAAAACAACTTGTTGATGCTTTGACAGCAATGCAAGCGCTTCTTGCTGTCTCATAATGGGCACAGGATGCACTAACAATATGGATTTGAATCACATTCCAGAAGCATCCGTGTCAAGACCACAGCTCCTAGACGGAGGCAGAGCTTTAAAATAATTGTCAGTAAATCAATGTTCTATCATTTAAAAAAAAAGAATCTACAAATATAAATAATTAAGATTATAATTATTAAACAATTAAATCATCATTAAATCATTCTTAAAGAATTAGAATGATTTCATAATTCTTCAATAATTCAACTTCCCCTCGCTTTCGGCCAATTAAAAGCTCGCTCAAGGATACATCGCACTAATCGGAGATCTCTGCATGTAGCAAGTAGCTTGCAGCTAGCAATGCTGGCTAATTCCGTCCATTTGTAGCGCGCTCAGTCGTTGTGACGTGGGCTTCTTCCTAACTCCTTCACAGGTCATTGTTTTGGCACGCTGGTCGCCAGCGGGAACAACTTGAGTGCAATCATGTGCTGGGCAGTCGTACAAAACAATCTGACTCGGCACGACTTTACAACAACACGAGCTCGCGGGGCTCTTTCCCCATTTTTTCTTTTCCTTTTCATTTGATGCCGGCGGGAGAAAGTTGAAGCGTCACCTTCTGCTTGTTTCCACCACGAACAAGATGTTGCTTTGGTTCCGTGATTAGTTCGGACGGCAGCAAGGGTGATTAATGGAAGCAATTTGCCTGTGGACTTGAAGGAATAACACCAGCTAATTAGGAAATGTCCATGCAAATGTACAGTAGACACGAAAATACTCCATCGGGCTGGTTGTCGGATGAATTTTTTTCCAGCGGCGAGGTCGAAACATCAGAATGAAAATTTGGTGGGAGACCACGGCGTTTTTCCGAGCCAGTCGGGTCAAACGTATCGTGAGAAGTGAGCGCATCACTGCTGGCGCATCATCTTTCCAAACACAAATCCTGATTGGACAAAGCTGTGTGAGTAAAAGACAGGCAGGAAGTTTCATCATTGAGAGTCGAACAAAGACTTTGATTGAAAATAAATGCGGTGGTGAGGCCAAGGCGGGCGGAGGAGCTACTTGAAGCGAGCTCATTTTGATGACGCCAGAAGGTCTCCTGGGCTGCATCATCCTCCCAGTGTGTGTGGTCTCCAAAGCAAACACAAACTTGCGTTGCGGCACGAATCGCATCGTCGAGTAGCGCCTGTGTTGATTTTAATTTTTTTTTTCTTCGTGAGCAGCAGTAATTACCAGATGAGTGTGACCCCAGAGTGCATTACGTTCTAGATGATCAGTGCCACAAATATGTGAAACGAAGCATTTACTGCGCACATGTGTATTTTACTTTTAAAACCGACACGTTTCATAGCCAACCTCCGTTTGTTCGCGTCGCAATTTGTTTGGTTGAATCAAATTGGAAATGCTTTAAACAAAACTCAATTGGATCCAGATCCGATCTGATTCCATGTGGTTGAGAATCTGCATATTTACAATTTCAAAACGGCCTATCATATTTCAGTCAAATTTGTGACACTTCCCAGGTCACAGTGTTAAACCAGGTTTAATCTGGATTTACTCCACATTCAAAGCAATGTAAACGCGTACGACAATTTATAGACACTGAGATGAAGTGACAATTTGTTGCCCTCGAACAAAAAGAAGGCAGAGCCTGGCTGACCAGTCATCAAACGCCACTCTCCGTAATGTGGATTCATCAAGGACAAAACGAGGAGCGCATTAATATGCCGGCATAAATAGCAACGGGGACGCGGGTAGGGGTGAACATGAATAAAATAGCGACCATGACAGATTTGGTGACAGCCTGGACTCTGTGTTTTTTCTAATCTCCGCCTTCGCACTGTTGTGTTTAACGCTGAGTGTCAAAGCATTGTGACAAGACGCACGCCGACATTCGGGTTGTCGTCATTTGAAAAATCGTTGATAAGAGTTATTGCTCTCCTAATCAGCACATTGAAATGGACAACACGGCTTAGGAGTTTGCAAATGGAGTCTTCTCGGTGAACTTAACGAAAGGAAAACGAGCGGCTAATCGAAAACAGTCCAGGATGATGACGGTGGGAAAAGAGTGAGAAGGCGAGCAGATCCTGCGAGTGAAAAGGAGGCCATTAGACCTCATGCCGCAACGCATGTGCGTGCAAAAGAGGCGTGCGGCCCGGGCCCGAGTGCCGTTGTGTTGCCATGGCGATGGAGGGAAACACAAATGGGCGGGCGGGCGGGCGAGCGGAGAGTTGCTTAAAGTAGAAACTGCTTTTTACAGGCTAATCATCAGCCCGGACTGCCTGTTTTTTTTTTTCCTCCCTTTTTCTGATTTGCGGCTGACTATTTACGCAACGCGCTGCGGTGCAGCGGGCGGGCGAGCGGGCGGGCGGGCGGTCAGTGAGTGCTCATCCGGTGTTTACCGTTTTGCCCTTTCTCACCATCATTAACAAATTTAGAATTCGGAGAGGCATCTGACAGACCGAGCAGGGCGTACGTATTCATCTTGGCGACTAAGCAGTTTTTTGTAATCTCAAGGTTGTTTATCAGCCTGTTTCCACGGCGACAAAACACACTCACACTTTTGCTAATGCCTCAGTATCTTTAAAAAAAAAATAAACAAGGTTTTAGTCCACATCCATGGAAAAGAGTCAATCAATAGTCCAGACTACTCCTGCTACCAGTTTCACCCATCGAGTGGAATTTTGGAAAAGGAGCCATGCGCAAGATTGAACAGGAAGTCGGCCATTTTGAGCCAATTCAATTGACTCCAGCTCGAGTTTGACCTCAATTTGGAATCAGGCATCCTTGAGCCTTTAGGAGAAACTTTTTGTCAGCTCATCAAAGCAAAGTGACACTTATTTGCAGGGGTCGCCATGAAAAAGGGAGCACAAGGGCGGCGTGCAACTTTTTAAGGCTATCGATCATAATTCACAATCATCGTCCTCTCGAGACACTTTCTTGGCCCGCAGCAGTGGAATGAAACACTTACGTGAGGTTTTAAGAGGATTGTAAAGACAACGAAAAAATAGCATTTTCCCAGAGAAGGGGGAAAGATCAAATGTTGCGCCTGATCACTTTCCAAAGTGGAACGTTTGGACGCAGACGCGGGATGCTGCGCCATGTCTGCATGCGGACCGGGCCAAAACCAAAACATTATGCAAGAAACGATGCCTCGGTAAAAGCGGACGGATACGCCGACACGTGGCATGACTCAATCATGTTATTTGAGCACGGAAGCCAAGAAATGTTGGCGCCGAGCGAAACGCTCGCTCGCACGACCTCGTTCGCCCGAGTCGGCATCGCGCCGCACCGACAATTCAAGGCTGAAATACGTGCGTCATATGTAGCAGACGAGTTCAGCGAGGGGCCACCAATCCCATCGCCAAACACTCTCTTGTCGTGAAAGAATTGGAATGACCTTCAAATTTGAAAAGTTACTGTGGCTCCTCTATTTTGTGTGTCAATCAGTCATTTGAAAGTCTTGCTTCCAAAGAACATGGGAATAGGAAACATTTGAGATATTTGTATAGAATGGACCTACTAGGTTGTCACTGGACAGCTGCGAGTGACATAGCAATGGAAAAGACCTTGTTCCCCAATGCCAAGTCATTGCCTTGAATCCAACCAAACAAACGCGTTAGCCAAACGTTAGCTAGCACTTCATACTTGCGGATAGCCAAGTGAAAGTTTCAAGAGCTATTATCACATCACAAGACAAAAGCGCTCAGTCCGGCCTCATTCCGTCACCCTTGTTGTTTTAAGGCGTCCTGCGGGATTTTCCGCCGTCCACATCCTGGTCTGGTTTTGGCCCGCGTCTGAAGGGGAAATGAAGAATGATCTGCGCAGGGTCACAGGTCACGGTTATGGTAATAAGCAAAGGGGAACGACGCACTTCCAAAAAGAGTCCCGGCGGACCTTTCTTGAGCCCCGGCGACAACTGGTGCAAAAACAGCGGCTCGTAAATGATACGCAAGTAGGTCAGCTTCAGCTGCTTTTCATTGAACTGGAAATTGTGGCGCCTTTTCGTTTCAACGTCTATTTGACATTATTTGCATTTTCCCCAAATTTCATTGCACAAATCGAAAACAAAAGCAACCAGCTCAGCAGTTGTAGACATAAAGTTCATTGGAGCTTCACTCTCACTAATAAGCTCATTAAAGCGACCCTCAAAAGGCGGGTTGGAGGGGGTGGAAGGTGAACGCTGACCCCCCCAACCCCCACCCCCTCGGGGCCCCGGGGATTAACTTTCCAACGTCACAGGGATCCAACTCTCGAATCGGAGGACGGCGTTGGGTTAGTTTCCGATCCTCTGCTTAAGCCCGGCACTCTTTAGATGTGGCTTGAAGAGGAGGAGGAGGGCAAGGGGGGGGGGGGGGGGATAGGGCGTCGGAGGAGGTCAGTGGAAAGGAACACTGCAGCCACGATGAGTGGATGTGGATGACAGGGAGAAAACGGCCCGCTCTTCCAGAAAAAGCACCAAAGTAACTCAAGGCTTTGGAATCTTCTCCTGAACATTGCCAACAAAGCATTGAAAAGCTTCAGCCTCAAAGGATGACTGGAATAAAGCCTCAACATACCTGCAGCTCCTTTTCAGCAACTCTAAAATATCTGCCCTCAAGGATTTCTCGGGACGTTTAACAAGCAACGGCGTGCCTTTCATGCTCCGGAGGTCCGGCGAGCGCTCGCTCCTAATTGCAGCTCTCGCTACATCGGCGACCTTGTTGCGAGCTTCCACATAAACCCAAAGGCTAATCTGATGGCTTTTGCAAGAGCCGTCCAGACCCCGTTCACACCGTCGTCACGCTGTTGCCGGCCTGTGTGGAGAAAGAGAGAAAAAAAAAATGCAACGGGTGGTGGGGGCTCGCCCACAATGCGCGTGGCTGGAATGGCTAATGGCGCCAACGTCGCGTTTGTCAGGAAGTGTTGCTTTATGATGCTAAAGCGGAGGGACCGCCCGCCCCGCCCCGCCCGCTTGCCCGCCACTGCGCCAGCGTAGCCGCATTGTACGTGAATTGCCTCAACATGTCCCATTAGCTGCTTGAAATAAACGCAGCGCTTCCCAAAAAACAACCCAACGTGGACATTGAAGGCCTTTGAGAAAGGCCACAAAAGGCCGTCCGACGGCTCTCATGGCTTCCCTTTCTTGTTGCTCCATGGCCCGGACGGAAGGAAGTTTGCGAGCTGCATGACAATATGGCCGCCTTTCAATGCTTTTTTTTTTTTTTTTTTAAGTATGGCGTCAGCGATGAAGTTGTAAACAACCGGTTGAAAGTACAAATCTGCCAGATAGTTGTTGAAAGCGCTCATTTTCCACAAGGGAATTGAACAGGAAGTTGGCCATTTTGCTTTGAGGCAGCCATTTTGATTTGCTTTGATTGGGTGAAAAACATTCCAAAGAACCGTGGCAGCTGTTTGGCTAACTTTAGCCGTGCATATGCTGCCTGCCTGCCTGCCTGCCTGCCTGCCTGCCTGCCTGCCTGCCTGCCTGCCTGCGTGCATACGGCCAAAACAGTCTGTCGCAGATTCTATATATTTCTTTTCTCGCCTTTACTTAACGTCAAGAATCACGGCACGAAAGGAAGCCCGCTGCCATTCATGTGTTTTGTTTCTTTCATTTTCTCTCGTGGATGTGGCTCAAGCACATCCTATCATCATCACGGTCGTAGTAGAAGAAGACCATGGCAGAGGAAGGAAAAGCCAGTTGGGGTGAATGGGGGGGAAAAAAAGCAAAATGGAGTAAAAATAGGCTCCTGATGGAGCTGGTGTCTCCACGCAGGCAGGCGGCTAACCTCAGAGGCGCCACACTCCCCGGGCTTATCCAGCCCAGCGAAAAGGAGGGGCCACGGGCGCCGCAGAGCTCGCCGGCTGCCAAGCCCGAGCTGAGCCGAGCCCGGGCCGCTCCGCTCGCCTTCTGTCTGGCTCGCGGGTGGGAGGGCCCGCAAAATGCTGCTCCGCTCTCTGATTGACACCCGAGCCCACCGACCCCTGACCGCGCCTCCCTAACTACCCCCCCACCGGTGTGTGTGCGTGTGCGTGTGCGTCATGACAACAATCTATTTTTTGTAATTCTCCCCCTCTTATGTGTAACATGACTTTCCCTCTCTCCCTCATGTGTGCAACCGCGTCTGATTTATCAGGAAGCAGACTTGTGTTCACAGCTTCTTCTATACGCCGAGGATATTTCCAGAGAAAATATTTTCATAAGCACTTGAAATTGTACATTTTAGACAGATTAAGGGAAGCGTACACATCTTTTTTTTCTTCAAGCCCCTCCTCCTCCGCCGAGCCCAAACAACATCTGGGCCGCGTTAGTGGCGTCCTGTGTAATTATTTTGATTTGTCACTTTACAGGCCGAGCGTGTCGCGCGCATAAAATGTGTTTTCTTGCCGAGCGGCGTCGAGTGTTGACCTAAAAGGCCGCAAATCCCCCGATCCTAATGTGTAGTCCCAAAAAAAGGGGAAGGCAGGTGAGAGCGGGCGGCGCATATTTCGTACACGCTGAAAGGCGCTCCTCGCCGCCACGTGATTTATGTCCCCCGCCGCGCCAAAACAATAAAACCTTGTTGCGATATTGAATGAGATATCTGGCGCGAGTTAATTTGGATACCCGCAAGAGGATGCCGGGAGACGGGACGGAAAAAGATTGTCTGGGCCCCCTATTTTTATAAATATCTGCAAACGGCATCACTCTTGCGGAATCCGTTTGATTTTTCACAGCAAATGTTTGTTTCCCGACACTTGCAATGGCTTCCAGGGCACTGCTCGTTTGGACATATGTTCCAGAGTCAAATTGTGAAACTTAATCAACCTGTTTTTGTTTTCAAGTGACACTTGACAATTACAAAAAGACTTTGACGAATGTTAATTGCCAAAACAATGAAACGCTTACTCGCCGGCGCATGGATCCAGTTAAACGGCAGCAGGATTTTCAAAAAAGACAAAGATGTGACTCAATCCTTTGCGATTGGCCAAATTGTTGATTGTTGGATGTTATCCCAAAAGGCGGACGAGGTGTTTTGGTGTGGGAAGACCGCATCTGATCCCCGATCCAAGACTCTTGGTTCTATTCTGAGTTTGCACCCCGAGACCTTTTCATCTGGTAGCAATCTCCCGTGAGCCGTCTCAGCCGCCACAAGACCAATCCATCAGCCGCGGTCATGTGACGCGCCGCGGCCTGAATAGAACAGGGGAGGCTAATGTTCTCGTCGGATGGAAAAAAAAAAAGGAAAACACGTTTGTGCCTAGATGAAGCATAGTATGCATTTATTTTCACCAGTTAAAACAGTTCCCAGGTGTCCGTCGACATGTTTTGGAAATAAATACCCCGAGAATGACGGCGCACACCCCCGTTTTCGCTCTTGCCGCCGTATGAGGGGGCGGAGTCTATGCAGCTCTGCTTACCTTTTTTGCCTTTGACATATGAAGGACAGATTCTCATCGGGATCTTGCAAATCCGCTACTGCCTAAAGCGCCGAGCCATCAGCCAATATAAGAAAAGTCAACTTCAAAGGCCAGGATATGGAAAACCAGCAAAGGATCACATCCCTTCCAGCAATGACATCGCCAAACGCGGTCCGAGCGATCGTGGGCCGAGCGACCGACCGCGTTGGTCTTGTCCGTAAAGCGCTTTGTCTTGAAGTCACGGCATGGCCAGATGATAGCGGCGGGTCACGGCGGGACGGGACGGCCTTCAGCCATCAGCGCCGCTCGCCCCTAAGACCGATCATATCCGCCGCGCTTTGAGGAGTAAAACCTGGGATCAAATGCAATATTAACAGTCTCTTTTAAAAAGCCGGCCGGGGAGAGACGCGGCCCGGCCCGGCCCCCGCCCGAGCGCTCGCTCCACGCCAAGGTCGAAGGAGGGATTACGAGACGCAGGATGTCTGCCCCGCGCAGGAAATGAGAGGTGTCCACATAAAGCCACTTGAAATGAGGCCGAGCAGAAAAAAACCCAAAAAAACGCAGTGAATGATGTGTTCTTGCCTCGCGGCCTACGCACGGCGTAGAAATGGATCATCTGGAGGCAGCTGCTGGAAAGGCGGCATTATTGAATGTCCCCGACGGACGGACGGACGGACGGACAGCTGCGAGGTCAACTGGCCCACGCTCCACAAGCAAAGGAAAATCCCACGGCGGAAAATCCGATGACAATTCTTCATCCCATCCAACCTATTGAAAAATGTTTCATATGACCCCAATGTCTTTTGAGAGCTTTAATGCGAATAGCCGTCATGTCATGATGCTAAAATGCATGCTAGAAATTTAAACATCTCGCTCCCAAACATCCTTCTTGTCTTGAATTTGCGTCGGTTTCCAGTGCAGCCAGACGAGCAGCTGCTTCTCATCTCGCCTCGCAAGTATGCCTTGTTATGGCTGCGCACACTCATCGGAGCCCCTTGTATCTCCTCGACCCCCCCGCCCCTCCCTCCAGCGTTTCATTAGTATGGACGAGACAGCCGCAAAGGCACTTGCACGTATCTTGATAATTTATTGTTTGCTTAGCTAATCCTTCCTGATTGTGTCTGCGAGCCAAAGGCCTGGTCCCAAGTGATGTCATTCTGCAAGAACACGCTCGTTGACTTTGCATGATTCGGCACATTCGAAGTCAGCCGACGTGACATCTTCTGTGCACTTCCTGCATCCTGGCCCTTGTCTTGTTTGTGGCGCCAAACTCCTCCGGGACGTAAGAGAGTACGGAGAGGCCTCCCGTTCTTGGGGATGTTGCCGTTTGTGTGTCTTGAAGTGTGTGTGTGTGTTCGTTTTGGGCTTTTTTTTGCATTCAAAGTAGGTGTCACCTTGAGTTAGTCCAGAAGTGTGGCGAGACCGCAGAACAATATTTTTCCAAGATTGTGAGTGCCAGCGGGCCGAGCCTCGGGGGTCGGTCCACGTTGCCTTCGAGTTCATTTGTTTCTCATGCTGTTCCGGGACATAGCGCTAATTCAAGAGAAATAAACGCTGAGTATGTTTTCGTTTGATTTGAACGATCCGATCGGAGTTGTTGTCTGAAAATGATGGCGGCCTAGCGTAGGTACGACAAGGTCGCGTGAAAATCTATTTGGAAGCCAGCGTGTGCCAAGCAGTCAATTTAATTTTCCCTCATAAAAACAACAAGAGGGAGCTGCAGTGCAGGGCGGTTTATTATCTTTATCTGCAGGATGCAGCGGGTTCACCTTGGCTCCTACGTTTGCTAGCAGCGGATGTACTGCGCCACCTGCGCCCGCCATTTATCAAAGCTCATTTTGAACCTCTGCGGATTCCAAAATTCCCGTCCGTCTGTTTCTAAAAATAAACTTGAGAATTTCCATGCGGCACAAGTCATTGAGCCTGCCTTTATATTTCATCACACGGGTGTCCAAAATCACGATATATATATATATATATATATATATATATATATATATATATATATTTTTTTTTTTTTTTTACCTGGTTGGAATGAAGAATGTGAAATTGGCATCACCAGCAGCGAATTAGCCTGCTCAATTTGCCCCGGACAATAGGGGCCACCCCGCATTCCAGGCCCGGGCACCGACTCCGCGGCATGTCAAGCTGAAGAATGCGCCCCTCGTAGTGGCGGTGAATGAGAACCGCTTTGGCAGCCAGGCGAAGGTCCGCCCGTTCCCACGTTCGACAACACTCGCCGACGCTGCTCAGGTTCGGGCACAGCGGCCGCACGCCGTCTGTCATCCGCGCTAATCTGCGGACGACAGTTGTGAAAATACGACCGGGCGCGGGCTCCCTCCGAGGCCTCTCGGCCTAATCCCGCAGTTGTCCAATACAAACGCGTCCGTCGTCACCGCCGTGATCCGAGGCCGACTCGAGCCGAGACCGTTAATGCGTAGGCGCTCACTGATTTTAGATTCAAGCCGGCTTTCTCGCAGTCAAGATCGGCGATGGCAAATGCACAAAGGTTGAATCGACTTGTTTGTTGCATTTGAACGGAAAACCATTTTCTTCTCTTACTCCAAATGCAAAGTGAACCACAAGCTTAAAGCCGAAAGGTCCCAAAGCAAGCATTGCAATTTGGACCATTAGCGCGGTTAAAGGCCAAGGATCGGGAGGCTCCAGTCAAACCAAGTTGCTTGATAGTGTGCCTCAGGAATCCTCATCAATGTTTCTCCATATGGACAAAAGAGAAAAAAACAAAGCTGACACAGAAAAAAAAAAGAAAAAAAAGTCTCCCTCCTCCTTGCAGCTCCTCTTTCATGTCGGCCCCGCCGCAATCTGTTTCATCCATTAGCCCGGAGAGGCCCGTGGCCGCGAGCGAGCGGGGGTCTCGGGGGGCGCGTGAAGTTGCCGCAGCCGTTCCTTCCCTAAAGGCCCTGAAACGGACGCACTGGATTCAAAAAAAGTCATCAGAGACGACACGATGGAGTCAGTAAGACAATCGCCTTGTGGAACTTTGACTGGCGCTCGTTTGTAAAAGCAAATGAGTCACGGGCCGTAACGCGATGTGACGTCCGGGCCGCTTGCCCGCTCCAATATCAGTCATTGTTGCACATTCCGCTTTTGTGCGCACAGGGAAAGTGCACGTGCGTCTCTTTAAGGGAAATGAATGGCTTGCAAAATGCAACCTGATTGGGTGAAACCTGAGCAGCCTTTGACGGATGGCGATGGCGTTTCTTTTTTTTGTTAGCCGAGACGCATCGGCCGACCGGTTATGCCGAGAAGTCCGGACGAGCGGCAATGTTTGGAACAACAGGGAGCTTCCACTTTGATTGATGTTTTTAATGAGGAGATTTTTTTTTTCCCAACTCAACAACACCATGTTGATAATTAACCAAGTTGTGGGGCAGTTCAAATACACACACAGCATGTGAGCTCTTCAATTCTCGTGTAAGTGTTTTTATGGATGTGGGGTCAAAAGAATCAAAGTAGTTTTGGAAATACAAAAGTGTGTGTGCTGGTGGGCTATTTTTTGCCTATTCTTACTCAAAATATTTTTGAAAAAAGGAGTAAAGAGTGTCATTTCAATTTCAATATTTTTTACCAAATGTTTGCATAAATACTCAACATCCTATTTTCTTTTTTTCCTCAAAAAAAATAAATAAAATCACTGCATGCAAAAATCCCTCCAAACTCAATCTATATATTTTTTAGACGATTTGACATGACTCAGCAGTCTGGCCGGCAAGCGTGAGAAATGATCACTTAAGCGTTGCGTTTTCTAAAGAACGAAAACAAGGCGGCAGCCGAGAGCCAAGCCCTTGGTTTATTATTGACCCATCTGTTTTTCGACTGTATACATCTATACTTTCCTCCATGTTGAGTCCCTACATATGGCCCCCCAAAAAATTCAACATGTTCTTCCGCTCTAACCCTTATCGCACTTAGTCCCCGGAAAGCAACGAGTCTTTCATTTCCCCTTTGATTAAAACGAGCATGCAAGTTGGGCCCAATCCAGTAGTAGGCCCCTGTGGTTATCCCCAAGCCGGGTTTCAGGAGGCTTTTTATGGCCACATCTGGTCAGAAGGTGTACTTTCGCCTGCTGCTGCCGTGTCCAACGGGTTAAGGCGTCACAGCCAGCACCATCCACCGACGGGGCTTGAAAACAAATTCTGCTCAACTCAGATGGGGAATTTGGGATGTCATCATCATCATCAATTTAAGCATTAAGTTTTGTCATGCAAAGACATCCACCCGCCCCCTCCGCTCGCCCCTCGTTAACATGGCTAACATTGTCATGAAAGCTAGCGAAGCGGCCGGCGTGTTTTCACAGCCGCCGCGTGACATCATCACGTTTCACAAACGCCTCGTAAACATGAAGGGAGGCCTCGCCAGAAGTCGCCTCTGGCAACGTTTTCACTCCATCACACCCTTGCTAACTGAAATGTTGGGAACGCAGAACAATAGCAACAAGTTGTCAAAAGAGAGAAATTGTTCCGTACCTAATGTGACGCCGTCTACTGGTTAGTATTGGAATTACATCCAAACAAAACAACACATAATTGGACGTTTGTGAAAGAGCAAAAAAGCACATTTATTCAGCCTGTAACTTTGTCAAGAAGGCAAGTTTGGGTGTTTTTCAGTTGCAATCCCTCAAGTCTCAAAGTCCTTCACCGCAGGCCACCCGTGTGCACAGCACACAAAGACAAAAGACTTTGATCCGCAAAGCGAATATTTGGCAGAGAAATAACTGTTCCCCCGGATAATTGCCTAATGGACCCGAAAGGAAAAGTAATCTCGTTTTGCGGCACAAGAGAACCGCGGTGGGCATCATCATATATCTGGCAACATAAAAGGACCTTCCATTCTCCACTATGCATCAGTCATGCCATTAAGCATCCAAAGTTGGAAGACATTATTGACCCCATTTCGTGACAGAAAGATGGCAGGCTCGGCTAATGCGCCAAATAAATAAAGTGCAAAATATACTCGTACACACACAAAGAATGGAGCAAATGTGAGAACGTGGGATGGAAGCAAGTTCAAATTAAGACAAACTTGATATGCGTGGTCCAGTGACGCTAACTAGGTAAAACAGTGATAGTAACTAACATAAATAAACAGTAAGTTCTGGAACCTGAATGTATTCTTCAAATATTTTAATGAAGAAGGCGGAAGACGATTTCTTTTTTGGGGGGTGGGAGTGTAAACGCTTTGCTCATTATTTATTGATCACAGACTGAATCTCTTGATCAAATCTCTTTGCTGGAGTTTGCAATGCAAGCAGAAATGAGAAAGTGGCTGGCGCATGTCGAAATCGGCCGCTTGTAGTTGCTTGAAAGCAGAATGCCTTTTTTTATTTTATTTTACGTCGTGTACCTGATGTTCTCTCTCATCGGACTTTTCCAGCTAGATGATGACTAATCCCTTTAAAGAGCGCTTGATCTGCTTCTACGCACACACAGCCTCTCCCCCTCCTTTCAAGAAAGCGTCATGTGACATCAGAATGGTGAACCCCATCAAATGAGCTTAAGTCATCCCGGTGGTACACTTTGAGCGATCCCATGACTCGCCAATAATCCACAGTGCCCCCTTTCTTCCCATTGGCTCCTTTATTTCTTTTTTGGGGGGATTACAATATGTTTTGTGTATGCCATTTTTCTCCTCCAGCGTTATGAACGCCGCAAAACAGCCTCGGGACTCTTCGGGGGGAAAAGCTACGACTAATCCCTCATTAGCCCACATTTGCATTCTTCAGTACAATGTTTGTCGGCTTTGTATGTGGTCTCGGCGGATTAGCGCAATCGACAATTTGGAATCCAGGGCCAATGCAGAAATCTTTACAAATGCCTCCTTTGGTATTTGGAGTTTTTTCGTCGGAAGGTGAGAGTGTTTAACTTCTTTGCGGTGCTGATGTAATCTGTTAAAGGGAAGGAAAACATTGTAGACTTGTTGCTGAAGGAGCTGCTGGAAGGTTGGGGCCTCAGGAAACGGGCTCAAAGATTTCTTTTCAATCTTTGGCTTGACAACTCATCGCTCGTCACCTGCGCTCGCAACGCGGCCTTCGAATATTTTTAGACAAATTCTTGTTTTCATAACGCCGGCTCGCAGCCTCTAAATGAATACAAATGGCGGCGAGTGAAAGATTGAAGAGCTAACGGAGGACTAGCAACGCAATCATGAAAGCGGCGGCGGCCGTTTGGTTGTTGCGGAGCTTCCAGGGATGACGAGACGACAGCACTTTTCAGATCGTCCAGACCGTTGCTGAGTGTCAGGGAGATTTTTCGAGGGAGGTCTGCAAATTGAACTGAAAAAGAAATATTTTTTCATCAGTAAATTGCCCGACTGTAAGTCGTCAGCTCATAAAATATCTTTGGCTTTTCAGCTACGTCAAGACGACGGATTCGTAAAATTATTTCCAATGGAAAAACGTCTTTTAATATCAGAAATGGTCAAATCTTGTTGGTTTTTATTTATCTTGAACTCTTCATCATTGACAGATTCGAATGTCTTGAACATCTGCCAAAAAGTCGGTACGTGTTTTCTGATGTTTGAGTCCAAAAGAATTCAACACCCTGCTCCCTACCTCCCACCCCCCCTCAGCTTTTCTAAGCCTAGTGAAAGGGTTAATGACCCTCATCTCGCCACGTCAATCCTGGAAAAACATCACTTCCATCTTCTTTGTGTGCTAGGCACCATCTCCCGCCGCCGCCGCCGCTGTTTATTGCCGCACGCTGCCTTGTTTATTTAGTTCCCCTTTGGAGGGCAGCCTTAGGGCTTAGCGCTGGCCAGCCGGTCCGCTGCAAACTGGTGACCCTCCAGGGCTGGACGCTGCGTCTTGTCTTGGCTCTCCTCCCAGGAGTGACGCAAAGAAAAGCCCGAGCAGCACGCAGGCGTCTAGAGGGCATCTTATCCCCTACCTCCCTCCCTCCCTCCCTCCCTCCCCGGCGTTCTGCTGCGGCCACCGTTGTCATCAAACAAAGCAGAACCTTCTTTGATCGGGTCAAGGTCCTCAGTAACACACCATGGACCTCCGGAGCGTGACGTCCGGCGACTGCTTTGCGTCAAGACCCGAGTACAAAGCGACCCGGGCCTCATTTTTCACCAAACAGGTGCCACGGGAAGAGCGTTCAGCCGTCGGAATAAAGACCAGATGAGGATTCAAATGAGCTCGGGTCAGAAGTGAGACAACACGGCTGAGGCGGAACACGCTTGATTATCACGGGAATGTTTTCAAGCTGTACAAGCACACGACTTCTCAAAGAGGCCAAGACAGAAACGAACGGTCCCAACAGAAGCCGGCCGGCCGGGACGCTTTGAAGGAAAACTGACTGGACGACCAGTTCGTCGAAGCACTCTTGAATTTTAAGGGGGGTCTTGAAAAATTCCGGCAAGCCCCGCACCAAAGAACGGATCTCTCTCCCAGAGTTCTAAATAGGAAGAGCAACGGTGCCCTTTGACCCCCCCAACGACCGGCCCTTTTATTTAGCCTGCGTCACGGTCCGCCCCCGCCGATAAATCTGTCCTCAGGACCCAAAGCGGGATTTATTTCCGACCAGCGCCATAATGGCATCATTTGTTTGGGTGTCGTGTCCTTTATTTGAAAGACTAATACTTTTTGTTGAGCAGGACAAAAAGACTCACCAATCACCAAACTAATGGGCACCCAAAGTCGATTTGCTTTTTCCGTCCTTCACTTGGTTAGTTAGCAAGCAGGCTTAGTGTTGATGTTTACGCGGTCATCGGCCGACCAGATGTGTAATCATCGTAGGATTCGTAGACAACATATATGTACTAGAAGCGTGACGCAGATGCTAGAAGTGGAAGGAAATGCCTTTGTAGGCCATGAAGTTACGTCAGCCATCTTGGATTCCAGCTGAAGGTGCAGCTTTTGTGGTTTCTCTCCGGAGACGAGCTTTTACAAAAGACTGAAGATGAAGCACGGTACCTTGACACGGCGCCTCCTCTGCTTTGAACAAAAGTAATGGCTTAGCTCTGACGTGCCTGAAGTGGAAATAAAAGGAGGGAATCGGCAGCTCGGGCTCTGGACGATGAAGCCCGTGAGTACACGAAAAAAGCGTGCAGTGCGGCTTAAAAAAAACAACAAGCAAAAACTCGACTTCTTTGATTTCAAACCTTTGCCAATTGACTTCCTGCTTCTTCTTGTGGCTTTTTGAAGACCCTTTCTTGCGAGTGGCTTTTGATTCCAAAACAGCAGAGACGATTACGCTGGCTTGTCATGTGATTTATTTGGTGTCGTCGCCGTCCATTTCCATCTTGCTCCGCTTGCTCTAATGAGGACTAGACTGAGCCCTCGGGAGGGAGGTCGGGGCCAACTGGCCGTTTGAAAGGCCTTCGACCCGGGACCTCACATGTTAGTCGGGTGGTACTTTCTGCCCCATTAGAGCCGATTAGCGACAGCCTTGGCTTGTAAATCTCAGAAAGCAAAAAATATTCTCGAGTATTGTAAAAAAGGATCAATAGGGCTATTGTGGATCACTAGTTTATGAAATGCTTTGAAGTCATCCGCTACCAACCCGGTTAACGTCTTTGACGTCTCTAACCTTCAACAAATGAGTTAATGTGGTGAGCATTTCTGAAGTGATTAACTTGAGCGGCATCACCCACCGCAAGCTTCCGTCTCGCTTTTAGCCAAAAAGCGTAGCGGTACAGACAGCTAACCTTCACGCAAGCGGCGTGGGATCGATTCAGCTCCCTGAGCCTCCGAAGAGGATGATAAAATGTATCTTGTCAAGTGTCCTGCTTTAAATTCCAAGAGCTAATTCTTCAATTGGCAGGAACTGAGCGTAGCGTTGCTACAGGATGAAATGATCTCAAAGGTCAAATTTGGGGGTGTACTTTGTCTGGGTCATGGAGAGTGCATGTTCAAATGAGCTCGTGTGCATCCTGCAAAAGCAAAAAAAAAAAAAAAGGAGCTTGCGTGCAACGGCAGCACGATTGGAATAATATTTACTGTCGTGGTCGGGCCAAGAACAACCGCGACTCACCGGGGCGTACCTGACCACCGACGGTAACTCCCCTTCAGTGGTCCCGCCCCTCCCCCGACCGAGGTCATTCTCTTTTTGGTCTCGGCCGGCCCACTCCTGGGTCCAATTTGCTCCGGGAGACGCTTCCAAGGAGCTAGTGAAACAAGCGCTGATAATAGCGCGCAAGATGTCGGAGCTGCGCGAGGCTCTCTCTCTCTCGGACCCAAATAAGACGAAAGGAATGCATGATCTAATTGCATCTTCGGGGGCTTTTGGACGATCGGGTTCCAGTTGAATGAAAACCAGCCACCCTATCAAGTTGACAAATCTAAGAAGAAAAAGGTTATGGGAAAGCGTGACGCCAACAGCTAGCATCACAATGGTACAATGACGTTCGGAAAGCTCAATGGCCCTGCAGATAAGCCACTTGGCCAATGCGTCTGAATGGGCAAGTTTGGCGCCGTCTTCTTCCATGCGTGGAAACGGAGAAACGAGACGACTACTTTATGTATACGCAGAGAGGGGATTGTTTGGAATGAATCATGCCGACTTGGAGCAAAACTCGACATGTGTGCAAGATAAAATATAATTAGCCCATCACCTACAGTAAATATTTGGCCCAAAGCTAAATAAATATCCCGTCAAGGAGATACAGCCAGTTTTCGGGGGGGCTTCAGAAAAAGAAAAAAAAATTCATCTTATCATTCACAGAGAGGATGCACTTTTATATAGCATAACTACAGGTCCATTTATGATTTTGTGTTTTCCTCTTTTTGTTAGCAAAGCGGATTATACCACGATTACCTAACCCACTTTGCAGGAGGGCGAAGTTTAAGGTCAAGGATAAAGGGACCTATTTTTTTCTTTGGTTAGTCCTCATAGTAAACATCTTCCCAACCTACTTTTAAAAGTGTGCCTGTTGTCATCATGAAATTGGTGAATTTGTGACAGACAAACTGCAAGCATGAAACTGAGCACTGAGCGGCTACTGTATATTTTCACCGAGGAATGTCGTTTTTTCAACTTGTTTTCAAATATTTGCATCGTCGGGCTCCAAAAGTCTCCTGTCGTATCAACACGCTGCCAGAGCGACACGCATTCCATCCATTTTCAGTTTGAAATGTTGTGGTGTAAATGTCTGACAGGAAGGAAGGAAGGAAGGACGCTTGTGGTGGCGCCATCTTTTCGCAGTCTTCATTTCTTTGCTGCTGTTTACTAGTCAGTGACAGGCTCTGTTTACGTGGATGCTTCCGATGAGCCCGATGCCCGGACCGTAGCCCGCCTCCCGTTAAAGGTCAAGCCACGTCGGGCCGATTGGTCGACGTTCACCAAGATCCAAAATTCCGAGCGACCTCCCCGTGAAGCTCGGGGCCGTTTGTTAGGATGCTGCGAACTGGAAGTGACGCTGTGCCGTCAGCGGTTTGATTTGCTCCAAGTTACATCATAGCAGCAGCCACGTCTGTCAACTCCATCGCTGCAAATGGAGCAGCCGTAGCCGCGGGCGGGGACTCGCAATTACGATGTGAGGCAAAAATCACGTACGTACGCTTTGCGTGTATCTCCTGATTTTTTTTCATAGCTTAAAACAGTTGGTAGGTTTATTTTCTTTAAGCAATTGGCAAACATTTTCTTGGTAAATGACCGTCATCTGGGCACTGATGGTAATGCACCAAAAGTAAACCACTCAAATAAAGTCGACACCTTTTGCAAATGGGAATTTTGAGGGCCAGTCCAAGCTGGAGTTTTCATTTAAACAAGCAGCCCAAATGAAAAAAAGCCGAGCTTTTAAATTTCAACTTGCTTTTTGCAGTTTTACTAGCATGTTCTGCACGCTGCCTATGATGATTTCTGATGATGTAATTTCATGCGTAATTTATAGCTAGTTGTTTGATTGTAAAACATTCTCATGCTTGGCTTGCTGCAAATATAGAACATCTTCCCGTTTGGAGTTTATTTGCGGGGAAACGTCCTCGGAGACGAGCAAAGTTGAGTCTCCGTTTCTTCATAACGCACCAACCTCCTTTTGCTTCCCAGGGTGTCTATTTAGATTTTTTTTTGTTTCTTTCCCAACATTCAAGAATGAAACAGCAATAGCAATAAACGTCAAAATGTGAGTGACGCTGCGTAAATCTCTTCCCAATTGCGGCTGTCAGAAGAACCAAGGCCAATGAGCGATGATGTTTTGCCGTTTCTTTAGGACCGGACTGTCAGTGTAAATTAAGCGTGGAGGAGCTTCAGAGGAGTCTGGCTCTTGCCACGCCGCACGTTTGGCACCGTCCACGTCGTCCCTTCCCAAGGCTGACCTCAAATTTAGCAACAAAGCCCGTGTGGCTCCAAGCGTTGGCAGTCTTCTTTCATGTATGCTGAGTCGGAATGAGAAGATCTTCTCCGCG
This sequence comes from Syngnathus typhle, assembly GCF_033458585.1. NCBI lineage: Eukaryota > Metazoa > Chordata > Actinopteri > Syngnathiformes > Syngnathidae > Syngnathus > Syngnathus typhle. Next base: position 2,387,856 of record NC_083743.1, read on the forward strand.
ATACGTGCAGAGAAGAGAGACGATTCACATTGCATGTGCGCAATGTGTTTCTCATTCTTATTGAAAAAGACGATGGGATGAAAGCACGCCTTTGCTTTGAATGTCCAAACGTACAAATGAACGGTAGGCAGGCAGGCAGGCAGTTCAATCCTCCGGCGGAGGCTTTTGGACTGCAGGTATGGACGGAGCAAAGTGACGCACTGACAGAAGTCTGCACTGCGGTCATGCCTCACACCTTGCTCGCAGTGATGAATATTCTGCGTCCAATTTATCCAGTGAGCTCTGGGAGCTTTGGGAACGGGGATGTGATCAGGATCTGCAAGCGCATCTGTGCTGAGTATGGAAGCCCCGCCCCCATCAAGCTCTGGGGGAAGAAGCTGAGGCAAAACCACATCAGTGCGGCAGGAACCTAGCAAGAATCCCAGGGTTCGTGTCCGTACGAGAGGACTGCACGAGGATATAGGTTTGATATTTTGAACAGCCTTAAAATAGCCCTCGCCCTCACTTTTAAACTGGATAGTGCATCTCCCGGTGCTAAATGCGGCTCTTCGCCCTGCGTGGAAATCTCCCAATGTGGGCTTCCCGTGTGACCTAAGGCCACTTTATGTCCTGGCCAAAAGCATGTTTTTTGCATTTACTTGCAATGTGTCCCCAGAAATGAAGACATGTGTTTTTTAGATTGACAACGGCAGCTACTAGACATGTTGGAAGTCAAAACGCCGCCGCTGGGCAACTTTGTCCTTTCAGAATTCTCACGATTATGACGTGTTTTGGACAAATCATTCTAATTGGCAATTTATTTCTTTATTCTTCTTCTTCAAAATGACGTGTTTTGTACAAATAATTCTAAAAAGGAATATTCTTTCTTTGTTTTGTTTTTTGTCAACGGCCGGAACAGCAATCAGCAGGCGTAAAAAAAATAACAACGGCAGGTCGGCGTCTCCTGTTTGACCCCTTGAAAATAAACAGGCAAATGTCTCGAGCTGGAGCCTGGTTGCCAGTTTACGACCAACCACGCTCCGTCTTTCCAGGTGGCCGATGGGTTAATACGTCTCGCAAATGCGACCCAGCGCCCTGCCCTGGGGGGGGGGGCTTGTTTATTTTTCAAACAAGTCTAAGGCTTCTTCGAAACATCAAATATTGCTCTTGAATACGAGCGGGCTCTTTCGTCCCGAGTCGGCGCTTTGTCATCATTATGGGATCATTTTTAGGTTTGATTAGCATGTCGAGATCATTTCAAAATGGCATTTCATGATGCCCGAGCGCTTTTGGATGTTGTTTCCCTGCCCATCCTTGCAGTTTTGTCAAAGTTGCACAAGAGATTTCTGCTCAGCACTTTCTTTCTGCCTTTTTGTGAAACTCTACTCTCCTTAAACGGTTCGATGCCTAATCGTCTCCAGATGGAAGGCCGGGATGAAAGACAGACACTTCACTTTGACTAGAAAGTCCAATAAATGTTTGGAGAAAAAAAATACCGGCCATTTTACCCCCTGCAAAATTTGACAAGGACTAAACACTAAAATGAAAGAATGATGGGATTGTGGCACTTTTGGCACGACCCACTTCTAGTTCTGGGATACTCTCAACAGTTTTAGTATACACCACAATGATGTCAGGCAAGAGATTGATCTGGCCAGATTTACGTTGAAGAACTTGAAAGTTAAAGGCCTCCGCTGTGTTGTTATTTCCCTCCCCATCGTTTTTATTGACATTTCCCGTCAACAGGAATGTATTTCTTTCCTCGCCAGTTCGACAAACTCTGACTTGATTGCGGTTCAATCCGAATCGGTCCTAATCGGAAAGAGAATCTAGTCTTTATCTTTGCTAACACGAGCTATTATTGGCATTCTAGCTGGAACTTTTTGGGGACCACCTAAGCAATAAAACAAATGCAGACTACAGCTACTGTCCAACAAAAATAAGTGTGACTCTAATATGAAAGAGTGGACCATGGGAACTTGATTCCAACGGACTGAACATTTCATGGAAACACGAGTAAAACACCCACTTGCTAGCTTGTGTCCATCGCTAAGCTAACATGTGCCAGCTCCATTCCTGCAGATGAAACATTCAATGTTGATTTGGAAACCAGAACCCAGAAAGTCATCGCCTCCGTGTCAGGAAGTTTCTTTTCTCCCTCCAAGAAAAAAGCCAAGATAATCATGGCTCATTCGGAACGGCTCGGCCCTACCGAGCGACGGAGCGAGCGACGCTAACGAATGATCGGCGGTGAATTGTTTTGTTGGCATCATGCGCAATCCTCCTCCCTGGTCTGGATGAGATCCTTTGGCATACTTGCGAGGAGATTGATTGAGATTCTCAGCGACCTTGACATTCTTACGCCGCCACGCTCAACAATGTCCCCGTCGGTCCCGCAGTGGAAGTTTTCGCCGGACGGCCGGACAAAGACCGAGCGCCGCAAATCTGGACTTAATTGTTCCGCTCATGTCATGCAAGGACATTGAAGATCCTGACACGGGCTGTTTTTGTTCTGTAATTATGAAGAGCGTAAATAAGCGTGACTTGGTGCAGTGTCTGCGTAGCGTTAGCAAAGCGCGTACAATAGACGCTCTGCGAATGGCTAATTGGGAGCTGATGTCAAAACTTCATTCGGAGAGTTCAAAGGCGGCGTCGGAGGGCCGAATTCATTTGTGACCCGCACGCTAACGACTCGAGCCAAATCCATTTCGCCGCCATTGGTGGTTTTTCTGCGGGCCCGAGCATTCATCCGAGCATTTTTGGTCGGGACCGGCGAAAGATAAAAACGAGCTCCAGTACGGCGAATCTCTTTGACGTGACGGTTATTAACGATTGCCAGATGACGGCTAATAGACGGAAATCTGTTCCATGATAACGTGTCTTAAAAGTCCACCCGTTTGGTTTTGCTCACACGACTGAGATGTATCGTTCCAAAATAGAACAAACGTGGTTGTGTTTGCCAATGGTCACTTCAGGACTTTTAGAAACATAAGTCCTCCAAAAAACGACCTGAATTAGATGGAATCAATCGGTAAAGAACCTGCAACTCACCTTCAGCTTGGCCCAAAAGTGTGTTGACTCAAATAAATATTAATTTGCGAGGCTTAGCGCTGGACACGTGTCCAAGCTCCTTCAGCGATTTAGCGTGCCAGCAGGGGGTCTCTGGCCTTCTGTGCTCAGAAGTGTTGCCAGAACATCATGGCCAGCAGCAGCAGCAGCAGCAGCCGCCGCCGCAGCAGTTTTACAGCAGCTGTGCCAGTCCCAAAGCTGTTGTCTGGCCGCATTCCCATTTCTTTGGAGCTCACACTTCCCGCCTCACCTTTTCTGCCTTGGCCATGTTCTCCGACTGGCCTTTGAAGCTGTCACCTAATGATATTTGATGATGATGACTTGAACCCTCCAAACAGATTGCCCTTAATAGTGGCCAATCTCTGGACTGAGATGTTGTCATTGTTTTTCATCGTCCGAGTGGAATATGGTATTTGAATACGCTGGAGCTCGACAGACTGCTCGGTCGGAGTTGGAGTAAGGTGAATCTGGGCTCGGGGTTGGCTTTAAGCTTTGGCTTGGTGCTAGATGTTTGTTTTCATGACTTTAATGACGGGAGGGCTGGATACTTGTTGATGGCAGATTTCCCAAAGCAAAAGCATTTATGACATTTTCATGTGTAGAGACAGCACTTTGTTAGTTCTGTGAATGCGGCTTGGGCAGTTTTTGGCCAGAGTCTTTTATTTTTTTTACCAGTCAGCACATCTTTTCTTCATCCAAGGACACTGGAACAGTTTGGGCTTTTTTCGATCGAAACCACATTGTGGCTCCTCAGGTATACGCTGCCTTCAGGTAGCCAAGCGAGATAAAAGCAAAGCGTCATAAATTTGAACCTCAAGAGATTCACACATGGGGTATTTTTGGATGCGCTCTCGGTTCTCATCTGCACCCGGTTGAGCCGTGACCGCGTAGAGGATTCGCGCCGGCGAGATTTTTTTTTGCACAAAGCCGATGAGGCGTGACATCTCTTCCCCGATGTTTGCAGGTTTCGGACCGCCGATTGCGAAGAGACCTTGATTGATGCGTTCGATAGTCTCCCGGCGGGCAAACATTTACATACGCGCCGCGTCGTTTTGCAGCCTATTTGGATTGGCAGGCGGCGCCGCCGCCTTCCTGATTGGCCGGCCTTCGCGGTGGAAACCATTTGTTTGACTGGGCCGCTCGTGTGATTAAAAAGCATCTTCTCTTTCTGCCACCTCCCACTTTGTTGGCTTTCGCACGCTTCGGTCCGCCAACGGTAGCCTGGGAAAAGAAGACCCGAGTGACCTACATAAGGATGCGGCGTCCTCAAGGACTTTGCAAAAAAGTGCAATTCAATTTCATCCAGTACAAGACCTTCGTCCAATATTCCGCCGCTAACCAACATAACGAAACTCACTTTCATCATGGGCCTTTTTATCCTTCAAAATCAAAATAGACAAAGATACACTGTTCAAAGTGCAAAAGGCGAGAAGATGCAAGGTCAGCTTTTTTTTTTTTTCCCCCCCGTGTCAGGCTCCTTGATCAATTTCAGCATATTGAAGATAAATATACACGCGAGTCCCACCAATGTGCTTCTCTTTAGCGGACCGTCGAGAACCGCAGCGTACGGTCGCATTCCGTCAGCTCGTTTTACCAAACGGCGCCCGATAAGACGGACGGCTCCCACGGTCTGCCGAGTGTGGTGAGAAAACCTCAAGATTACGTCGCCATCTTTTTCAATTTTTAATCCAATCCAAAAAAAGGTTTGCATAGAGCCTATACGTTGAAAATGGAGAAAGGGGCCCCCGAAAGAGGCCCGAGTGGTGGATGGAGTTTTTTTTTTTTTTCTTTCCCTCCTTTGGAAATTATAGGGCAACTTTATTAGCTGCTTTTCAGAGTTTTTACACTTTTATGTGCCCACTAACGACATCGGACATCCTAGTGAAACAAGAACTAATAAACATACTGCTAATGTTTGAAGTCACATTTGAACATTGCTGGAAAAATGTCCCAAAATTCTGAAAGACAATCCATGAGATTATTTTTCATCTTTGAATGCCCAGCTCCAATGGGTTGTAATAATCTCTGTGTTCTTGCAAGCTGTTTGGAGTTTTACAGAATCTTTTTTGCCACAACGTACTTGAAGTTGACAAAGGGAAAGTGACAAGAGTGATTATTTGTTTTTTTCTCTCCCCAGACTTGGCCAGAGGCTTGTCTTTTATTGGACTCCCTTTTGCGGCTTGGCTAATTTTCCAATAGCGCTTTTTCATTTGCATACGACCTCACGTGGTCTCGCGTGGGAGGGCTGTTGGAGGGAAGACGCCACCGCCGCCGCCGCCGCCAAAGCTACCAATGGAAAGGATAGCTAGCTTTGGGGCATTTGGCTGGAAGCGGTCGGCGCTATTTATGCAAATGTACACCGCGTTATCTGTGACGTGTCTCGGCCCGAACACATGGAACATATTGTCCTCACCACGGATCCAAACATAGAGTGAAAGTTTGAGGCTTTTGCATGGAAGTCATGCTGGACATTACATCGCGTGATAAAAGTTGCGCAGGTTTTTGCTCACTTGTGGGCAAATTTGGAAAACAATTCCCGAGTGCAATCAAGGTGTCCGTTATTCTGATCGTAAACATTTGGACACATGGAGCAGGTAGCGCTGCAGGCTGACTTGTTCAAGTGCAAGTGTGCGTTAAAGATGGAGTAGCTGGCTGCCTCCTATGGCTCTTGCTTGCTTGCTTCCTTCCTTCCTTCCTTCCCCCTTTCCTGGTGTGCTTTATGAGCCTTCTCTTTGGCCGGCGCGCTCACTCCTCCACACCAGTCGTCCTCTGTTCAGAGTTACAAGGCGCGCCTCCCATCTGCTGCTCCAACATCAGAGTGGAGCCCGAACGGCTGCCCCCCGAGCCCCCTCCTCGCCCCCTCCCAGCCTTCATCGCCTCACATGAATGATTTTGCTCACACTCACTTTGGTTTGAGTCTGCTTGGAGATGATGAACCTTATTTTCCTTGGCCGCTCTCCTGATGACTTTCCAGGTGTTTGGACATTGGAGCAACAGGTTCTGTTTTCTGCCTGTTGCTTTTTTGGGACCAATGCCAACAGACGGACATTTCCACTCGCGCTCTTAAGGCTTTGCGTTCCGTGCCGTACATACAACAGGGATGCTTTGAGAATAATTGTCAATTTCTGTCTATGTGAAGACCTTTGAGACTGCTTATGATTTAGGGCTATACAAATAAACTTGACTTGACAACATAAGCACCTCCACGGAGCTGATCATAAGCATGCCAGGTTGAATCGTAATCATTTGGTTCCATTGGGCTTCCGTCCCTAGCCAACACTTGGAAATGATTATTTGGTGGCGGTTCCCCAGAGGCATCCATCCCTGCAGTAGATGACGGCTCGTCATCTAATTTTACGACTTGCAGCCCTCTGTAGATAGCGCGCTCTTATTAAAAGCACTCCACAAGCGGGACATTACAGGGTAGAACGCGCCACACTGTGTGGTACGGAGCTGTTCCGCAGCCGCCGCCGCCGCCACCGCCGCCATCAGTGTCCTTTGTAGACAGACGCCATTTTGCTGGCACTCTTCCCGGTGTCTGGGGAAGTCATCCTGCTCCGTTTCCCCGAGAACCCACATCCCGCCAGAAGGCCCGCTTGGCTCGGATGGACGAAATAGAAAGAGTCCAAAATGCTTTCAAACGGCACCTGCTCTGATATCCTTGTTTGACTTTCAAAATATCCGATAATCATTCTTGGTCCGTCTTGCTAGGTGATGGCAACAGATGCGGACGGTGGTTCCTTTGGCTCCATCAGCTACTCGCTGAGTTCGGGCCAGAACAGCGCCACCAACTCCCAGTTCACCATCGACAAAGAGACCGGCGTCATCTGCACTCGTGCGGCGCTGGACCGGGACCAAGGCCAGAGCAGCTACGACTTCACGGTTACTGCGGTGGACGGGGTGAGCTTTTGAGGAGAAAAAAATACGTTTGATACTAAATGGTCCCATAAAGCCAGCAACGTAGCACGTGTCATAGCGCCCGCTCGTCAGATATGTCAGCTATTGCTATGAAAATACAAGCCGAGAAATGAAAGCAAATGACGGCCATGTTAAAACCATTAGAAGGGGCGGGGGAGAAAAGCCTCAGCTGTCAGCCAGTAATATTTTATTAGCTCCAACGGCCGCCTTCTTTCTTTTTGCCACCTGGTCGAAATGAAACGGGTGCATTGTACTTGCTGCAAATGAAAAGACCTCTCGGCCCGGGCCGGGCCGGCCTCTCTCTCTCTCTCTCTCTCCCTCCCACGGGAGGCCATCAATCTGACCCGCCGGGCCCGTTCTCCCAGCTCATTCTATACATAGCATACTTTTACCCGCCCCATTAATACGATCCACGCTAAAATAACAAGAGCGTTCTCGGACAGGGGGGCCTGAGCACGCAGGCCTACGTGAAGGTCGACCTGGTGGACGTCAACGATAACCGGCCCACCTTTTACCCGCTGAGCTACGCCGTCAGTCTCAGCTCGCAGAGCGCTCCCGGGACCTCGGTGGCCCGAGTCGTCGCCTACGACCCGGACTCGGGGGAAAACGGCCGGATTACGTACAAAACCGCGTCAGGGGGGTCTTCCCCTTACTTCACCCTCAACAAAGACACGGGTTGGTACATCCAAACGTCGACTTTCCACACAAGGAATCCATTCGACGTGCGATGGCCATCTTGTTTGCGCAGGTGTGATCTCTCTTTCCCGCTCCGTCCACGGCAAGGCCAACTCGGTCATTGCGATGGTGATCTCAGCCCAGGACGGTGGAGGCCTGGCCGCCCTGGTGGACGCCAAGGTCAACATCAGCGTGGCGGCGGGTGCGGTGGCGCCCCCCGTCTTTGAACAAGCTCAGTATTACTTTGCAGTTTCCGAGGACGTCTTGCAGGGGACCGTCGTGGGTAGCGTCCAAGCCCAAAGTAAGACAGGTAGGAACCATCTCACCTCAGAATGATTCCGAATGTCCCTTTGACAACTGTGTTTAGACATTCTCCGGCACTCTGCCAATTGACAAATGGCATCTTTGCTTCCACCGCAGCCTCTGGAGAAATGACAGATAACTTCTGCTTTCAGGCCTCCCCCGAGATATGGCCTACGCCATCAGCTCCGGGGACCCCACGGGATACTTTACGGTGGATGCCGACACCGGAACCCTACGGACCCGTCTGTCCCTGGATCACGAAGCCCGGCCGGCGCTCGACTTGGAAGTGCAAGTCCGCACCGGGAACCCGCCGGCTTTTGGTCAGACCCGCGTCCACATCGCCATCCAAGACGTCAACGACAACCCGCCGGTGTTCCTTCCCTCGTCCTCCGAGTCGCTGCTCGTGCCCGAGCAAACGGAAATGGGGACGGCGGTGTACCGCGTGCAGGCCGAGGACAGAGACTCCGGCGCAAACGGCCAACTGTCTTTCGATCTGTCCTCTCCGAGCGGCGGCCAGAGAGCTTTCAGCATCGAACGCAGCAGCGGGGAGATCCGACTGGTAGGGCCCCTGGACTATGAGAGCGTCCCCCGCTACGATCTCCGAGTAATCGCCAAAGACGGCGGAGTGCCTCAGCTTAGCGCTACTTTCATGCTCGTGGTCCACGTCCAAGCAGAAAATGACCAGGGACCCATGTTCGACACGCTCAGCTACCGGGTGGAGCTCAAAGAAGGCACTCCCATCAATACGCGCTTCCTTCGGGTCCGGGCCCTTAATAGAGAAACATCGGGTTCCGGATACTTCAGTCCTCTTTCGTATCACCTGCGGCCGGACGGCGACGCCGCCGGCTTCGGCATCGCTTCGGACAGCGGCTGGCTCTTTGTGAAGAGCGCCCTGGACCGAGAAGTCAAGGACATGTATCTTCTCACCGTGCTGGCCAGCGCGGGTCACGGACAGCTGAAGAAGACCGGCAGCGCCACCGTCAGGATATCGGTGACGGACGAGAACGACAACCCGCCTCGACTGGCGCGGCCCAGAGTCTTCATGGCCGTGAGGGAAAATCTGCCGGCGGGGACGGGCTTCGGTCGCGTGCTGGCCACCGACCGTGACAGCGCTTCCAACGGACGCCTCAGCTATCGTCTGCTGCACCCCGACCGCAACTTCCAGATCAACTCGCACACAGGTTAGATGGCGCCCACCTCGCACTTGTCGCCAGTCAATGAACGGCTTCCGTTTCCAGTCTGCGTCGAGCATGTTTGTGAAGCGGAAGGAACGGATTCCGAGCTCCTGACGGAGCGACTCGATTTCACTCTGATGCCCTCAGACGCTTAAATTGCTGTCCGAAATCCCATCCCCTCATCATTTCATAACATCAGGTCACCACCAGGCCAATTGCGCGAGTTCTCAGAGGACGGCTGCAAATCAAAGATGCAAATCTTTGGCGATGACACATTTATGACGACACAGAACATTTGAATTATTCGGAAATCAAATCAATTAAAGCTGAAATTGCATCTTCCCCCGCCCGCCACAGTGAATAATTCAGAGAGCGGCGACAGCACCTCGTTGCGCTCTAATTGGCCTGCTGACTCTGCGGGTGGGCAGACTTTCATTTGCGATCCTTTTCCGGTCTCAACATGAAGCCTGACTTGTCTTCCAGGTGAAATGAGCACCAGGGCCAGCCTGGACAGGGAGCAGCAGTCCAGCTACCAGCTGGTGGTGGTCGTGCAGGACGGGGGCTCGCCTTCGCGCAGCGCCACCGGTACTGTCTTTATAAGTGTGCTGGATGACAATGACAATGCCCCCACATTCGTCCACAGACAGCCCGAGAAAAAACTCACCTTCCAGGTCATAGCGCAAACCCGTCGACACGCAAATCCAAGCGATCGACCGTCGTCACTTTATTGATGAGCATTTGGCGTCTGAACAGGTGTCGGAGGCTCAGTCTTCAGGAGTTCTGCTGGGCACCGTACAGGCCAAAGACCCGGACGAAGGAGAGAACGGCACCGTACTTTACTCCTTGTCAGGTGCAGCAAGAGAAAAGAGACATTGTTACAGTAACCTTTGAGCTTAAAATACATTGAACTCTTCCCACGCCAACGGTAACTTTCCAGGTCCGAGGGCCGAGCGCTTCTTCCTGAACGCCAACACGGGCGAGCTGCACTCGTCGTCGCCCCTCAGCCACTCGGAGCGGCCCGAGTACGTCTTGACGGTGACGGCGAGCGACCGAGGACTGCCGCCTCGCAGCTCCTCCTGCTCCATCGCCGTCCAGGTCAGAGCTCAGCCGGCCGCGCGGGGCTTTTCTCGCCGTGAGGGATTTTTTTTGTGAATCATAGACTCGCAGCTGTTTTGTGTGATGAGTGGCAGCTGTGTGGAAGTTTTGCACGGTGACTTTTCACACTAGCCCCCCTTTTACATTGAGTGGCATTCTTCGGCGTATTATTTTGAAAGGCCGTCTTTTAATTTGGAAGCCAGAAGAGAAAGCTGACACTGAGGAAGGAACACATTGGTTCCAGGAAAATGGAGAGGCCAGATAAAGCGATTTATAGCTCACTTTTTCCCGAGACATAATTATTTAATAATCGGATTAAACAGGGCCGTGTTGTTCTTGCCTGCTGATGCGTTTATTTGACGTCCTTTAATCATCTTTATTTTCAAAGTCGGTCAACATTGGTAGCTGGAAGGGCTGACTTTTTCCATCGAACGTGGAAGCAATTTATAGCTTGTCATGTCACATGTCGTCAAGAGCGCTGCGGTTCCTCTATGATGCAATGCCGTCCGGCCGTGTCTGTCTCCCAATGTGGAAAAATCCAATTACATTTTCAAGTCCTTTCGCTCTCCCTAATGTCATCCCGACAAATTAACATTGGTTAGTCTGATAACTCATTCGTGTTTACGTATGTCTCGGTGAAAATGGATTGATGTCGGCGGTTTTGAAAATAACTGACACCGTTCTCAGTGATGCAAAACGCCGGAGAAAGATTATGGAGAAATGCTTGCGACAGATTAGTCATAAGTCTGCTTGTGGTTTTTTTACCCGACACTGACACGGGTATCAAATGAAATGGGCTTCATGTGAGCGGCCTGTGGTTCTAGTCCATTTCAAAGAGAAAAGCCAACAATAACAACAACAGCGACGCTTGTAGCTGCTTTTATTTCCCCCCCGAGAAGACAAACACACACGCCGGCAAGTGCACGAAATCTGTTTCTGTGCGCTTTCAAAATCCATAGCATATTTTTGGTTTCGTACCAAATGAAATTAGAATTTGCCACCGGCTTTGCTTTGTCGGGGGAACATTGGATTCGTGCTCTCGGCCCCTCATGTAGACCTCATGTGGGTTTTTTTTTTTGTTGTTTTTTGATGGCAGGTTCTCAGCACCAGCAGAGCCTCTTCAAAGAGCAACTCGCATTCGATGGCTTTCAACTCTGTGGAGGAAGAAGCCAAGCCGGGTTCAGTGGTCGGTTCCGTCCGCCTTCACGATGGAGAAAGCCCGGCGGAGGGCCAGGTTACCTACACGGTGGTAGGGGGCACCGACAGGGACGGGACTTTTGTGGTGGACCGCTCGACCGGAGACGTCTACCTGGCCCGGCCTCTGGACTACGAGCAGGACGCTCACTACGCCTTGAGAATCGAGGTGGACGATTTCTCTCAGGCTCCGCCCGTCAGTACCCTGGTCCACCTGGACATTAACGTCAAGGACAGTAATGACCACGCCCCTCAGTTCCCCGAAGACCCCGTCACGGTGGTCATTTCGGAGAGCGTCAGGCCGGGGACTTCTGTCTTCACGTTCCAGGCCGCGGACAAAGACGGCAGCGGGCCCAACAGTGACCTGACCTACTCCATCCTCCGTCAGTTTCCGGACATCCCCGGTCTGCTCACCCTGGACCCTTCCACCGGGGTTCTTACTTTAAACCGAGAGCTGGACCACGAGGTCCACCCCGGTCTGATCTTGGTGGTAAAAGCGACGGACTCGGCCCCGGACGCGAGCGAGAGGCAGTGGAGCTCGGTCACGGCGAGGATTTACGTCACGGACGAGAACGACAACCCGCCGGTGTTCGTCTCGCCCGCGGCGGTGAGCGTGATGGAGGACCAGCCGGTGGGCTTCGTGGCGCTCTACGTCATGGCCAGGGATGCGGACCGAGGGGAGAACGGCAGGGTGACCTACGCTATCCAGTCGGGCAACACGGGCGGAACCTTTAGCCTCAACCCCAACACCGGTAAGGTTTTCCAAACTTATGCGATATGGGAACTACTGCAGAAATCTATATTGCTGAAATGTTCAAATTGCCAGCGGAACATTCATCTCTTGCTCCCTTTTTATATTTCCACCACCTGCTGCGAATTCCATTCCAGCAGACGGCCGGCCCACGTGTTCACCTGTTCATGTCATTTCACGGCTCTCTTTTTGAAGAATTTCTCTGGGCGCTGTATAACTTGTTCACCTTTGAACAACGAGAAGATGCTCCCCCCCCCCCCCTCGTCCCCTCCGCCATCGCCGCAAATAGTTTTGTAATTCTCTGCGAGGGGATGGCAACTCTTGTTTTACCTCTCGTGACTGAGTTGGAGGCCAGACAGAAGAAGAGGGCTTGACAAATATGAAACACATATACACAAAGCGGCATCATCCATGAAAGAGCAAAGAACCGGGCTTCTGGGAACCATTAGAGAATGGGGGGGATGGCTTTGGCGTGTTTATGCGTGCGCTTGCGTGAGACGGCGTGGCTTAGTCAAAGCGCTGACCTCGGGCTGTTTAGTCGTGCGGCCTTTGTTGTGGGGTTGGAGACGCGTGTCTGGCTCCGCCCACGCCCTGGAGTTCCCGTGCGGGATTGGGGCCCCGTGATTGTTATTTGTTGCTGACAAGTGTTGACAATGTCCCTCCGCCCGTTAGGTAAACTAGTAGGAATAATACAATCTAACGCAAAGGTGAGTTTTCAAACTTAAACGTCGCCTCCGTGCCAATATCTGGCAGTATCTGACCAAAAGCCACGCCCCCTCACTCGTCCGTAAACTTGCCACCGATGCCCCCCACGCTGGAAAGTCAAGGCAGCTTGATGTCTTAACGACCAATGAAAGGGCTATTTCAAATGAAATTCATGAAATAATTCAAAATAATAAAACACGGCAACGCATCCAAAAGATGTTCGAAACAGCCCAAATGCTCCGAGTGGGATGGAGCTGAATCGGGGAGCTGGTCCAAGAAAACATTCAAAGCGGCAACACGAACCAGATTAAAAGGCACAACCAGCTGAGAGCGCATCCAAAACAAAGCGGCGTCGGCTTTCTCTTTTCTTTCCCGTTGCCAAATTGAAAAGCGGGCCGGTGATCCGAGGGATGAAAACAAAAGAGTCGTAGTGCCCCCTAATTTCCGCAGCGCACGGCAGGCCTTGATGTTGCGTGTCTCCAGCCAACTAGTGTTTACGGCTTCTCCCCCGAAGGACGGCCGCCGTGCGATGCTGTGGAAAATCTCGTAAATTGCGGCCAGACGCTTACAAGCTGCTAGCGCAGCCGGCGTTCAGGTAGGCAAAACTCTGCCTGTGTGTGTGTGCCTTCTTTTATCCCAACCTCACACGGCAACTTTTCACACTTTCTGCGGGTTCCTTGCCTCTGATGACTTCAACATGTTTTCATGCTTGTCCTGCACAAAGAGTCACGACTCAAACATTGTACAAGACAGGAAGTCCAGCCATCCGTTTAACTGGAGGTGGTCTGAACTGGTCGCAGTAAATCATCTCCCAATGGCTCTCTCCCACAGGTTCCTTGTCTATCTCCAAAGCGCTGGACCGCGAGGAGCAGGAAGTCTTCAACCTGACCATCGTGGCAGAAGACCACGGCGCCCCCCGCCGCTCGTCCAGCCAGCCGCTACGCGTCTTTGTGGTGGACGTCAATGACCAAGTCCCTCGCTTCGAGGAGAGTCACTACGAGGCGCAGATCTCCGAGAACCAACCGCGAGGTTCCTCCGTGTTGACCGTGTCAGCCTTCGACCTGGACCAAGGTGAGAAAGCAAGCGCTGCACATTTCAGACAACAAAGTTCAAACAAAGCTCGCTCCAACAAACAATCTTCTCATGTGCTGATTTTGTTTGATTTTAATTGAATAAAGGCACAGGGCGGGGGTGTATTTCCGCGCCGCTTGACTCAGAAGCAAATAAAAGTTTCGATCCAAAAGTCATTACCCGAGTAAACAATGCGAGTTTTCCGCCAGACACCATTGTGCAATGGCACGCAACGAGACACGCAGACAGACACCTGGAAAGTCCTCGTTGCTAAGTCGCTTGGGCCGCCAATAACAAACAAATAAGGGAGGGGAAACGTCTGAAAGTGAAGAATTCAACGATGTTTTTTGAATCAAAGTGTTTTTTCTCTTCCCTCGTAAGGATCCAACGGGAAGGTGACGTATGGTTGCGTCACAGCGGAAGGTTTTACGATCAACCCGGCGACCGGCGTCATCACCAGCACTCAGCCGCTGGACAGAGAGCTTCGGGAGTACTACACCGTCACAGGTAGCACCTCCTAAGTTCCGTCAATGTTTGGCCGCACGGTGTCTTAGCGATGAGCAAGTCTGCCACGTAGTTCAGAATTGGAATCTGGCCTTCCTGCCCACGCTGTGATGCCTGTTAGCTTCATTTGAGCTCATTTGCATGAGACGCAAGCGCCCCCGCAAAAGTGGGCCGAGTTCAGCGAGTGCGCCGGGCTGTAATTTATAAAGTATTTTCTATGTATGTTATATTAAAACGGTTGGAGAGGGGGAAAAAAGCAACTTGCGTAAGCTGCTGATCAAACACAACGCAATCACACTGGAATGGACGGAACCAAAACATTTTGGAGTCGTTAGACATGGGCGGGCTCATTACTCTCGTAAATGGCTCCGAGTGACACGTCGACTCGTGTTTGACTTTTCAAGCTGCTGTCAGTCACGAAAGGCTTTTTTTTTTTTTGCCTCAGTTTATGCAAAAGACGGAGGCCTTCCCCCGAACTACGCCAAAGCCACCGTGAGGGTCCGCGTGCTGGACGAGAACGACAACGCCCCCGTCTTTGGACGGCAGTACTACAGCATGGAGGTGCCGGAGAACATGGAGCCACGGCTCCTTTTCACACTGCGAGCCACCGACCAGGATGCGGGAGATGGCGGCGTGATAAGCTACAGAATTACAGGCGAGGCTTCGACACCTTCACGGTCGAGCTCCGCAGTCGCCAATGCCCCTTTTACGCTCAACGTTAGATTTGTGTCAGCTTTTGGTATTCCTCGTATTGACTTTGCTGTCTTTGCAGCTGGGGACCCAGCAGGAGATTTCCACCTGGAGCGACAATCCGGTGCCCTGTCCACCTCCGGCTCTCTGGATCGGGAAAAGAGAGCCGTATACAGCCTGACGGTGGTCGCCCGGGATCAGGGCCACCCGCCCCGCAGCAGCACCGCCACGGTGGCGGTGAGCGTCAGCGACATCAACGACCACAGCCCCCGGTTTAGCAGCAGCGCCTACACGGCCGACGTGTCCGAAGACGTGCCCGTCGGCTCTTTGGTTCTGGACGTGAAAGCCACTGATCTGGACGAGGGCCCCAACGGCCAGGTTGTGTACTTCCTGAGCCGGGGCTCCGAGAGCATGTTCATCGTAGACCGGGACACGGGCCGTGTCATCACGGCGGCGCTTCTGGATAGAGAGCGGACGGCCTCTTACACCTTTGAGGTGTGCGCCACCGATTCGTCGCCTTCCGACCCTCGCAACGCCACCGCCCGGGTCATCGTCCACATCCAGGATGTCAACGACAACGCCCCCTTCTTCATTCAGGACCCGCTCATCTTGAACATCTCCGCCGGCAGCCTGTCGAACCAAAGAATACTGGCCACCATGAGGGCCGAGGACAAAGACTTTGGGGCCAACGGGTCGGTCTTTTACCGCTTTGCCAACCCGGTGAGGGGCTTCGCCATCAACTCGCTGACTGGCGCCATTCAAGCCACGGAGAAGCTGCAGGCTCTGACCCAAAGCCAGAGGACTTTGATCGTGCAGGCCATGGATCAGGGCACCCCGGCTCAGTCGTCCTTGGGGGTGGTCATTGTTTATATCAAGGAGCAGACATACAGCGGGATTCGCTTCTCTCGCACGGCGCGAGACGTCAGTCTGCAGGAGAACGCTGCAAAAGGTAGGGGAGGTCAAAGATAATGGCCTTCCCCCCCCAAGTCAAGCTCTGTATTAACTTTGGATGTGGATTTCTTTTGCTGTAGGCACAGTGGTAACGCAGACCCAAGCCCAGTACCCAGACGGCTCTCAAAGTGGGGTCAGCTACAGTCTTTTCAGCGGAAACCCATTGCAGTCTTTCGGAATCAACACGGTTACCGGTACGTTGACGAGACGGCCAAAGAGATGCCAAAAGTGACCCCTCTGTTCTTTTCATTCGGCCAATCAGGCGAAATATGGGTCCAGAAATCCGAAGGGCTCGACTACGAGGAGACCCCGAAACTCCGGCTGGTGGTGAAAGCCGAGACGGCGTCCTCCAGCTCCTACATGGCGGTGAACTTAATCCTGCAGGACGTCAATGACAATTTGCCTCGCTTCCAGCTGCAGAACTACGTGGCCTATATCCGAGAGGCGCAGGGTCACCATTTTCCCATTATCCAGGTGCGCTAAAACCCAGGTTGGCTGAGTTTATTGTGGTTGGCTGTTGCTGAAGTGTGAAGTTGTGGAGCAGAATAGAAACACTCTTCACTCTTGAGCGGCCTGGATACTTTCAGCCATGAATGGCTGTATTCTCAGCACTCGCTCCTGCCGAATGTATTCAATCAGTCGGGTCCGTGGAGCCCATTTGATTTCATTTGGACTCCTTTGCGCGGCGGATCGAGTTACGCTGAAACTGCTTTTTGGCACATTTCGGTTCAATCTTGCAGGTTGCGGCAAACGACCTGGACCAGGGTCAAAATGGCCAGGTGACATACTCCATTCGGTCGTCATCTATGAGCGCTCTGTTCAAGATCGACCCGCTGACTGGCAGCATCAGCACCACGGCCATCATGGACAGAGAAATCTGGACGCAAACAAAGTCAGCCTTTGTTTCGTTGGACCTCTTGGCATTGAATGATCTGACAAGATTGTGAAAGTGAAGTGTTTTTTCCCCCCAATTTTGCGCCACTAGGCTTGTCGTCACGGCAACAGACCGTGGAACCCCGCGACTGGCTGGCTCCGCCACTCTCACCGTGATTATCGTCGATCTCAATGACAACAGTCCCATGATTCCTCTGCCGAGGGAGATCCGAGTGCCTGAAGGTAAGTGGGCCATCTGGGCACTTTGCTAGTTTCGATGGGAAAGAGAGCGAGTTAGTGTTCAATGTGTTCAAGATTTGCCAGAGAATTTTTCATTTCATATTTATGTAGCAAAGCGAGAATATTTTTGTACATAGCGGCTGTAATTACAGGACTGTAATCCGTTCTCTGAAGACTATTCTTAAGGAAGCTCTGGCCGTACATGCATGTCAAGCACGATAAAGAGTGCCGAGTTTAGCCACCAGAATGGAGAGCGCGGACCCTGGAAATGTTGCCAGGCCTTGTGTCTTACTTGCCGTCTTCCCGTCCGTCTAGGCGGGCAACAGCAATGTTGGACGCCTTTCACCAAGTTCATTGTCAGTGCAGCGGTTCACGCGGCTGCCGTGGGCAAAATGGCTGCCCAGTGCCCTCTTCACCATCGCCCTGCCCTGCGTTTGACTGTCAACCAGTGCAGGGCGTGGTCCTTGTTTTTCATCTAAAGGCAGCTTGCTTGGGCTTCACCTCCCCCCAAAATCTTGACTAGGACAGAAAATGAATGGATGACAGTGGTGCCCTGGAACAGAACACCGTGCTCCCTGACTGTGGTCCAGAGGCTAATAAGGAGGAAAGACTAGTACTAGTCTACAACATAGTGCGACTGCAAAAACCTTCTCAAATGTGCCATCTGGCAGAGAGGGAAGTTTGCGGAGAACCAAAAAGAGTCGACCGTTTGGATGCTTCCACACAGCCAAATGCTAATACCCTCAACTCTCTCATTTCCAGACACCCTGATTGGCACAGTTATCAGTCAAGTGACAGGAAATGACGTGGATTCCGGCCCGGCCCTTTCCTACACCCTCTACCTGGATGGCGACAGCAAGGACATGTTTGGAATCCACTGCTATGGCGGCGGCGTGTCTCTGGCAAAAGCACTGGACTATGAGGAGAGGACATGGTACACGCTGACCATCCGCTCGTCAGACTCGAAACATCAAAGCGAAGCCAATCTGACCGTGCTGGTGGAAGACGTCAACGACAACGCACCCGTCTTCACCCAGGATTTGTATCAGGTACGACTGGGACTGCATGCTTCTTTTGGGATTGTTTGGTATTGATCGAACACATGGCTCGGGATCTGATAGGTGACGGTATCAGAGCATCTCCCAGAAGGCAGCGCTCTTGTCACCGTGACAGCCACCGACTCGGACTCCGGGGACAACGGAAAGATCGCCTACCGAGTCATGTCGTCCACAAGGGGTGTTTTCTCCATTGACCCGAGCAACGGTATGAATCTTCTGCTCAATCGTTCCCCAAACGATGAGGAAAGTACAAATGCAATTGATTGATTGTTTTCCTTGCAGGAACTCTGTTTGTCAAGCAAACGACCAAATTTGACTTTGAAAATCCCTCCATCCTCGTGGTTGTGGAAGCTCGAGACCGGGGCAGTCCCTCCCTCTCGTCACTGGCGACCATCCAAGTCCAGGTGTCGGACATCAACGACAATACTCCTGTCTTCCATCAGTCCGAGTACAGAGCGTCCGTGTCTGAAGACCAGCTTCCCGGCTCCACGGTTCTGACCTTAGAGGCGGCCGACGGAGACCTGTCGCGTGACAACTGCGCTTTTGATTTTGCCATCGCCAGTGGCAACTCTGGCAACGCCTTCCAAATTGAAAGCAGCGTGCGCTTCTTGGAAGGCAAAGGCTTCCAGACGGTCGGAAGCCTCATACTGGTGGAAGAGCTGGATTTCGAAGCCGTGTCCACTTACAACCTGAGCGTCGTGGTATCGGATCGCGGGATCCCCCAGCGCAGCTCCTGCGTGCCCATCCTAATCAGCGTGACGGACGTCAACGACAACCCACCGGCTTTCGGCCGAGGGGAGTACAGCGCGGTGCTGAGCGAGAGTACCGCCGCAGGAACGGAAGTGCTGCATCTGTCTGCCGCTGATCCAGACTCTGCTCCCAACGGGGCGGTGCAGTACTCCATCAGCTCTGGAGACAAAACGGGCCTTTTCCAGGTGGACCAATGGACCGGGGCCTTGAGGCTACAGCGACCTCTGGGCAGTGAGAGCCAGTTGTCCCACATGATTGTTGTCCAAGCTACAGATGGCTTGGGACACTATGCCTTTGCCCCAGTCAGCATTGACGTGAAGGATATCAATGACCACTGGCCATTCTTTCCACTCAGTCAAGTAACGGCTAGTATCAGGGAGAATCAGCCTAAAAATGCCTTGGTGACCATGCTGCACGCCATCGACCACGACAGAGGGGTTTTTGGAAAGTTGCGATACTACATGCTGGACGACTCTCAAGATGGAAGGGAAGCCTTTTTCGTCAACCAAACGTCAGGAGAAGTGCGGACCCGCTCGACTTTTGACTTTGAGAGAGTGAACTCCTTCCATTTTAAGGTTGCGGCCATGGATGCCGGCAACTATTCTGCCACCGTCACGGTGCAGATTTATGTCTCCGGGGAGGATGAATACGATCCTGTTTTTACCTCCCCGGAGTTCTCCTTTCAAGTGCCCGAGGACGCGAAGAAAGGGCAGATCATCGGCAGAGTGCAAGCCAGAGATGAAGACGGAGGCCTGGACGGTGTTGTGCTGTATTCTCTCTCAGCCAGTTCACCTTATTTTGAAGTCAACAAATCATCCGGGGCCATCTCCCTAAAGATTGACAGCTACGGCAGACACGTGAGCCGCTCCAAACGAGAAGTGCGCCTGATGACGCTCGACCTGTTAGCCCACAGCCCACTGGAGACGTCCCGCACGGCGGCGACCAAAGTGACCGTCGACGTGAGCCGCACCTCTTTCGGACTGGCCACAGACATCAACATGCTGCTAATAAGTGTCATCGCCGTGTCTCTGGGAATAATAGTCATACTGTGCGTCATTGCCGTGGCACTCTTTTGCGTCAAACTGAGGCGCCGGAGGAAAGAACAAAAGAGACACAGGCGAACCAAGGCGTCGGCCACCATGCTGCACAAGTTTGAGGAAAGCAAAATAGCCGCGAGTGAGATTATTTATCACCAGGCCCTTCCCGGGTATGTTGCTGATCAGAGCAGCGGCAGCAGCAGCAGCAGCAGCGGGGGGCCGTACACTCGCGGGGGATCCCTGGACCCCTCGCACTCCAGCGGCCGAGGCTCGGCGGAGGCCGAGGCGGCGGAGGACGACGAGATCAGGATGATAAACGAATACCCTCGAGTGTCCAGCATCTCCTCCTCCATGCAGGAGCGTATCTCCGCTCGGGGTCCCGACTCCGGGATCCAGCAGGACGCGGACCAGTTGTCGGATGTGTCTGGCGAGCCCTCTATCGATTGGTTCAAAGGGAAGAAGATGGGCAGCCTCAACGGCACTCTGCTAGCTGGGCAGGTGCCGATCTACCGAGACGAGGGGGGTGGGTACGCGGGCATGGGGCGGGGCCTCAACGTCTCCCACCACAAAGATTACATCTTCCCCGAGGACGGAAAGCCAACCGTGGACGGCTCCTCGACCGCCATCGTGGCCAGTGACGAGGAACTGCGGGGCAGCTACAACTGGGACTACCTTCTCAACTGGTGCCCCCAGTTCCAACCTCTAGCCAGCGTTTTCACCGAGATAGCGCGATTAAAGGATGAAACGGCTCCCCCTCACCCCCGCCGCTCCTTCCACCGCAAAAGCAAAGCGGAGTCCAGAATCGACCCGCCTCCGCTCATCACCTCGGTGGCGCATCCTAGCGCAAAAACTGTAGCTCCCAAGCCGGCTGTGGGGAGGACGTACCCCCACCTGTCCACTTTCCGGAGGTCTCCCCTGAGCAGCGAGGGATCCATCTGCTCGGTGGCCATGTCGCCCAGTTTCTCCCCGTCCCTGTCGCCACTGGCGGCGCGCTCTCCGGCCGTCACGCCCTTCAGCGTCTCCCAGGGCCCGTCGGCATCCGTCATCAGCGCAACGGAACACAGTCTGGAGCAAATTGACGAGGCCGAACTGAGGGTTTGAACTTTGGGGACAACCTCGGGCTTCCACTTTATGACCGCAGCGTTGTGCCATTTCCGTTCTTTTGCTGTGGTGCGGCACATGCGGTGGGGCTGCTTGAAGACAAACAGAGAGGGCCGAAATGGACTTTGTTCTTATCCCGAACTTTATTCTCCCATTGGTCCACGTTGGTTTGTACATTCAAACGAGGGGGGCGGGGGTTCAAACGCGATGTCAATATTTTGTAGAAAAAACATTGTCTATATTTTTATACTGATATGTGGTTTCCTCACAAGCACATGGCATTCACGTCTCGAAGGGTTATTGAAAAAAAATATCTTTGTATATTTGTAGTTTGTGTTGTATCCTTATTTGTACTGTAAACTCTCAAATGTGTTTTTGAAGATCTTCTAGATGTTGTGGCAAATTATTGTAGATAGTGGATTTGGACCTTGACCTCTCTGCTTGTGCAAAGACTTCAGTTCCGCCGCAAAGGAAGGTAATCGTGAATGTGAAGGCCTTGCAGAGTTTGTCTTTCGGGTGCTTTAATTTATCCTAGCCGGCCGGCCTTACCGCTTCACGTCGTGCACAAGGTTCAGATAGCAGATCTATTTCAACAGAACGCAACGCAGGCTCCAAAGCATTGCTGCTAAGTAACAGAAAAGACGATGTCTTTCATCCCACGTTTGTTTTGATTTTCAAAGGATGGCAAATTACCGAATGTTCCAAAAATAAGAGAATGTTTTATCCTTAGCTATATTTCACCAGACAGCCTATAAGCCATTTACAGTAAATAATACAATGCAAGACTTGCCAAGGTCCAAACTAAAGCGGTTCCTCCATCCCTGGAATTATTTGACTTACTTTCTCCATTTAAATCACTTTAAATAGCACGCTTGGTATTTTTATTATTTATTGTGTTGGCAGACCTCAGAAGCTTCCTGTGCTTTATGTAAATTATTATGAAGAATAGTGGCAAGTGAACATGGCCAGATACGTATATCCACTCATCGACTAAAGGTACCTTATGGCCTTTTTTGTACAAACGTGCGTCACGTCCAGAGGAATGTTTTGAGCTCAAGTGCCTGATTAAAGAACTCTGATGGAAACGTGATCAATCTTGTTTCTTAAGTTTGATATTGAAATAAAAGATAGACAATAAACGACAGCAATATGAGCTTCTGATTTCACATTTAAATGAAAGGTGAATGTGTTGCTAACTTGAATACGTAGTATTCCGCTCAAGGCAAAAAGCTGTCTGGTTTCGTACGTGCTCTGTATTTTACTGGCAGCCAGTTTAGGGTGTAGTCTGCCGTATGCTCGAGGTGAGCTAGCAAGCTATGTCCGTGAACAGAATAAACGCTAGAAAAATGGATAGATGGGTCAAATTCTCTGAATGATGTGCCCTTGTATTGCCCAAAATGGCCGCTTCCAAACCATAATGATGAACTTCCTGTTCAGTTTTAGGCATGGCTCCTTGAAACGTATGCTTACATCCTGTTATGATAAACATGCTAGCGGTTCAGTACACTTCTGCCAAATACCGATCTAACCAACGAATTACAAGGAAACATTTGAGAAGTCAGGCTAATTGCTAAGCTAACCTAAGATTGGGGAGAAGCGGCCTCTAAGCTACATCGTATAAAAAAGCAATGCTATCCGTACCGTCATTTTTTGCGTGTTTGTTTTCACAATGGGGTTTTGATTTTGACAGTAATTGTTCTCAAAATGACACGACGGTGGATTCATCTGTCTACTGTGTCTTTCTTTCTGTCTGGCTTTTTTTTTTGTTTGTATGTCTATCAAATTAAAAGTGGACATGAATAACACAATCTAGAAGCACCTGTCATTGCTATCTGACAAAGTCAAAGTGGACCGGTTCTGTTTTTGTGTCTGCAAAATTGTGCACGCACACACCCATGCAGCGCTGTTGTTTTTCCCCCCTCAGCTTTTTCCCAACTGGAAAGAAGGGCGGAGCCGCCCGAACGGGACAATCCGCTGATGATACGCTTGGCCTCGGTGTCACGGTAATGAGCCGCGCGCGGTTCCCCGGCATGAGCGGGGCTCGCTATTTACACAACAGCGCTCGGAAGATACGAGCAAAAGAGGGCGAGTCGGCCCATTACTCAAAGCTCAAATGAAAGACTCGCCATAAACCAAATGAGATCTGTCATTGCGCATATACGAGGAGGAGGAGGAGGAGGAGGCCGCTCCCTTTACGTGCGAGGAGCGCTGATGTTTTTCCCATCATGAGTCTATTGAGATGTCAGAGCTGTCACAAGAGCCTCAGGTCAGGGCGCTTACTCTCCTCAATTGCTTCCCATCTAGGCGTTCAAAGTTTTCGACGTTCAACACGAGAAAAAACGCTTTGATTGAGCGATTCCACATCTTATTGTCATTTTGGAAAACCGTTAGCTCGTAGCTTCCTGTTGAAGGTCAGTCAGGCTTGTCTACTGCAAAGCCAAAGCGAGATCAATGACTTGTTTTGTATGAGGCGATTGGCATCTTCAGGTGTTGCTGCCTTGGTCCAACAGTGTGCCAGCTCCTTGAGGCTTTCACCTTTTTGCACGGCCACCTGTCGTAAAAGGAGGTGCCCACCCTCATCCGTGTTTCCCACACTTCCCTCCACTTAGAAGTCATCGACAGCTTTCATTTTTTTTTTTTTTAAGCCTTGAAGACATAATGACTATAAAGACTGTTGGGGGACTTAATGGTTTTAAGATGGCCTCTGTACAAGAGCTTTGTGCCATCGTTCAATTCTCCGAGCACTTTGTGTGCCTCTTTTGCGCCGCAAATGTCGTTAAACGTGGCTTAATTGAGGCCCTGGTTTTGCTTTTTACAATGGTGTCATTTAGTTGATAGAATGGAGCTGGCTGGTTTGTGTGGCAAGCTCCTCCATCTGTGTTGCGCCACTTTAACGGGATCTCACAATACTTGTTGGAATGTGGATCTTTACACCGAAGAGCTGAGCTGCTTTGTTTCACGGGGAAGCTTTGGCAAGGACGTGACTCTCCAGCTAAGAAGCCCAAAGCGGCGTCCAGTCAAAATGAGGCCGTCATTCTTCTCCTTCATGCCGGGATTACCCGTAAGGCCTTCATAACTGCAGTTTGCACGGAAGTTGCCTTTCGCGGCAGGTCAGGCTCCGCTGATGCTTCCCGCAATCCCTTCTCCAAACAGTCCGAAGAGCAGCAACTTCGCTACTGTCTCTTACAAGTTCTCCTTGCCAGCCGTCTTGCGTGACTGGAAAGAGACGGGGAGGGGGGGGTCAAATCCCGTTGGCACGTGAACCCTTCGTCTATTTTAGGGGAGGGTTTTTTTTCTGCTTTGAAACAAAAAAAAAGCCACAGGGAAAAATGGGCAACAGCAAGGCAAAAGGGGGCCTGTTTCTCATTTGGCTCGGGCCTCGCCAGCGTTAGAAGAACCACAGCAATACGGGGGGATCGGGGAAGGGGGAGTGTGGGGGCAATGGCTGGTAGGAGAAGTGTTTTCCCTGCAGGAACCGCAGCCAAATCTTTTCGGGGCCCTCGTCTTTTCAAGTCGTCACTTGGCAACCGGGCCCGGCCGGCCCAGTCTGGATCCTATTTCCACGCCGACTGTTTTTGTTTGTGTTTTCTTGTTGTTTTTGTCACTCCCACTTGCAACTCTTAAACGTCCCAGCAGCAAATTTGCGCTTCTTCTTTTTTGTCGGCTCGTAAATCCGTCTGCGACACGCCATTGTTACGGAGGATTCCGTACGGTGGGCGTCGCAGCCATTGCGGCTCGTCAAATGACTTTTTCTGTCGGCCGCTATACTTAGCCGTCGCCGCGTACGTAATTATGCCACTTTGGCAAAAAAGGACACCACGGTCAAAAGTCGAATGAGTCACACGCCAGCGCCGT
The DNA here is from genome assembly GCF_033458585.1 of Syngnathus typhle. Taxonomy (NCBI): domain Eukaryota; kingdom Metazoa; phylum Chordata; class Actinopteri; order Syngnathiformes; family Syngnathidae; genus Syngnathus; species Syngnathus typhle. The sequence goes on from NC_083743.1 coordinate 2,412,850, forward strand.
GGACGATGAACACTTTCCCATCGTCGATCGAACATTTCTGGTGGTGAGAAAAGCCAAAGAAAAAAGTGTTCTCGCTCCCCAAATCTGCGTGGCCATAAGTCAGCAAACGTCAGCCAAGGCAATCCAAGCGTGCCATCATGCCTCATTGTTATCTAGTGAAACGTCTCTATTGCTAAATCCTAATAAGTCGCAGATGGATGCGTCCAAAAGACATTTGCGGCCATCGCTAACGGAAAGCCCATTATTAACCATGAAGTATTATCTGGATAAGCCTTTCATTTTCAACTGGAAAAATAGCTCCCAACCCGCGAAAAAATCATCTGAAAACACCACTGCGCCATTCAAAAGTACTTTTTGGGTGCATTTATCGCCGCTCTGTTGCTAGGTTGAACTTTGTTTTGCGCAATGATTGTGTTATCTGAGCAATGGCTTGTGAAAAAGCCTTTTGCGGCGTACCTCAAGGATCCGTCTGTGAGCCTCTGCTTTTCTTACCCAATGTGTCAAAAAAACTTTTATTGCGTACTAACCAATCAATTCCAAACGTACGGCCCACCACCGTATATAATAAATATATGCTCGTCCAGGAGAGAGACTACTGTTGGACTGAATCAATACATTGAAGTTGGCTGCGTTTCAACGTGTTGCCTCAGCGTAATCAAATCACGCATTCTTCTCCGCTGCCTCTGCAATCGTTTTCAAACATCTGGGTGTCGTCTTTCGCAGCGGAGACTGCATGTCGCTGGCTACCGGGCCGTGCTTCAGTCAGGGGCTACGACAACCCTGAGCCCGTTTTGGGGCTGTGCTCATGGTTCATTTTTAACGCAATGGAAATCGAGTTGTGTGTCATTGCATCGTCAAATTTTCATCGGCACAAATTCACGCGTGATGCGCTGCAGAAGATGAGATTACATCAGAAAAGTACAGCGAATGCTCTCTCATGTGAAAGCAGGAGTGCTCGCAGTCGGGTCCAGGAGGAATTCTGGCACATAAATCCACTTTCTACCCGACAATAGTGCACGAGGAGTGTTGCTTGCCAACTTCACTTCTCCGGCAGGGCTACTGGAGAAAAAAAGAAAGAGAAGAAGCAGAGAGGGGAGGCCTACTTCCAATGGAAAATACTTTGGCTTTAAAGCTCCACAATGCTTTCATTTGGACGATGGAGTGTTTGAGAAAATCTGGATACTTTCTCTCATTATACGCCCGGCCCGGCCCGGCTCGGGAGTGCGCCACTCAGCGTCTCGTCAAAATTTACAGCTGGTAATTGCTTACGCGTTTTATCGTTTATTGGAAACGATTAAGGTTGAAACGCGGGCAAGAATCTCATTGATGTCGTGGTCCCTCCTCGGGACCGTCATTAAAAATCAGCTTTGTGTTGCTAATGGCCCCACACAATGACTCACGGTTAATGTGAGACATAAAAGGCCACGCTTATTATGTCCACTGGATTCCAGGAGCGCTTTGATTGCTGGCGCAATATAATCCACCAGAGTGGCCCACATCAAGACGAGGAAGTGTGAGTTATCGTGGACTGTCACATCATTAGAATGAGTTCATTCAGGTGGAAATCACCTGCACGCTATTTTTGCCCAATCAGACGCACAAGAAAGCCCAATGGTTGCTTCAAACTCAAACGTGCCATGTTTGGAACACCTAAAAACAAATTGTCACACTTGGTGTTTTTACGGGATGTTCATTTGGCTCAGTTGTGTGTTCCTCCATTCCCAGTCCGGGTGATGAGAGAGTGGCTGCTGATTGGTGGAGAAACAGGAAGTGATTGAATTGCATGATTATGTCTTGGTCTTGTGAAGCGCCATGTCACCAAAGCCTGCAAACGGCAGCCGCTCGTGTTTTACGTGGCCTGACTTTTCAAGCCTGCTGTTTCCACTCACCGCTCTCGCTTTAATAAGCGCTACTATATACACACGCACTTGATCACTCAATACAATGGTTGGGTTTTATTCCTACAAGGGTCACGGGCCAGGCCGCAGCTAATGGTAGCAAGCAAAGAAAAAACAAAAAGGTGCAAATATTAAACGCTTCACTGCTTCTCATTTCCTGAGACACAAACATGAGCGAGTCCGCTTGGACTTGTCATGATTCGTCGACATTAGGTTATATAAATCCATCATGCATTTTTGGGCAAAAAAGAGCTTTGCTTTTAGAGTCGAAACAAAAGTAATGGGCAGCGACAGACAATTGATGATGACATCACAGCAGATGTGGCCGCTCCTTTTGCATTTTTGGTTAGACTTGATAAGGCAAAGCTGTCAATTGGGGTCCCATTCGATTGAAAAACAAGAGTCACCCAATGACGCCCGACTCATTTGACGAGATTGGTTTTAATATTGCGCTATGGTCGTGGGAGGTCCGCTAGAAGCACACCAAAGTCAACGTCAGAGGTTTTACCGTCCTGACATGTATCTGGCACGGCAAGAAAGCAAGCTCATGCGAGCTGATAGCGCTTCGACCGTGACCCAGATGCGGTATCAAAGCCGCCGGATCTTCGCAAACAATAGGTTGAAGGTATAAATCATGTGGCGGCCTTGTTTTTTCAAAGGTTTGCATGGCTGCTCAAAGCTGTTGCTGTTAATTGCTGCTACGACAGCGAATTAGCTACATAGGGTGTGATCGCTTGTTTATTGGTGTGGACATCTGGCGTGTGCTTCGACGCCTCGCTTTCGTCTGTCTCAAACATCTTAAACAAAACATCAAGCTGCCATGTGAGGAGCACAAACATCGCTTGTTCGAGTGACTCTCCTTTCCCGCCATGAAAGGGCATTACAGTACCCCGATCGCTCTGTTTTATTTTTCACCTCACTCAAGTGGCAGACTGCTTGTTTAAAATCCAAATTTAAATTGAAAGATAAATCAATTAACCAATAAATAAATAAATTGTCCATTATTTCCTTTGGAGAAAATTTCAAATGAACCAAATGCAGACCAGAACCACTTGCTCATTTCTAAAAGTAAAACACTCTTTCGGTAAGTTTGCTAACGACTTTTTAGCAGAACATTGACTAATCCGCCCCAACGGAATCACCTGCAGCCTCTGTGATGGCAGGATTTCAGAGTGTCCCTCCCCTTGGCGCTCGTGTGTAATGTCGTTCTGAAGGGAAGATTAACCTGGAGCATCCAGGAGCGTTGGCCGCATCCGAATGAGCGGATGTGTTCGACACGCTTTGATCAAAGGAGAAAAAAGTTGGTGTGTGTTTTTAAAGTTGGTCCCACAAATCACACATTTCCCTGACTAAGCGCTGCGAGTGACATTCAAGTTGCTCACTGGAATCATTTGCATTCCTTCCTGGACATTTTTTGTGCTTGGACTCCTCTCACCAAATTTAGTTGTCATGAAGATGTTGCAATCTGGAAAGAACATCAACTGGAAATATCCCATATGACGACCTACTCTTCTTCCTAACTACAGGAATCATTGTAGAACAAAGTAAACCTTTTTTTTTTTATGGGCATGCAGACGTTATGATTAGATAGCAATCATCATATGTACATTGCATACGTGCATGTTAATTTTCTTTTTTTTTATCAGCGCTGGCCATCAGTTGCCATGGTAACACCCTAGACACCATTCTTGTTATGGCCAAATCGTATAGTCAGCGGTGGTTCTGATTCCCAATTAGTGATGGTGAATTCACTCAGTGAGGAGCTCAAGCACAACAGAAGCAAACGCATGCAAGGTCAGCAGCCACTGGGCTTTTTCATCTATTTTGAATTAGCAGCAGCCCTCATGCTTTCAGTGGGACTTATTACATTTCCACCGTTGCGCTCAAATTCCAATGACTGTTTGCTGAAAATGATTCATAATTGCCTTTTTCCTGACCGCAGATCCTGTCACGGTTCCCGGTTGTCTCATGCGCGGGATAACCTGCCCAGTAGGCCGCTTCCCTCCAGGTAACGAAATGAGTGTGCGTTGGCTCAAAAATCCCTTTTCCGAAAAGAGCGATATCTGGATGCTTGATGTAAGCATGATTCCTAAGTACTTTTTATTTATTTATTTAAATGATGATTGTGTGTCTACATGACGTGACTTGTTTCTTCCATTGAATTCAAATCTGGATTATGAGATTGTTTGACAGTTACTTCAAGCCACTTGGTTTTCATTTGGTTTTTAAACAATGTACTTTTCTGTGTCATTTTGAGATGACCTCAAAGACCTCAAAGAATAGCGTTAATAAAAGAAAAACAGCATCTTCTCAAGGCGGTGCTGTGGTTCTACAGTTTTTTTCATGATCATCTCTTGAGCGCAGTGGGTGGTTGTGTGTGTATATATTTCAGTTCATCTTCACAAGGCTGAGTTGAGCAAAAAGCACCAAACTGCGTGCTAAAGAGACTCGAGCGCACTTTTGCAGCGCTTCTAGAATCTTGTACCTGACATATTTACTAAATAATTGTCAGGCCTTGTTTGCTTGCTTTTCATGTGGCAATAAGACATCTCTCAGTTGACTCTTGTGTAAATAATAGAAAATGTCTTGGCAGCCGAGGAGGGGCACTCAGACAGGTTTGCTGCATTGTTTGGACCAAGTTATATCCGCAGGCTGTTTTCTCTGTCTGCTCCCTACCCAAACATTTCATCTCATAAATTTCGTAGTACTGCTCACACGGCAGTATTTCTTAAAGTTGGGTGATAAATGTTTGTTCTTGTTGAATCACACGCAACCATTTGGAGGTTGTTTTTAGTACTTGTATACACTCTGCCAGTAGGGGGCGTCGCTGAATATTGAGGCTTTAAAGACTTTATTCGTCTTTTTGTTTCGCCCCTATCGACTTTGAATGACAAAAAAGAAGTGTTCACAACTCTGCCTATGAACATTTCATTCAAATTTGGAACCAAAAGCTCTCAAACGTTTGTTTTGAATGGTTTTGGCTTTTACTTGTGAACAATTATACATTGATCACAAAGCGAGCAAAATGGTTCAGCCGTAAATGGGACACCAATTATGTTTGTTAGTCAGACTCAGAAGAACTCATATATTGTATTTAAACCTGGACAGTTTGTGGGCCGTGACTAATGCAGAGGTCAAAGGTTGTACTGGGATAGGCTCAAGGACGTTGAGGCGGCCCCTCAGCCAAAAGACGCAAAGTCAAAACATACCCTTTCAATCAGTCAAAGTGGAACTAAAGCAACTTTGAGATGTTTGGCTTTGAGCAAATGTCAACAGCAACATTATTTACCTTCTTCCTTTATGGGATTTGACTTCCTGCCCGCACGTATACACGGCTTATACACGTGTACAACGGCTGTGTGTGTACGTTGTCGGAAACGAGATTGAGGCTCACAATGGCGGACGTATTTGAAAATGATTCGTTATTATTCATACGAGCACTTCAACAGACACCCTTGAGGTTCGGAGGCGCTATCACAAGGGCAAGGCGTAGTCGTCGTCACTCAGGCGAGGATAATAACTCTTTCATTTGAGATGTTCCATTCATCCCCCCCAACTCTGCCTTCTCGCTTACATCTCACCTCTGGGCGGTCACTCGCCGCATGAGGTGCTCTGAAACAGAAGAACATACATTGGATATTGTATTTTTTAATACATATATGCTAACAAGAAGGAGTCAAGTGGGAAAAAAAAGAAATCCAGACAGTTATGATCTCTGACCCGACTTGAAGCATGGGGAATTCCACATTTTTTTATATTATGTTCAAAACAACCCCGAGATGTAAGTTCTCTTAACCCAAAGGAATATAGTAAAATAGTGCTGTTGCAGAAGCAAAGAAGGGGGAGATGGGGTGCAGTAAAACTAAGCTCTACCATGCTTGGGAAAAATGTCCCTTGTAGCAAATCTTCAATTTAAGCACTTTCACAAGGTTTGAAAGCCATATTCGCTCCACACTGCTTTCCCTGATTGAAATAAATGAGGCACATTAGTACAATCTGGCTCTATCGGTCTATCTCTAAAGACAACTGCAATCAGCAAGAGAGGCGGGACGCAATAATGATTAGAATAATAATCAACAAATGCAATTTCCTTGGAAGTTGATGTTCAGATAGGGCATTTAATCATCCATTCACCCATTTTTCATACCGTTTATCCTCATTAGTCTCGTGGGGAGGAGCTTATTCTTCCCTGGGATGTTTCAAATTCACAACTTGAGCTTTTAAAAATGCATATATCATGCATGTGGTTCAAACTAGTCAAAGTACCTGGACACATGGGAAAGCATGCAAACTAAAAGTGGATGGCCGGATCCAAGATTTGAACCGTGTTGAGCTATTTAATTGGTATGATTTAAAAAGAAAAAAAAAAGAAAATACACATTGGAAACAGATACGTTACTCTCAGTGTCATAGCAACTAAGGCTTATGGGTTCTCAAGTACAGTAACTGTAAGATGCATTATTTGTAGCTGATTGGGTGTTTAGTAGGTGATTCCAGGGAGGACCAGACAAGAATGGAATCACCAATAAATTAATAATAATAACAATTATTATTATTATTAATTATTATGCACCAGAATACGTTGACTATTTGATTGAAAAAGAAAAAGACTAGTCTATAACGAGGAAACACTGACACCTTCAGGATAGAATGCCGTACTACAGTTTGGGGACAACGTGACGTCAGCATAGCACGACGTGGACAACGGTGATGATGGGCGGAAAAGGCTTAAAGATGATGCGCTTTCAAATTAATGGTGCACTTTCTCGATATACCACCCTAAGCCACCAGTAAACTTTCAAACGAATACTGGTGAGTATTTAACGTATTTTGTAAAATCTACATTGGATTAAAAGTGCTAAAACGCCGATTAAGGTCTCTTGGAAAATTGTCAAACTTTTACTGCGAAGTGAAGTTAAAGCCGCTGCTTGGCTGGATGCAGGGATTTTCAGGATGAGTTGTATGGAAAGAGGCACATCATGTAAACAGCAGCCATGGATGGAACGTTGATTCGTTAGAAAAGTCGGCGCCTTTTCTGCTTTTTATTACATTTGTCCGCGAAGCTTTTCTTTGGGACGAACAAGCTGCCAGCCCGATTTAAGCTAGCTGTCACATAGCCAGAAGCCACATCAGCTGCCGTTAGCAATCAGCGTAGCATCAACGGAAGACAGCTACTGTATGCTCGTTTGTGTAGTACTTGCACTCTACAATTGCCTATTATCATTATTATTTGTATCTTTTCAGACATTTTGTCATGGCGGAGGGCATCATGAGCAAAGCAGCTACGATGGAGATTCCCATTAACAGTAATGGAGACACTGGGACCCAGCCAGAAGATGACAGTCTGGAGCAGGTCAGTCAGTCAGTCAGTCAGTCAGTTAGTGTGTTGTTTGTTTGATGAAATCTCAAACTTCACATTGCAACACAATCGATTTATCCCACAGTGGTACACTGATTTACAAGCTTCAATTGTTCCATGACTAATCTTATATCACATCAGTTTTGCCCATTGAAATAAGATGAAATGTCCTTTGCCTTTTCCACCTCACCCCAAAGTTTTCAAAAAACAGCTCTGTCTTTTACTTGGAAAGTAAAGCAATGAACATGATTGTGAATGAATGAATAATAAATAAATTGGACAGTTTAGTTTTCGCTTCCTCTTTGTGTTGTTGGTTTTTTTTTAAGTCAAGGATGTGCTAATGTGTAGGCACCTGAGACTCAACTAAGTCCACACGCATCATTCAGTTGTTTGTGAATCAGGATTTGCAGCAGGTGATGGTGTCGGGGCCCAACCTGAACGAAACCAGCATCGTCTCGGGAGGTTACGGCGGTCCGGCGGGGGGCATCATTCCGACCAGCACCATCAAAGGTATTGGCCGCAACATCATTTCCTTTTCATTCCCACCACTTAACCCCGATGAGTTTTTAAATAGCCTTCGGGCGGCCACAACAAACGGAGGCTCCGTGATGACTCTGATTTGCAGTCACTGTACGTGTGCTGACGTCCAGGCGGCGGCCTTGTATTACCGTATCTCATAGGGCCAGCCATTCGATTCAACCCCGAATATTTGGACAGAAGAGGTGCCCCCGCGCCTGCGCCAGGTGTCTGTACATTCTGTAGCTGTTTCTCAAATTTAACCCCTTCAGTCTTTTTTTTTTTTTGTAAAACGTCTCCTACTTGAATGAAAGGACTCGCAGCCTTGCTCGCATGCCTACATTGGCAGTTGAGGGGAAATACTGGAGCCTTAAAAGATGCACTAACCCAATATGAGCATTTGTTTGTAATACTGTCTTGTATTGAATGGTAAGACCGACTGTCCTTGCTGTTTGCATCTCATCTCATTAACTCCATTCTTCCATGTTTCTTGAGTGCATGACGAAAAAAAACACGCATGCTGGCCATGTCTTCACCCGCTCATACCAAAAAGACACATTTCCCTTTCAAAGCTTTTCTCACCCATGCCCCCCCCCCATGCCCCCCCCCCCCATGCCCATGGCAGACATCCGCATGAAATCTCGGGCCGCCAGCTCGCCCACCGGCCAGCCGGTTGCCGGTCGACTGGCGCAGCACGGCAGCGAGCAGCTCTCAGGTATCATCTCTGAAGTCAGTCACCATCTCCTCCTTCCCCCATTCCCATGACTCATCGTGTCCATTGTGACGAGTCGGCGCTTTTATGGCAGCGGCTTTTTTTTTTTTTTTTTTTGAAGGCTCCTCAAACCATAGCACCTGCACGGCGATGGAAGAAGTGTCTCGTGGCGTGGCAGTGGAGAAGCTGGACAGTGTGAAGAAATGGGGCATAAACACATATAAGGTAACAAGCTACTGCTAAGCCGTTGATTTGATTTCAATTGATACCATTTTTTTTTTCCACGGACGCGTGTCCCTCAGTGCACCAAGCAGATGTTCTCGGAGCGCTTCGGCCGAGGCTCGCGGACGGTCGACCTGGAACTGGAGGCTCAGATCGACGTGCTGAGAGACACCAAGAGCAAGTACGAGAACATCCTCAGGCTGGCCACGGCGCTCACAAGCCACTTCCAGAGCATGGTGCAGACGCAGCAAGCTCTCGGGGACACCTTCACCGACCTCAGCCAGAAGTCGCCCGAGTTGCAGGTAGCCCACGGTGCGAATTCTGCTTGAATCTTTCATTGAAGACAAATAAAGACCAAGGATGCTGCCCCCACCCTCCAGGATGAGTTTGGGTATAACGCGGAAACTCAAAAACTATTGTGCAAGAACGGCGAGTCCCTGCTGGGCGCCATCAGCTTCTTTGTGTCCAGCATTGACACTTTGGTCAACAAAACCATGGAGGACACCTTGATGACCATCAAGCACTACGAAAACGCAAGGTAACGCTGATAAGGACGGGCGTCCTCTCGCGCGCTTCCCCGCAATGTGACAGCCTCCGTCTCGTGCGCTCAGGTTGGAGTTTGACGCCTACCGCTCTGACTTGGAAGAGCTGAGTTTGGGCCCCAGGGACAGCGCCGCCATGGTCCGCATCGACATGGCCCAGCACGAATACCAAGTGCACAGGGACAAATACGAGCGGCTGCGCAGCGACGTCACCATCAAGCTCAAGTTCTTGGAGGAGAACAAGGTTTGCTGCTTTCCACTTTGTCTCTTAAATGAAGCATTTCCCCATTTGAGAACTGCTTTTCAAAACTTTAAAACTAAGTGAATTTTCCAAAGCGAAACCAAATCACTTTCTGGGTTGTTGAGCGGTCAGAGCGAGAACTGCATTGGTCTTTAATGTTTTAATTCTCAGCAAGACTCCGTTTTCAACCAGAATCCATTTTCAAACTAATAAAAAGTTGCCTCGTTTTTTTGGTTGGATGATTTGTTGGATGTTTCTGGCACCATCTAGTGGCGGAGTGGCGGAAGCTCACGCAGGTCACAAAACAAAACTAAAACTAAAAAAACGACCTTGCTGGTCGGTCATCTTTCGATTTTTGTGTGTCCCAGGTGAAAGTGATGCACAAGCAGCTGCTGCTTTTCCACAACGCCATCTCGGCCTACTTCGCTGGCAACCAGCAGCAGCTGGAACAAACTCTGGTGCAGTTCAACGTCAAGTTGAAGCCGCCTGGGGCCGACAAGCCGTCCTGGCTTGAGGAACAGTGACACGTGCTCATTGCGGGATCAGCGCAGAAAATATGGAAAGTCTCCTTTTTTTTTTTTTTGTAGTCCTCACTTGTTCTATATTATCAGCACGAGTTTTGTTTTTATTTAAGCCACACACTATTCTTATTCTTGGATGAATCATTCCTTTTTCTGTATATAAGAATATGTAAAGTCTCGAATTCTTTTTAGTGGAGATGGCTCTTGGGCATTTTAGTCTTTTTTGTTGTTGTCACCTTTTTTTTTTTTTAGAACGGTACATGATAGTTTGAAAGTGAACGTGATTATTTTATATAACAAATGAGACATCTAGTGATCCGAGCGATGCAGCGTGAGCCTTGCAATTGCTTCTCTTCTTCGTCAGTATGATGATATTTGGAGACCACAAACATTTTCCTTTCATCTCAAGAATAGACAAGGGAAGCCAGCCCACCATTTTTGGGTCATTTCCAGAGCTTCTTTCAAGACAAACGTTTGTCCAATCGCTACCAGATTTGAACTTGGTCATTTGGATACAAGGACGACAGGAAGTTAGGAGAAATTCAATTGGTGCATTTATTCCCAGCTATCGTGGTTCAAAGTGGCCATTTTTATGGCAATTGACCATCGAATTGGAACCTTGTGAGAAGTGCACATTTTCCGCCTTTGGTGCGGGCACAGCATGTTTGAGTCACTCACTCCCAGCCACAGAATGAAGCGCAAATGTCATCGACACAAATGTACAGGACATGCAATAAGTGCTTTCGTCTTTGGAGTATAGCCGCTTCGGCTGTTGTTTTACAGGATGAGATGAAACATTGTGTGCGTGTGTGTACGACATATCGAGTCAATCCCGCCCGCGGGTGTCAAATCTGACACCGTGCTTTGGGGGAATTCAGCACTATTTACTGGCCTTATTTAATGGACACAATTCTTGGAGCGAAATGAGCAGAGGTCAGTATTTGGAGCAAATTGTTACACGGGCGGGCTGTTTTTCTCCCACCTATCTATCTATTTATCCACCTGTGCAGAGAGCCTTGTATTTTCACGTCTTTGTCCTTGTCGTGCAGCTCCCAAATAAAAATCCGCTCGCTGGATGACTTTGTTCCATTTAAATGAACAATTGATTTGGGCATGACCGCCTGCGATAACAAAAGTGGCAAGTCTCACGTCATCTTTTCCATGAACATGATTAATGTGCATGTTTATTATGTATGCCAGTGTTGCATGTGGGTATTTTTTCGACTTCAATGTTACTCGTGTACACGACAGTGCATTTAATGCTGATATGCTGTACAATTAACATTTGAACTACATTTCTCAATTGCTGTTGTCAGCTGACGTGGTTTTTATTATCCACCCCGCCTAAAACATCCAATCTCTGCTTTTAGATAGCGATTTGTAGCATTAAAGGCATTTCAGTTCATTATAGAGGTTACAGATTTTTTTTTTTTTTCATTACAGTGGTCAGCAGCCATAATTCATCGTCAAAGCATGATGGTGATCATAACTTTACTGACCCTTCTGCAGAGCATGACTTTTTTTTTTTTTAAATTGGGTTGCTCAAAATGTAACTGCGAGGACACTTTCTGCAGATCTTAAATCAGCTTGTCAATCTTGACATTGTCCCCCATGAAGTGATTATAAATGAGCAAGTAATCTGCATTGAGGTGAATAATTACATTTTAATCCCATCTTCACTATCTCCCATCTTGAGCTATTTTTAAATCAATGAGTGAAAGAGCCCCATGTGTGTGCGTGTGTGTGTGTGTGTGTGTGTGTGTGTGTGTGTGTGTGCGTGCGTGCCTTTAAAACAAATCAATATTCATCTCCTGTATCTTTGAAGCGCAACTCGTCACGTTGCTGGAGTCCATATATCCAGCCCGGCGCTCACAGTCCAACCACTCGCATAACAAGTCAAGGAGTTCCGGCAGGGATCCCAGAGGTGCTCCTTCCCAACGAAGGTGAGCACACACACTCCCTCCCTCTGCCGCCTTCTCTTTTCCAATTGCGACACTCCTTCAAGTTTCAGCACGAGAGGAGCCAGTCCGGAATGGAAAACTAGGAAGCTGGGCATATTTTTAAGCAGAAAAAGCAAAGGTGAGTTACTGTTTATAAGTTGAGTCACTTCCGTGGCATGCTATTGGATTTAGTCATGTGATAGCTCTTTTTTTTACTTTACTGATGTTATCTTTGGCTTATCATCCCAAAGGTAGAATGCGTAACACCCACCTACTGTTGTCAAAAACAGTGGTACCAAAATTGACTGTGTTAAGGAAAAGTTTGAAATGTTCAAAAGTGACTTTTTACTGTCAATAGGTGTTTTGATAAGTTGTTATAGTGAAAACAACCTTACAGCTGCACACAACATAGTTGTCCTTATTCGCTGACAGCTTGTGTGAGGGAAAAAAAAAGCCTTGCTAGCAACAGCTTGACTGTTTTGCTATCAAAGCAACGGCTTCCCGTAGCACTTTGCACAAGTACAGTCTTGAACTATTTCACTCGTTGTTTGTAGCAAAATAAAATATCAGCGAATACAGAAAATGTGTTTTTGTTGATGCTGCTGTGAGGTAACGGAGTAATGGCAGCAGTATCGGATGCCAAATAGTGAGCCAAAATATTGTCGCTGAGGCCCACTCGCATCAAGACTTACTAACAAACGCAACTACAATATGATGTTGGCAATACTTTCTTCATGCAATTTCAAACGATGCGGTCTTTGCACTCCCGCTGTCATAACCTCCCCACACCCTTTTCTTCCCTAGAATGAATGCGTCACTCTCAGTGCCGTTTGGGACGCTCCCGTTGCAGCCAAGACCAATGAAAAGAAAAGACGACGTGTCCTCGCCGGCGCCGGGCTTCCTCACGCGCAGCTGAGAAGACGACCGCGCCGCCGAATCCCCATCGAGATGGAACCCGGTGATCCTCTGCCGGCGCCGCCGCCACCTCCTCCTTTACTGCCTCCTCCTCCACCGCCGCCGCCGCCCCCCGGTCCGGGCAGCTCGAAACTAGAGCGTCGGCGCTCCAGGATGCGCAACTTCAACTGGGAGACCATCCCCAAGCACACGGTGGTGGGCAAGCACAACATCTGGACGGCGGATCAGGCGGACGGCGACTACGAGCTGGACACGGAGCACATAGAGGAGCTCTTCAGCCACAAGCGGGCCCAGCAGCAGAACCAGCAGCAGCAGCAGCTCGCCACCCTGGGCCGCCACGGCGCCAGGGGCCCGCTGGCTGCCGCCTCCGGGGCAGAACTGGTGAGTGCGGACGGATCGACTGGCTAAGTTGGTCGTAATCAAAAGCATCAGAGCATTGCGTGAACACGTCACACTCGAGAAAAAATGCTAACCCGCTGTTACGTAATGGATCAGCAATGTTATCTTTTCTTCACTCGGTGCGTGTTTGCTTAAGGAAGGTCACATGAGAAGCTTCTGGTGTTTTGTCACAATAGTTCCCAGGTGGAGGTTCAAATATCTCAAGCATATTTTGAGGTTCTCACTGACAATAGCCACTTTGGAAGATTGTTGCAATGTGAGCGTTGAAAATAACTTTCTGCTGCCGTCTTTAGGTGTCCATCCTGAGCGCCAAGAGGAGCATGAACATTGGGATTTTCCTCAAGCAGTTCAGGCGGTGAGTCTCGAACTAACGGCGTAGCACCACTGCGTCACAGTGGCGTGTCCCGGCAGGCCCGCTCGACCTGAGATGAGAAGCATGTTGCTCGCGGCTATCGAGTGTGCATTCACAATCAAAGTGTAGCAATGCTTCTGAATGTTTTTTTTTCCCGCCTTGGGAGTAGCCCGACGTCCTGGCATTTTTTTAAGTATTTTTTTTGCAAGCAGCAATTTTACTTTGGAGTGAACTTGTGACACTCCGCCGTTAGGGGGCGGTAGCAAAAGTCAAGGTGAAAATAACTTGAAATGAACTTGACATGCTAGTGATGTGTTTTTGTTTTTTGTTTTTTGAGTGGATTATTAGTGTTTGCATTCATTTCATTGATTAATTGGAGGATGAAGTGCTTTCAAATGAAAATGTTGTTCAGCAAAGCTCGCTTGTTGAGGCTTGTTGGCGTGCGTAACTGGCGGTCCAACCTCAATACAACAAATAATTCATGTGACATCACTGGTGAGCCTCGCCTCGCCTCGCCTCGCCTCACCTCCCTTTCTTCTCTGCGCTCCTCAATCCACAGGCCTGTCACTGACATGATTGAGGAAATCAAAGCGGGAAACGGCCTCGGTTTTGGCCCCGGGAAACTTCGGGAGCTGCGAAAACTGCTGCCGGATGACGGCGAGGTACCTGCCACCACCTTTTCACGTCAACTCCAGCCGCATTATTGTTAGATCTCGTTAACCATTAACGGCAGGACACACATTGATCATCGAAGTACATTGCAAAAGTTTTCCTTTCTGAAGAGTTGACATCCAAATGGATTGTTGCTATCTTTAACACGTACCATGTAATAATCTGCTTTTAGTAAATCATTGATGGAACACATTGCCTTTAGCCTTTAGTACAAGTTATTTTTGCTAACGTTGTTGACATTAGGCTGGCGATCGAATTATTTTTTAAATTTTTTTTATTATAATTATTGCTTTGTAAATGGATGACTACGTATCTTGTCAATGTTTTTATATTTTGTTGCATTTGTAAATTAAGATTTGCAAGAATTCTGTCACAAGATATTGATTTTGATCGAATGACTCCGTTTGCTTAAGATCTCGGTGAAAATGTCCACAGGTGAAAGAGCTGCTTCAATTTAGCGGCGACCAAACGTCCCTCCCGGACGCCGACCTCTTCATGCTGACGCTGATCCGGATCCCCGGGTGAGAGCTCCAGGTTCTTTTGCAAGTGACGGAATGAAGCTTTACAATTGGAGCCTTTTTATGTTGTTTCAGGTATGAGGAGCGTCTGAGCAGCTTGGTCCTTAAGGAGGAGTTTTTCCCCGTCATGGCTGAAATGAGAGGATTCATTGGCACTTTGAAAGCTGCTGCAAACGGTGCTCTACTTTGGACGTCAAAACGAATACTTTGTGCAAACTTATCCAAATTGTTTGTTTTCTCAGAGCTTCTGGATTCTGACAGCTTGCACTCGGTCATCCGGCTGGTTTTGAAGACGGGCAATTACATGAACGCCGTGAGTGAGCGTGACTCTGCCGTTGTCCGTTCTTTGCGTGCGTTTGTGAGCTCGGCTTGTTCGGACCGCAGGGCGGATACGCCGGCAGCGCAATCGGCTTCCGGATGGCATCCCTGCTCAAGTTGGTGGACACCAAAGCAAACAAGCCCGGCATGAATCTAATGCACTATGTGGTGATGGCAAGTGGACGCGTTCGTCAAGTTGCCGAGGAAGCGTTTTCTTTTTATATTTGGCTAATTGCGATTGTCGCGATTCCCCGCAGCAAGCTCAGAACGTCGACGCGGAGCTACTTCACTTTGCCAAACAACTCGCTCACGTCAAAGCCGCAGCAAGGTAAACGCGCTAACTTCTAAAAAGGAAAGAATTGCAATTGAAAATGGATCCTTCCACCTTTTTGCTCGCAGGATCAATCCGAGTGAGCTCCAAGCCGAGTTCGATCGGCAAGTCAAGAAAGCGAACGACGCCAAAGCCAATACTTTGAAGCAGGAAGACCTCAAGGCTCAAATGGAGGATTTCCTCCAAGTGAGAATCATTGGTCGCCCGCCGACCCACTCTTACCGGGCCGCCGCTAAGCGCTCCTCTCGGTTCAGGATGCCGAGGCCTGCTTGGACGAGGTGGAACGGGATCTGCGGGAGCTTCAGTCCGCCAGCGACTCGGTGGCGGAGTACTTCTGCGAAGACCCCAGCAAGTTCAGACTGGAGGAGTGTTGCTCAATCTTCGATTCCTTTTGCGAGAAGTTTCTGCGGGCCGTGCAGGTTAAGCCCGTGTTCTGACGTGCTAGAAAAATAGTCAACGCAAGAATGGGCAAACCGAGGTCTGATGGGTTGATTTTTTTTTTTTTCTTTCTTTCTTCCTCAGGAAAACACAGCCCGGGAGAAGGCGGAGGTGAAACGACGACACCAGAAGCGTCTCCAAAGCGCCGCCAAGCGCAGATCTACAGCCACCTGCTCAGTCAGAGACAAAGAAATGGAGGGCATCGCTTTGGAGTCCATCCTGCAAAACTTCCTGAGCAACCGGCTCCAGAGGAGACGCTCGGGACGCCCCTTGTCCACTCACGGCTTCCCTGCCGGCGCCAGCCCTCAGTCAGGAAGCCTCTCGGAGATGACCTCCCAGCCTGAGCTCAAATGTCTGGAATCTTTAAAGGCCGGCGTCACGGCCAAGAAAGAGTGGAACTCCGCCGCCGAACTCACCACAACTCCCCACCGACCAGCGGACGGCTCGGACCGCGACGCTCACCAAAAGAACCAGGGAGATGATCTACGTCGTGCCGCTGAGGAATCGAGCGACGGGAATCCTAGCACTCCTTCCTCGCCTCGCACGTTCTCCGCTGCCACGGACAGCGGCGAGGAGGACCTCCAGGACAATAACGAGGAGGAGGCCCAAAAACTGCGTGAGGCCTCCAAGAAGGTTTTGCTCTACCAGAAAAGCCGGGGCAGCGTCTCCTCCACGGAGGTTCCTGTGGAAAATCCCAAGTTGGCCAAGACCCGTCAGCGGACTTTTGACATGGAAACCGACCGGTACCCCGGAGACCCGACAAATGAGGATCTGGTCAAATTCTTGCTCAGCTCATCGCCTCCGTCCAAGTGTAATATTCCCCGCCGCCACACGCTGCCGGTCAAAGTCAAGAAGGAGGCAGAGGACGATAACGACGACTTGTGGGACACCGAGCGGGAGACCGAGCGAGGTTCTGACTTAACCAACCTACCTCAAAAACGAGATTCTCAGGCCAGCGAGGGAAGGCTGAGCCTCACGCCGCCCCCCGGCCAAGACGAGGAGCAAAACTACGAGGGAAATGGCGAAAGTGTTGGTCCATCCAAGAGTTCGTCGGAGTCCTCAGGACTCTTTTCTGGCTTTTTCAAGCGCCTCGGCGACATTGGGAGGCAGCAGACGGTCAAGGAAACTGCTCATCTCGGTACGGATGTGTAAGGACGCAAATGAATCTGAAATGATGAGCTCGTCTCCAAAATGCTGCCACAGCTTTCCTTCATGGGATGTCTGAAATTGACGAGTTCAAGCCACACAATCAATTTTTTGGCTCATTGCCACCTTGACGTCATGGTGGAGAGGGTGGAGATTAGGGACCAATGTATGGATTTGCATGAATACGGGGAAGGGGGCTGTTGAGACTACATAGAGAAGAGAGCCGTTTTAGGGAAAGTGTCGTGTGGTAGAAGAAAGACGTTGTTGATGAGGTCAGCCTATTGGAGAAAGAACGGCTTGGATAGGATTCAAGAAGAGAGGGACAGCCGAGCTTTGGTCCTTTGCCGACATGACCCTTTCAGAAGAAAGAAAGAGTATGTTGGAAGAAGGATGGTGAGGATGCAAGTGAGGAAGAAGGTTGGGGATGTAGCGAAGGAAGACTTGAGGGTCGTTGCTGTTCAAGAGGAAAAGGATGACGTGCAGTGGACACGGGTCAGAAGCTGAAGAAGCTGGGCAAAGTTGTCCAGGAGTGCAGTGTGTTGTCTTTTTGCGCAAGCCAACCTTGAGTACGATGAAAATGAACTCTGTTGCAGGACTGGGCGCTACCGCTAGATGGCAGTGTGTTACAGTCCTATGGAAAGACTAAGCTATTGGTCAGGCTTAATTGGAATGCACGTTGGACGCTGGGAAATATCCCATGTTGTTTTTTTTATATTCTCCAAATGTTCATTTAAAATTGTAATTCAACAGTTTTTTCACTTCTATATTGTCCCCCAGTGATGTCATCAGATGAGCTTTTGCTTCTGCACAATTCAGCCTTTGTTTTGTGTGTGTGTGGGGGGGGGGGCTTAATTAAATGGGTCAGTGGTACAAAGGCTGCCTGTCAGATGAGGCGTGTTACGAGCGCCGCAGTTTAGTCAGCCCACCAAATAAACAAACACCTGACGCTCAGGGAACACGTCAGCTTTTAACTTGCGCCCGCTACTCTTGCCAGCTACTCTGGTGTCCAACAATCTCCGGGGCAGATTTCTTCTTTCGAGCCATTACAGTCAAGCAAGTCAGATTCCACACAAGGCATCGAAATAAATACAACTTAATCACGTACACGGCCCGAAAGCTGCACAGCCAAAAGACAATTAAAAAGTCAATAAGCTTAATGGGAGGTCACTGCTTGGGAATGGTGCTCACATTGGAACACAATAGCATTACAATGTCATTGTATTTAGATGTGTCATTTATTTATACTACCATAATAAACATTGTGGCACTATTACCTCTGATTTTGTAAAAGTGTCATTTACCCAACACAAACACACACACATGCATATTAAATATTTCCAGTTGCTTAGCTCTCGGTGCATATGCCGTAAGGTTGTTCAATGTCATCGTCACTTTATGTGTACGGGCTCTAAGATGTGGCAGATTGCGGCGGCCATGTTGTCGGCGCTCCGTGGCGTGTGGAGGCAGTCGCCATGGCAACGAGGCGTTGCGAGATGACTGAACGCCCGCCCCACCCCCAACAAACCACCCGCTGCTTTTATTGCGCAGCATCACACGACGTCTCATCAAAGTACTTATTCGATTGCTTTAAAAATGTATTACATAACTCAACTGACCTGAGCACATTCCATTTATCGTGGAGCTCTGTGCCACCTTGAAATGTGTTTTATTTATGCGGGACCCCCCAATGGACGTCTTTCCTGATAATCGTCGGCCTAAACTGTATTAAACGCCATCCTTTGTCCTTTTAAGGTGGACTAGCTGGGTGGAATCTTAAGCCAGCCAGCCAGCCCCCCTTTCCTTTTTTTTTTTTTTGCATCACATGCACTCTCCCCGTCTGTTACTGAGATTGGACTCCCCCGCACATCCCCATGCACCACCACACATGCCATTGGCTGACCTAGCTCCGCCCACAAGATGCCTGACCAATGCCTCATAGTCGCCACTCCCATGCCCTCTCCCTCCCTCCCTCCTTTCCTTCCTCTCCCTCGACCCCCATGTCCTTCCCTCCTCCTCCTCCTCCTCCTCTTCCTCCTCCCAGACCAACCCAGCCCTTTCCCTTCCTTGCCTTTCCCTTCCTTTGCTGTCTTTAGCGCCTCTGTACGCGTTTGGGAGTCTCGGAGCGGAGCGTGGAGTGGCACAATGGCCGTCTTTCTCCTAGCGAGCCTGCGATGCTGACGCCTGAGCCTCCCTCGCCCGCCGTCGTTCCTGCTGCTCCTGCCGCCGGGATTTCATGTGAGTACTCCCCCAATCCATGCACCATACCTCCTTTTGTTGTTTGCTTGCCCCCGCTCCGTCCATGCGGATGAATAATTGATGTTTTATGAAGTGTGACAGCGAGGATGCTCTTGGTTTCGTACCCCAAATGCCCAAAGCGTCGGATTTTCGGGCTTGTCAACACGGTGACAGGCCTCTTGTCGCAGGTGTGCCCCTTTGCTGCAGTCTGTCTGTCCAGTATGTGGGCTACATGTGAGTCAGCTTGTTTGCTTATGTCACTGCCGTCCGTCCGCGTCCGTCGGTGCGTTTGGTCCTGCACTGCCGCAGCAGGTCGGTCATGTCGCCGAAGCGGATGATTTCTCATCGATTAGCGGGTCTTTGTGTAGAACAAGCCCTCTGGTGTCGTTTGCGGTCACAGCGAGGTTGCTTGTAGACCCCCGGGGGGAGAACGTCGTCATCGGCGTGACAAGTTTGGGCATCAGCAAAACGCTTAGCTGTCTGAGTCCATCATTGGGTGCTGGTGGAGGCCGCAGAGGCCAACGTGCTTCTGCACTCGGATGGGCTGTCAGCAGGCTTGGATGCGGCAGCCGCATCTCTATCGCTAAATAAAACAACACGTCATCAGGGAGCACGGTGCTCCTTAGTGGTCTGCCCCGCAGTGCTTTGGTTCTGGGTTGGACTCTTGGCCCTATTTTGAACAGTAGGGTCAGTAAGAAGCAAATCTGACCACTTGTGTGAATGTAACTGCGTGACTGGTGCTCTGTAATTAGTTGGCGACCAGTCCAGGGTGTACCCCGGGTCTCGTTCACAGTCAAGCCGTCACTCTGGTGGCATGGGAAACGGACGGCTAGAACTTTAGACTTGTATTGTAGCCTAAGTTCTAAATGGCTTCTCGAGGACAAGCGCAATGGAAAGTGGACGCAACGGACACCCCACAACACATCTAGCTGTTTTTGTCCACTTCCTAATTTCGAAGCTGACGTGTGAGAGGAGGTCACGGGATGATCTGCCGGCCGCTGTCTGCCGCCTCTCTTTGTTGTCTCAGCGAGGTTGGCAAAAGTGCTGAGTCGTCGCGTGTTTGTCGGGTTAGTGAACAAAGTGAGATGAGGAGGTGCTTTTGCTCAGCAACTTTGTGATGGGAGTCATGTGATGTACTCTGTCCCTTATCCAGATGGCTAAACTTTGATGAAATCAAACGGGGCCTCGATAAACCGAGCCGTTGGGACCGACCAGACAATTTTGAGTGACTCAACTGATGAGATGCGATGGGTTGCTTGGCCAACGGGATTCAAAAGTGTCAAACAAAACAGCCGTTTGTCAGATAGTGATCATCAAGTTCCGATGCCCACGTTTGGATCGGACTTGTTGCTCGTGTCTTGTTCATTAAGGAAAATACTTTTACAGCCCGAATTTAACATTTCAGTCCTGGATTGAAACGCTAACCCTGGTTTATAAGAAGGGAGCGGACTCCCGCGCTCATCTGTCTCTTGTAATCGGCCGGCGGGTCGGGTCGCTCGCTCGGATTTAGGCGGCAGACGGTGACCTTAACGCTGGCTCCAAATTGAAACTGGAAACCCTCACCACTGTTTGAAACCTTACTTCAAATTACAGCCCAGGTTTGAAAGCCCAGACTTTATTTTGAAATGCTTGCTCTTGTTTGAAAGCCTAAACTTTGCTTGAAACCCGATTTTGGTGGGCTTGAAATTCCAAAGTGAAATAAATCCTCGATGTCCCAATCATTTACTTCCAACACTCACATTTAGCTGAATGTGTTTTCCCCCCACTTATTTGAAACCCTAACATATACCCTAATTTGCTTCCCCCAACTCAGACTATCGCTTGATTAAAACCGTAGCCCAGGCTGAAAAGTCAAACTGCATGAGGTTGTTCAGGGGTACCTAATGAAATGTCCAGTAGCTATCCGCTGTCAAAGAATACGTGCTGAGAATGGTTGACTGCGTTCCATGTGCTATTTTTAACATTTCAACGCACACGACCTAGCTTTTTTTATTTTCGTTTTAGAACGCTCACATCAAATCTCATGCAGAACAACGCCTTCAATAGTCAGCGCACATGAATGAAAAACTGTTGTTGGAGACATTTTCGCTCGAGTGGGAGGAACTGAAACGCGCCGCGCCGGCTGTTCGGATTGAGGAAGGATGGAGGGGGGGGGGTGTGAGCTACGTGACGTCACTTTTTAAATCAGAGTTCATATAAAAGGAGCGTTGCAGCACGCACTTAAATGTTGGCCAACAACGCAGTCTGAAAAATTGCGCAGGAGGTCCCACAATGCCACGAGTGCATCGAAAGAAGACGCAAAACAAAACGAAAGCGAGGGGGCGTTGATCGAAGCTGGAATGTTGCTGCGAGCTGTCGGGGACAGCTGCTTGCTTGCTTGCTTGCCTGCTTGCTCACTGCGCCCACCGACCGACAGACCGACCGACCGACAAGCAAACGCACACACCCACCAAACGTCCTGTGACAGATGGACAGCCAGGTCAGATGGTGGCGCTGTCTTCATGTCTTCAACTCAAGCAGCTGGACACCAAGGGGGAGGAAGTCTCGCATTGGGGTTTTTTTTGCAGTAGCATCTGGAGAGGCAGCTTTTTTTTTTTTTTTTCCTCGCAGTCCCCATGCACGTCGATATTTTTTGAATAGTTTGATGTTTATGATTGCATTTCCCAAGTGCACGAGCTAAGCGTCACTGAGAAAACGTTTGCAAACTCATTTTGTGTTGACTGCGGTTTGGGGTTCAAGTGAAGGTTAGAAGCGGAAGGATTTCAAGCCTGGCTTTGGGTTTCATACCCGTGATGGGGTTTAGGATTTCAATTGGCAATACTGCAGCCGGCTTTCCAAATTCATCAAGCTGCCTGTAGGCTTGCATGTTACGTGCAAAGCAGGGTGATTCCGTCTGTGGAAGAAACCCAAGAGTTAAACAGCCCTGCTCCAGCCAGCTGATACTTGAGCGAGTCTCCAGCTTGGTGACTCATTTCCTCCTAGGCGCGCGCCGACGCCCTCTCAACGCCGCCCAGCTGACCTTGTCGCCACTCCGTCCGCACAGGTTCCCCATTGGCCTGAATGTCTGTGTCCATGGCCAAGCGCGAGAGCGGCGGCGGCGCCGCCAGCCCGGTGGTGAGGCAGATCGACAAGCAGTTCCTGGTGTGCAGCATCTGCCTGGACCGCTACCACAACCCCAAAGTGCTGCCCTGCCTGCACACTTTCTGTGAGAGGTAGCAAAGCCATTTTCTTTTTCAAAACTTCCAATTGTCCTGCTTTGAACGCAGCATCCCCCGGTGGAGTCGCACGCACGCACTGAAAATGGGTGCAGCGCCGCCATCTAGTGGTGGTTGTCAGAACGGTTGTTTTCCACTTTGACCAATAAATGTTTCCCCTGCAGATGCCTGCAGAACTACATCCCTCCGCAGTCCCTGACGCTGTCGTGTCCGGTGTGCCGGCAGACGTCCATCCTGCCCGAAAAGGGCGTGGCCGCTCTCCAGAACAACTTTTTCATCACCAACCTGATGGAGGTCCTGCAGCGGGACCCCGAGTGCAGCCGACCCGAGGCATGCAACGCGCTGGACTCGGCCGGCGCCGCCACCACCTGCCCGACCCTCTCCTGCCCCAACCACGAGGGCAAGGTGAGCGCATGCTCGAGCCCCCGGTGGGTCGTCGCCTTACGAGGTAAAGACTTGCTCCTGCTCCACTTAGGTGATGGAGTTCTACTGCGAGTCGTGCGAGACGGCCATGTGCCTGGAGTGCACGGAGGGCGAGCACAGGGAGCATGTGACGGTGCCTCTGAGGGACGTGCTCGAACAACACAAGTCGGCACTCAAGAACCAGCTGGACACCGTACGCAACAGGTCAGCCATCACGTCCGCCTTTCGATTTGTTTTAGGGGAGGGCGAATATATATATAAAGTGAAAAAAATATGAATATCATAGTTAGAACTTTGATTGATTCGTTTATTTTTCAAGCGTCTTATTTGTTAAACCTATCATTTATCTTTCTTCATTTGTACCTTATACACGTATTAACGAGGAACCTCGTGTCGGTGTTTGCACGACAGACTTCCACAGCTGACGGTGGCCATCGAGCTAGTGAACGAGATCTCCAAGCAGCTGACGGAGCGCAAGCACGCCGCCGTGACGGAGATCAACGACACTTTTGACGAG
The DNA here is from genome assembly GCF_033458585.1 of Syngnathus typhle. Classification (NCBI taxonomy): domain Eukaryota; kingdom Metazoa; phylum Chordata; class Actinopteri; order Syngnathiformes; family Syngnathidae; genus Syngnathus; species Syngnathus typhle. The sequence goes on from NC_083743.1 coordinate 2,436,280, forward strand.
CTGGAGAAAGCCTTGCACCAGCGCAAGAGCGCCCTTGTCGCCGAGGTGGACAACATCTGCAGCGCCAAGCAGAAGGTTGCACCTTCCGACAAAAAATCTCAACTTGGCTTTTAGAGTAGTTCACTCCAAAGGTTCTCAATTGGGCAAGATAATAGCCGCCCCATCCATTTAAATTTCAGGTGCTCCAAGCCCAGCTGACGTCGTTGCTGCAGGGCAAAGAGAACATCCAGAGCAGCTGCGACTTCACCGAGCAGGCCCTGAGCCACGGCAGCGCCACCGAGGTGCTCCTGGTCCAGAAGCAGATGGGCGAGCGGGTCAGCGCCCTGGCGCGCCACACCTTCCCCGAGTACCCGCATGAAAACGGCCACCTGGAGTGCCAAGTAGAGACGGACGGCCTGCGGCGCTCCATCCAGAACCTGGGAGTCTTGATTACCACGGGGGCGGTGGGCCACACCAGCGTGGCCACTGGCGAGGGCCTGCGCCATGCGCTGGTGGGCCAGCACACCACCGTCACAGTCACCACCAAGGACAAAGACGGCGAGCTGGTCAGGACGGGCAACGCCGCCCTGCGGGCCCGTATCGTGTCGGCCGAGGGTGCGGCGGCCGAGGCCGAGGTGACGGACAACAAGAACGGCACCTACGAGGTGGGCTACACGGCCCGCGCCGAAGGCGAGTACGCCTTCTCGCTGCTGCTCTACGAGCAGCCCGTCCGGGGGAGCCCCTTCCGCCTGCGCGCCGTCAAGCCCTCCGACGTGCTGCAGTCGCCCGACGACGTCAAGCGGCGGGTCAAGTCGCCCAGCGGCGGAGGAGGTCACGTGCGCCAGAAGGCCGTCAGAAGGCCCTCCAGTATGTACAGCACCACCAAGAAGAAGGAGAACCCCATTGAGGACGAGCTCATCTACAGAGTCGGTGAGGGCGGCTCAGATTGGCAAAATGGTCCAAACCAATCAAGGACGTTTGACAACTTGTCTTTGATGAGGCGCTGGAGTTCAATTGTAACCTTATTTGCCAGGAACAAGAGGACGTGACAAAGGAGAATTCACCAACCTTCAAGGCATCTCCACCTCCAGCAACGGTCGCATCGTGGTGGCCGACAGCAACAACCAATGCATACAGGTCTGGCACGTCGCCTTAAATTCAAAATAAAATGGAAATATGTGGGCGAGCTGTGACACTCTTGTTCAGGTGTTCTCCAACGACGGGCAGTTCAAGATGCGATTCGGGGTCAGAGGTCGCTCCCCGGGGCAGCTGCAGCGCCCGACGGGGGTGACGGTGGACATGAACGGCGACATCATCGTGGCCGACTACGACAACAGATGGATTAGCATCTTCTCCTCCGACGGAAAATTCAAAGTAATCCAACAAAACGACATGAGTAATTTCATTGCGACTCGATGACCCAAACGTTGCCGCTTGTCAGAACAAAATCGGTGCCGGTCGTCTGATGGGTCCGAAAGGAGTGGCCGTGGACAAGAACGGACACATCATCACTGTGGACAACAAGGCCTGCTGCGTCTTCATCTTCCAGGCCAACGGAAAGCTGGTCACCAAATTTGGAGCCAAGGGAACGTCCGACAGACACTTTGCTGGTATTTATTATTCCTACAATCATTACGTCACTCAGAGAAAAGAAGAAAGTTTGGATGTGGCGTGATTTCGGGTATTACAAGATGACAGCCATTTTTCTTTTAAATCAAAAGTTGTCTGTTTCTCCAGCTAGCGAGCGAGCTAACCGTCGTGCTCGCTAGTGAGCCAGATATCAAATTTGAAGTCATGTTTTCTCTCCTTGTAGAAAAAAGTGGAGCAAATGTGACACTTGAACAAAAGCTGAGTAAATCAGGCCCCGTCTTCAGTAAGTAAATTCACTATTGATTTCTTTTCTATCTTTTGCTAGCGAGCCCAAGTCCAAAATTCACCCAGTATCTGTTTCCTTGTGTTTTGTGTAGGTCCTCATTTTGTGGCAGTCAATAACAAGAATGAGATTGTCGTGACGGACTTTCACAACCATTCCGTGAAGGTACACTTCTGTTGTCTTCGACCTTTTTGCTCTTCGTCATTAGTCACACCCTTTCTTTCTCTTCAGGTCTACAATGCAGACGGCGAGTTCCTGTTCAAGTTTGGCTCGCACGGCGAAGGCAACGGCCAGTTCAACGCTCCCACGGGCGTGGCCGTCGACGCCAATGGCAACATCATCGTGGCCGACTGGGGCAACAGTCGCATCCAGGTTGGAAAAAAAACTTTTTAGTGTGCTAACAGTACAGTGTCATGTTTCGACCGCTAGAGGGAGCCCCATGTACCACGAGCAGACTGCTCTTGTGTCTTGTGAAATCTGACCTCACGAGGTCTTGTCTTCTCTTCCCGACCAGGTTTTTGACAGCTCAGGCTCCTTCTTGTCCTACATCAACACGACGGCAGACCCCTTGTACGGCCCGCAAGGCTTGGCGCTCACCTCGGACGGCCACGTGGCGGTGGCCGACTCGGGCAACCACTGCTTCAAGGTTTACCGCTACCTGCAGTAAGACGCCACAAAGGCACAGGGTGGAATGAAACCTCTCGTCTCACGTATCAGCCATGACGCTCGCGCCGTGGGCTCGGAATTTTACAATGTTTTTATTTTCCGAATTTGACGACATAGCTTCTTTTAAGGAACACGTGGAGCGTACGAGTGTGTGTGCGCGTGCTACAAAGATAGCTCGATTAGATTCCAGTATTACACGAGCCTTAACTTTGTCCCAATGCATGCAATTCGATTTCATCTCCGTAACGTCATTTATATACCGACAAGTATATGGGCCACACCACTGCAAAGAAAATAACTAGTCTTTTTTTTTTTTTTTAAATCAATTTCAGTCCATTTTATTCACTGCTTGGTGTGAAACAATAATTTGCTGTATGTACTTAGTGTATATAGCGAACTAAATGTATATTATTGTGTATAATACAACATGACGAGGACGCAGCGGCAGCGGCACCCAAGGCAGCTGTTTTCAAATATGCGCTTTTCAAAACTTGCTTGATGAACATACGTACACTAGAAGAATATTTATTGCGATTAAAGCAGCACAATATCGTTTTTTTGTTGATGACTTTTGTTTTTTGTATGATTTTAAGCAACAAGGAGGCAGGACGGGGGGAGGGGGGAGCTAATTTATTTGATTTTATACACTTTTACACTTTTATTTTTTTAAATGGATATGGGTTTGAATTGTTTTCATTTTATTTTATCTGACAACGCCATGTCACCTTTCAAAGGTGTATTGATTGAGATTTGTGAATTCATTTGTGATCATGTGAAGATGGGCTGCATATGATGATCTCGTTTTCTATTTAATAAATTGATACAAAAACAAATTTAGTTTGAAATTCAAGCAATTAATTAGGGTTAACCCGAACCCTAAATTACAGTAATACATTCATTCAGTCAATTAATTAAAGGTCCAAACACAAAAGTACAAGGAATATGTAAGCATACTAAATTACTTTTGATATATAATTTGGATCCAATGTGTAATCTTTCTGCTTGTAATTAATCCCAGGCAACCAACCAACTCTCGATCAAAAATAAAAATGTGTGTTTTTGAGGTGCGTGCTGGGGACAAAATACACTTCTCAGGAAACACAAACTGGCAGGTTGGTTATTTTATTATATTGTAATTATAATCACCACTGTTAGAATGAAGGACGTTAATGAACCAAATTTGGGTGATGACAGATTGCGTGAACTTTGACGTTCAGTCTGATCTTTGTTGTACTGTTCCGCTTTGGCTCCCCCTGCTGGCCATTGTGTGCCAACACTTCATTTATTCAAATGAATGGTGACGGTTTTTAAAACTACCCACGATCTTAATACAAAACATTTCATCATTGTGGTTTATTTCTATAATTGTGTCTCGCGCGCGCGTGGTCTGGTTTCTAGAAATATGCACTGGTAATAAAAGCACATGGTTACCTGAAAAGATGTTTTGGTGCCCTTTTTGTCTGTTCCACATGGACGTTTTTATGACTGTGATGCGGAGAGGGGAACTGTACACACTGAATCTTTAGAATCAGTTCACTCAAAAGATTCGTTCAAAACAATCAGATGGATCGAATTGTTCACACAGCGAGACTCTTTGCCTTGTGTTCTGGAGTTTTGTCATTTGGTTACACGGAGCGGCATTCGAACCCGCCTCTCCGGTACCGTAGACTAATATTTTTCCATTCGGCCACTTTGGCAGAGAAATCTCAAAATCTTTTATGGTGGTCATTCAAAGCACTCGGAAGGTACATATTTCCATGCAACCCTTCAAGCAATTGCATAAAGAAATGAGTCAAAGGTCACAGGTGTCAAGCTCTAGTCCTTGGGGCCGCATTCCAACATGTTTTCCAAGATAATAAAGTGGCCTTTCATTTAAGCTGTACCTAATGGCGTGTCCATATGATTCCCTCGTTAAGCGCACCTGCGTGAAAAGTTTTTGGTCACTTTCACGTTCTACAGGAGCTAAAACTTTTCACGCAGGTGCGCTTAACGAGGGAATCTCACGGACACTTCATTAGGTACACCGCCATTTTTAAGTGTACCTAATAACAGGCCACTTTATTAGGGAAATATCATGGTCAAAGGTCACAGGTGTCAAGCTCTAGTCCTCGGGGCCGCATTCCAACATGTTTTCCAAGATAATAAAGTGGCCACTCCGTTAGGTACACCGCCATTTTCAAGTGTACCTAATAACAGGCCACTTCATTAGGGAAAAATCATGGTCAAAGCTAAAATGAAAGTGAAAAGTGCCACACCCGCCCTCACCCCCACTTTCTGATTGGCTGGTTGATTTGTGACGTCATTGGGACACTCCATTAGGTACACCGCCATTTTCAAGTGTACCTAATAAAAGGCCACTTCATTAGGGAAAAATCATGGTCAACGCTTAAATGAAAGTGAAAAGTGCCACACCCGCCCTCACCCCCACTTTCTGATTGGCTGGTTCATCTATGACGTCACTTGGACACTCCATTAGGTACACCGCCATTTTCAAGTGTACCTAATAACAGGCCACTTCATTAGGGAAAAATCATGGTCAACGCTTAAATGAAAGCGAAAAGTGCCACACCCGCCCTCACCCCCACTTTCTGATTGGCTGGTTGATCTGTGACGTCACTCGGACACTCTATTAGGTACACCGCCATTTTCAAGTGTACCTAATAACAGGCCACTTCATTAGGGAAAAATCATGGTCAAAGCTTAAATGAAAGTGAAAAGTGCCACACCCGCCCTCACCCCCACTTTCTGATTGGCTGGTTGATCTGTGACGTCACTCGGACACTCTATTAGGTACACCGCCATTTTCAGGTGTACCTAATAACAGGCCACTTCATTAGGGAAAAATCATGGTCAAAGGTTAAATGAAAGTGAAAAGTGCCACACCCGCCCTCACCCCCACTTTCTGATTGGCTGCTTGATCTGTGACGTCACTTGGACACTCTATTAGGTACACCGCCATTTTCAAGTGTACCTAATAACAGGCCACTTCATTAGGGAAAAATCATGGTCAAAGCTAAAATGAAAGCGAAAAGTGCCACACCCGCCCTCACCCCCACTTTCTGATTGGCTGGTTGATCTGTGACGTCACTGGGACACTCCATTAGGCACACCGCCATTTTCAAGTGTACCTAATAACAGGCCACTTCATTAGGGAAAAATCATGGTCAAAGCTTAAATGAAAGTGAAAAGTGCCACACCCGCCCTCACCCCCACTTTCTGATTGGCTGGTTGATCTGTGACGTCACTTGGACACTCCATTAGGTACACCGCCATTTTCAGGTGTACCTAATAACAGGCCACTTCATTAGGGAAAAATCATGGTCAAAGCTTAAATGAAAGTGAAAAATGCCACACCCGCCCTCACCCCCACTTTCTGATTGGCTGGTTGATTTGTGACGTCATTGGGACACTACATTAGGTACACCGCCATTTTCAGGTGTACCGAATAACAGGCTACTTCATTAGGGAATAATCATTGTCAAAGCTTAACTGAAAGTGCCACACCCCCACCTCCTTATTGGCTAAGTTATGAACTTTGCTCTTTAAACGATAGTTTCACAACAGGGCAAGTTTCTCAAATTAATTAATTGAGCATTCAAAAAAATTTTTGAAAAATGATTTATTTGCAGATCAGCGCTGTGCTTGTGTAACAAACGCTAACAGCACAGAGTTTGCATTTTTGTCAAGTTTTTTTTTCCAACAACCATTCCCAAAGAACATCCAAATGGCATATTCATAAGTACTACAGCGATTTATATACATGGTGGACATACGTGTGCATAAAAGCGCTCACTGCAAGCGTTAGAGGACATAAAGCACAATAGCACACGTGGGTTGAGAAGATTAACAAGCAGGTTGTACAGTGAAAAATAAAATAGAATAAAAAAAAAAACACATCAAAATGTAAAATCTCACAAATTGCATAGATGTCCTTTTCCCTCCAAATAAAAAGTTTCCCTCCAAATAAAAATGTCATACAATGACTAAATGTTTACTCGCACACAGCAGAATGAGGTCAAACGTTAAAGACACATTTTTGATGTCATTTATTTAAGCGACGACGGAGGAAACAAACAAGACGAGGACGAGCGCGTTGAAAGACATGTTTCAAGTAGATTTCGGAACACAAGCAAAAATGTCTTTTTTTTCCCATCAAATGTGAGGCACTTGCAAAATGGCGCAGGAGTACTAAAGAAACAGAGACAAGAAAAAAAAAAAAAGACATTTTGAAATTGAAGTTGTCTTTGTTTCCCTGCTATTGTGGGCAGCGGATGCATTTTCTACAAATATGACAAGAAAATCAGATCAGAAAATTCCGACTTACTATTCAAAATAGTGTAAAATGTGTCTTTTGGTCATCTATTTCTGAAAGAGGATTCAAATGATCTAATGACAATTTGATTTCTTTGTCACATAGTGTGTTTTTCTCCTTTCTCAGCAAAAGTAGCCGCTTTTTTTTTTTTTCTTGTCAGTGTGAGCCAAGTACTCGGGACGGGGCGCCGGTTCAGACCTCGGAGCTGTCGCCCGGCGCTTCCCGGCCGCTTGGTGACGGGGCGGCCGCGCCCTTGGCGTCTCGCTTGAGTCGCACCAGCGCCACCAGCAGCACCAGCAGCAGGACGGCCAGCAGCATCCCGACCGCCACGCCCACTATTAGCACCGGCTCATCGGTGGCGGCGGCGCCGTCCTCCGCCTCTGCGAGCCCACGCGGAACCACCCCGTCGGGGACCGGGACGTTCCCGGCCAGATCGGCGCCCTTCAGCGCGATGTGGAGGATGTTGGTGCCGCGGTTATTGTCGGCACCGATTTCCTCGACGTGGGCGGAGCGCCGGTGCCGGCTCAGAGTGTGGTACTCCAGGCTGCGTTTGCCGATGCCCCGCTTGGCGTTGTCCCGGGAGCGCACCGTGTAGATGGCGTGGATGAACCACTCTCGACCGGCGGACACCTGCAGAGGAGGAGTTCTCATTCAGACAAGCGGGAGTGCCCTCCTTTAAAAGCTCTCGTCCAAATAAAATGACAGCTGTACCCACGTCATTCTACCATTTTTGTCTCAAATGTTTGTTTCTGCAGAAATTCGGGTGACCTGGAAGAGGGCGGATGAATCCAGGCTGAATCCATCTGATCCCGGCTGTCTGACCAGAGGGAGAGCGGCCGGGTCGTCGACAGCCAAGCGGGCGCTGAAGCCCACGTTTCCAAAAGTCCTGGCTTGGGTCTCTGGCTGGGCTTTGTCCTGGTGATTGAGTGAGGCAAGATTAAAATGATTCTCCAAAAAGAGGCACCCGGTGACAGAAACGTGCCGTGCCGTCTTGTGTTTTGTTCTCAATTCACTTACGATAATTTTGAATCTGTAGAGCAGCGAGGGTGCGTCGGCCAGGCAGCCAAACTCAAAGCCGTCGGGGTTGTATTTGGGCACGTAGCCGTCGGCGCCAGTGCACAGAAATACTTTCTCAATGTTGCAGATGAAGGAGTCGCCCAGGTTCTGGACCGGGTCAACCATGACGCGGCCGTAGATGGTGTCGCCTGCGCAGACAAAAGTCAATGGAGATGCCGGCGAGCGACTCGACGGGAGGGGGGAGGGCACCTTGCGAGAAAGCCGTGTCGCTGGTCTGGCCGAAGCTCGCGGTGCCGTCGGAGAGCCACAGGGTCTTTTTGGAGAGCAGCAGCATCTCTGTGTTCAGACTGAACTCGGCAGCCACGGGATCGCTCACCTGCCGCCGCGCAAAACAAACAACGAGTAAATACTTACGCGCCGCCATTCACGGAACCCCAATATTTACCTGCTGAAATCGGATGTCCAGCTCAAAGCCCACGGGCTCCCTGGGGTTGCACACGGGCGGGACGGTGAACTCCAGGCCGGGCGGCGACGTGCACGGCAGCAGCTTCACCGTGTACGTGCCCGAGTAGTCGCGTACCTGAACGGTCACAACTTGAGACGGCGCCGGAAAGCACAAACAAACGCAAAGCCGCCCGGGCGGCGCTCGCTCACGGCAAAGTCCGAGATGAAGGTCCACTGCTGGATGGGCTGGTTGTAGGTGGGCTCGCTGCGCACCAGGCTGAGGTTGAACGTCAGGCCAGGGTGGTCCGCGCTTATGACTATGGAGGTCAGGCCGGAAGCTGACCGCGAGGCACAATACTCATTTCTCAAGCATTTTGCACACGGTGCCAAAAACTTTTTTTTTTCAATATTACAAAAAATGACCCAAAAAACCCCCCCAAAAGTCTATGTGTAATGATTGACTGGCCAGGAGAAAACAAATAGTGGTCCCCAGAGTGTATTTGGACTTACCAGGATGCCTGGCGACAAACAGGCCCCGAAAGCGAGCTTCGGTGCGGAAGTTGACCACCAGGCGTCCCAGTTCGTTAATACGCATGCTGCTTGGGTAGAGCGCGCCTGCAAAAACAAACAAAAATAAATAAATCAACATTCAACATAATTGAAGCAGCGGCCGACCGGCCGGCCAAGCGCTTACCTTGGAGTTCGGCCTCCGGGGGGCTGCCGATGCCGTCCCTCCACAAGATGGCGGTGTCGTACACAAAAGTCAGCCTCAGCTCCGACTGCAGGTCAAAGTGCTGCCAACCGCCCGCCCCCACCGGCGAGTGGAAGACGTAGGACACGTGGAGCGGCACCCGCAGTGTCACGTAGGACTGGACCAGGTTCAGAACCTGCCAGAAAAAAATAGCACACGTTTCGCACAATGACCACGGCAAATGAAATGTTACATCACTGCCAACCTCCATTTTCCAGACTCATTTACAATGGGCAAAAATACAGAGAGATCGTATGAAATTGTTTGAAAGTACAGATTGAGCTGCAGTCTTGGCTTGGAAACGTGTGGAAAAGCTCAAAATGCACAAATTTGGCCCGACTTGTTCCAACACGAAACGAGGTATCTGCACCTCTCTGACCTGCCGCGCTTGTGCCTGCCTGCCTGCGAGGCGAGCGTGCTCAGGCGAGCCTTGAGGCGCCCGTCGTGCATCACACGCTCATATTCATCCTGCCGACATGACCTGCTGGGCCTTAATGGATTCCTGCGGCCCCGCTGAGCGTTGACATGACACTCGGGGCGGGCCGTCCCTCCATTAGCTCGTCTGGCCTCTCGGGGCAGCGCTTGCAAATCAAAGGAAGGCTGATTCTGCCTGCCTCGGGGTTTTGTCCGCGACGCACTCACAAAACGTGTCGGGTTCCCACAGGTGGGGACTCGGGTCACAAGTCAGACGAGTAGCTTCTCATGTCGATGTTTGCAATCAATATTTTGCTTTTAGGGCCAGAGCGGAAGCAAATCTCCACGGCGGCGCTCACCTGGCCGTCGGTGCCGATGGTTCCGCCGCAGTCCTCCAGCAGCTCGGACATGTCGTAGTAACTGACAAACTCCCACAGGCAGGCCTCCAGGTTGAGGTTGCGGTAGAAGCGCAGCGTGCCGGCGCCCCTCAGCGCGGCGCTGTACTGGTACGGCGCCGTCTCGCCCAGCACCTCCGGGTTCTTGGTGGCGTCGGTGAGGAAGCCGTGGCGCGTCTTGACTTCCGAGTAGTCCAGCAGGTTGGAGCAGCGGTGGTTGCCCACGCGGGTGCCGTCCGGGCTGAGGGTCAGCTCAAAGTTGGACAGGGCGCGGGTGGACACCACGGGTAGCATACCTGCACAAATGGCACAATTGGCTCTTCCATGATGAAGATGTGAAGACTTTTGGCGGCCTTACCGTCGATGTGAGGCATGGTGACGGTCAGTTTGATGAGATTGGGATGCTCGGGGTCCTCGGCTCCGGTGTAGCGCAGTTTGGCTGAGAAGGGCTCGGCCCCCACCGTGCCCGCCACGCGAGGCTGGCACATGCCTGCCGCCCGCCCGGCCGTAAACAAACATAAACGTTTAGTCGGCTGGCGAGGAACAAAAAGAGAGAAGAAAGAACATTCCGCCGCGGAGAAATGATTTGCAGCTGCCAGAGCGGCGACAGCAGGTGCTCGTCGTGCATTTGCATAACAAACGATAGCGCTCGCTGAGTTAAGTCCAAAAATAAAGACCTACGAAAAAACCCACAACAAGGTAAACCGAGTCACAAATGCAATTTTTAGGATAGAAACCCTAACCCTAGTTTGACCCCTAATTTGAAACCCTAACCCTAGTTATGGCTTCAAACATAAACGTGGTATGCTAACAATCTGCGTTATCAATCTGCATTGATTGAAAACAATTGATTGGCCAAAGTCTCACCCTCGTCCGTGCTGACGCTCACCACGGGGCTGCTGAGCTCCAGCCCCTCGTCGCCGTCCGAGTTGACGGCCCTGGCGGCGCACTGCACCCTGGAGCCCGCTTGGAAGTAGACCGAGTCCAGCGTGATGAGCTTGGACGAGGTGAAGAAGGTGTCAAAGTCCAGCTCGCGCATGGGGCCCGTCACGCCGTCCGGGCCCTTGGGGGCGCTGACGAGCCAGCGGTAGCGTGTCAGAGTGTTGTTGATGTTCTCGCTCACGCAGATGGAGCCCGTCTTGTCGTAGTCTGGGTATTTCACGTTGCACGCCTGTGGCGGGAGGAGAATTAAAACCGGCACCGGCACGTGTGGACATGGCAGCCATGCCGTGGCCATCTTCAGCCCAACTAACACATTTGCATGTGCAGCTGCCTCTTCTTTGGAGTCCACCACAGGGCCAGATTGTCAACTCATCGTCAAGTTTGCTGCAAGCGGCTACTTGAAAATTCCCGTTTGCATTCGGACTATTTGTTCTGCTGAGTCTGCATTTGTGTTCCACCCGAGCCTCCCCAACGGGCAGCGATTGGCCGCAAACTAATTCATATATCTGCACCATCATCTTCTCACATTGATTCAAAATCAGATGTTCGCGAATGATCACTGAGGCTCATTGAGTTTCTGTTGCTTGGATGAATGGCACAGACATTCCGTTTTGATGACGAAATTGATACTGTGCTAGCTAGCCATAATGTTGTACTCAATTTTCTTTCAAAAAGCCCCCAAAAATATTTCAATAGAAAGCTGATGAGAAATATATTAAAAATAAAAAAATCAAATCGGCAAATATGCAAATTTGTTGACAGCAGACTACAAATATGCGGTAGTCGCAATAATTGTAAGTCAGCAGGCCTTTTCATTTCTTGTGAATTCGGGTTTGTTGATTTTTTTTGGGATGAGAAGTTGATTTTTGTGAGAAAAAAAAAAAAAAAGCTTCTTGCACTTGATGTGGGTTTGCAGTTGAGCAGGTTTGCACCGTCCCTGGCTGCTCATTTGTATGCAAGAGAGCACTAGGTGTTTTTTTTTTTATTGCAACACTGCCGTCCCCCTCCGGCCTCTACGTCGGCCGGCCACCATCCCTGCATAAAATGATGATGATGGGCGGAGACGTACGGTGACGCAAACGACGGGGTAGCCGGCCACGGGGAGCGAGTCGGGGGGCTTGCCGACGTGGTCGTAATGAAGCAGCGAAAGCACCCTGGGCACCGAGGGGAAGGTCACGTCTGCCATGCTGTTGCTCTCCTCGATGTAGATGATGGCTTTGGTCAGCTGGCAAAGGGGCGGAGAATACAAGGTGAATTGTACATTCCCTGCAATCTTTCTCTTCTCTTCTCTTCTCTTCTGCATACAAAGTGTGTCTTCATGTTGGCTTTGCCGTTGGTTCACTTGTGCACATGTATGTATTATTCATGCGCACAAACACGCCGCTCGCTGCTCTCATTCTGCTCACTCTCATTGGCCCATGCCTGGGAATAGGGGTTCACCAATTTTGCTCTTGAATAATATAGCATGAGTTGAAGATTTTTTTTTTTGTGACTTTTATTGGGATGTTTTGCAAATTGGAAGCTTCCGCTGACTGTTAACAAAAGATGCAATTATTTCTTCAAATTCCAATTTGCCTACCTGCGTCTCTGCCACCATGTTCTCATCTGGCTTGAGGTGCACGGTGAAGGCTTCCCTCATCTCTCTGACCCCGTCGTATAAAACCTCCAGCTCCACAAAGTGCGCGGCGTCACCTTCTCCGAATACGAGCTCTGCAGAGGGAAGCAGCGTCGTGGGTCGTCCTCCCGGCCATGCCCGGCCCGGCCCGGCCCTCCCGTGGCTCACCCTCAGAGATGGGATGGTAGTCCTCCCCCGAGGTGGCGGATCCATCTTTGGTGTGGACTCGGACAACAGACACCTTGGACGAGTCCCCCACCCGCACCACGGGGATTCTCACCACCGACACCTGGCCTCGTTCTTTGGGTTCGTTCACGCTGAATTTGGTCTCGCCGAATTTGATGACGGACTCTGAGGAGGGAAAAGGCCGCGTAGCACCACGACTCCACAACCAGCTGACGAACGCGACGGAACGTACTGTCGGCGTCATCTTTGATCCTGATGAGCGTTTCGTTCTGCCGGCCGACGGACGCGCCGAAGGGAGAATCGCTTTTCGGACTTCCGAGCACCAGACGCAGCTCCTCGTCTTCCTCGTGCTCCGTGTCATCCACCAAGTCCAGGACGCAAGGTTTCTCCACCTCCCCTGAGCAAACACACGGCCAGCCACTTTAGCATGACGCTTTGGAAAACCGTTTTTTTTTTTTTAAACCTGCACAAATCGATGAGATCTGTAAGCGAGATTTCACGTGTAGCCGTTTGCAGTAGGTGACCGTGAACCAAATTGCCAAGTTGACCTTCTCAACTTCTTTTTTCTCTTTTTCAAATGAACCGAGGCTGATCCAAAGCAATAAAAAGCAAACATCGATTCAAGGTCATTTTAAAACAAAACACAAACACACGGGAAAAGTTGAAAGGGGTACTGAAAGCAAAGGGAAAGTTTGTACTCGAATTAAAATGCAGTGAAGAGTCACAATATCGTTAACTCAGTCACTGCCAGCTCAGTACAAAGGGACGTCAATTCTCGTCAATGGCGGTGAAGGAGTTCATGGAGTCATTAGAAACATGAGTATGGTAATCTACCTGGCAGGAAGGTGATGATGGAGGCGTCCGTGTTGGGCCTCTCGTGGAAGTCCATCACGACCTGCGCCGTGCCTTGCCTGCTGTAGCATCGCACGGTGGACTTGTGGCCGATGTCGCCGCTACGGTACACGCTCGCCGCGATCCGCCCCGACCTCTCCTCGCCCACGTAGAGGCTGTTGCGGAACTGCACTTTGGGCACTGGACCGGAAGCAAAAATTCAATCATGAAATGATGGCCGAGGCGCGATCCAAATGTAAAGATCCTGTCTCACGGTCCGACACGGAGTCGTTGATGAGGACCACGGCCTTGGCGGGTGCCCCGAGGAGGCCGTTCATGGGCATCTGCAGCAGAAGCTCAAACCTCTCGGGGCCCTCCAGCACCGGCTGGCCCAGGTCGTCCAGGATGGTCACGCGGAACGTCTGCGTGCTGACGCCCGGCGCAAAGTCCAGATTCCGGCTGATCCCCACGTAATCCGCTCCGGCTGTCGGCCGCCGTCAAAAAGGACAGATGGACAGTAGACGGCAATGAGATTTTTTTTTTTTTGGGGCTTTTTTTTTATCCTGCAGGGATGTCCCAACTTTGCTTTGGTGATGATCTGAAAAACTCACCTATTTGCTGGATTAGCGACGCAATATTTCTTCAGCATTACGTATCTACTTTGCTGCCACAGCAACAATTTGTAGGAAGTTGCAAACGACGGCGTCGGAAAAGTGCAATGATGGCAAACGAGAACGAACGTCTCGCAGTTAGAATTCATTCGTGAATGTCAAACGGAGGGCAAGATGAAAGGATGCAGACCACATCATTATTTGTCATCTAACTTCAAAGTCAAAGCGGCGTGCACGCTTTGAACAGCCCCTCCCTCTCTTCAAATCAAGCCCCGTCCACAAAAACAAGATGCTTGGTTGAGTTAGGACGATTTCGCACCGCTTAAGACGAAAGAAAATCATTTCTTTCCCCCTAAAGAAACGATTTAAGTGGTTCTAGAATATTATTGTCTGTTATGGAACCACTAAGAATGAGAGCGCCACCTCCTGCTGTGGCAGACCGCCTGCAAATTCGCTCGCTCGCTCGGTTCAGATGAGGCCGGCGTCCGCCCACGGGCTTTCCTCACGTCCAAGTGAGCGTTTGCATACGATGAGACACTTAGTTACTCGTGAGCTTAAGAGGCAGTCGAGGGAGTCTGAGCGAGAGAAGGCGGCGGCGGCGACGACGAGGGACAAACGAGAGCCTGACGGATGAGATAATGGAGGCTGAAAGAAAAGCTCGAGGAGAAAAAGTAGAAAGCCACAATTCGAAAAACGCCGTCCTCAATCAAACCGCTGACCCTGAAAGGGGGAAGGGGGGCGGAGGACACGTACCTTCGGCCGAGACGGGCTCCGTCTTTCGGGAGCGCACGGTGACGCTGGCGGCTTTGGAAAGGTCGCTGCCCGTCCTCCACACCTGCACCTCCACCGAGCCGTCGCTCTCGTCCACGTGGTAGTCGGTGTGGCCGAAGTAGAAGACGGGGGCTGCGCAGAAAGAAAAAGAAAGCACATTTGAAGAAAGGCTGCAATCTTCCCTTATTGCAGGGGAAATGGAGGAAATGTTTCTACTGAGTGCACACTGTAATTGGAGCACTTTAAACATGACTGGCCGCTTTCCAAGGCATCCAAAAGCGCCTGACATTAGCGGGATGAACAATTTCATCATCTCAAAGGACGTAATTCGAGTTCATCAAAGTTCTGATTTACTTTCAAGGAAGTGGCTCGCTGCGACCTCCCGGCGTGCTTTGGGCCTTTCCTCCCCTTGCGGCCCTTGGGGAGATTGATTGGCGGTGGCCAAAGCCAGCCGGGCTCCACGTGAGCCCTCCCAGAGAATTGCGACTCAATTCACTTTGCAAACAAATATGTAAAGCGATTGCCAATGCTAGCAAAAATGTGTACTGCGCCATCTTTCGGCACCCTACTGTTGCCGTAGCAACCTGATGATTAATGAATGGGGAATGGTTACTTTTGGACACACAAAAGGCAAGAAGAAAAAAAAAATCGATCATAGAAGATGCTGAACGTCAAACAAGCGGTCCAAATGATGTGCCGAACCGGCTCGTACCACTCGGTCGTTAAGAGCGGTTCTGGTTACCAAATGCATCGCGGTGATGACAAATGGCTCGGCAATAAAGCCCATGAAATGAATGGCCACGGCCATGGGCACACTTGTTGTTTCCATGACAATGGCACTGAGCACCTTGGAGAGGCTACTTCACCGGTGGCGACGTGTGTGCGGCGGGCGGGCGGGCGGGCGGGCGAGCCAGCGAGTGAGTGGGCTCGAGTGAAGAGGCAGGGGAGGGGAGGGAGGCCATAAGGCTGTGCTACGGGAGGAGAGCCTTGAATGAAATATGACAGCGGCGCTGTGAAGATTAGGTTATCTGAGGGAAGCGATGCACGAGAGGAAATAAAGAGATAATCATTTTAGCAAACATGGGCCGTAACTGTCAGCGGGAAGCGCTCACAGATAAGATGGTGCGCTTTTCTTCGGGCTTCTGAAATGAAAGGCTTTGCACAGGGGTGGAAGAAAATCTTATGTTATACTTACTCTTTCTCATATTTATGGGGATTTTCAAACAAATACCACCTCGTAGGTGGGGGGGTGGGGGCGGGGGTTTTGCAAAACTGGCCACCCACGCCCCCACGAAAAGTCAACTTCACGTCTGTTTTCTAAAACTCCCGAGAAGTAACGCTGACATTTAAGGTAAATCCTTGGCATTTCCACTTGCAAGTCGGACCATCTGGCCGTGATCCCAAAAGTGGAGCAAAAAAAAAAAGTTGCACTAACGTCTGTCCCTGCTAGCTTGGCAGGACAATGAGCAAGAGTTGTGACAGGTGCCAGATTGCAGAGAAAGCAAACAAAGATGGTTTGGGCTGCCTGCATGCACTCGCCAACACCGTCCGGGAGTAATCAGATCATGCAGCACACCGAGGATGGCTGGCTGGCGGGCGGCCGCAGGGAGATACACACGCACACGCACACACACGGCGCTTATCGGCGGCGAGCAGCTTCAAAGAGCCGCCACTCATTAAGTGAAAGGTAAACCTGCAAAGCATCTCCAGTTAGCTCCACGTGAGCGCGGATTATCCGTATTTAGACTCGAGCAATTATACGCAAAAAGTCTTCATTAGTTCCGAAAACAACTTGATGAAAGCTCCTTGTTCTTATTCTTATTGTTGCTCTGGCGCTTGCGGATGAGCCAGGAGCCTCGGATCACAAACAGAACATTGCTCACTTGCGAGAAAGCCCGCTGGAGTCATCTCGGGCCGTCAACCACATGCTGCTTCACCAAATCGAAAGACGAGCCACTGCTCTCGTCCATAGATTTTCTGCTTGTTTACTTTGACGACGCTGCCTTTTGACTCGACTGCTTATTTCAATAGGTCAAGAGCAATTTTGTCTTGAATGAGTTTTTGCTTGAGCCTCTCTTAAAAACGAACAAAATAAATAAACCTAAGTATGATTGTTATTTTTGTCGAAAATGGGTCAGTACCTTTAAGTGCTTTGGACATCTGTTTACAAAATGAAGGGAGAGAATAATAACAGTGTGCATAGCCAGAACACACACACACACACACGTCATAATCATACCTTGGGAAACGGGAGCCGACTTTACTGGCGAGCGGACGATAAACTCCGCAAGCATCGTCTTGTTCTACGAGCAGCCGAACAGACATCCGGATGCAGAGGCCGTATCAAACGGCAATTAGCTGAGCAAGAAAGGGCAAGCCTGCACAGAAAGGACTTTGATGGCCCATCTGCAGGCGGGAAGGCCGACCTTCTTGTCCGGCTGGCCGGCTGGCTGAGCCGAGTGAGCGGCCGCTAAAGCTCGCTGCCAACGCGGCGGCTGCTTCACAGGCAGGCCGGCGGTACGGAACCACAAAGATGCGGTAGAAGGTCAACTGAGGCAAAGGCAGTGGACACGATGAAAAACCACCCAGGAGACAACTTCTTGAAATGATGACAACATCGAGTGCATGTCGGGATCAAGTTTCCCTCGGAGGGCCATTCTGACTGTCATTGTCGTCTACATACAAATCTGTATTTTGAAAGAGTGAAGACAATTTGTCATTTTAGTAATGACGCAAAATTTGTCTTGGCGGACCTCATCAAATGATGTGCGGGCCGGATCCGGCCCCCGGGCCTTGAGTTTGACACCTACGTAGGAGTTAGGGTGAAGGAGTTTTGCGGTCGTACTAGCCAGAAATTGTGTGACCCTCACATGGCTTGGTATAGTCATCTTTTCTGGTGCCCTTGGAGATGGCTGCCTCTTTGTGTTTCTTTTTTAAAATGCAGATTTTTGCCTTTGACTTTGTTTGCCTCAACACTCGGCAAATGTCCTTGCGCCTCGTCGGATCGAACGCTCGGATTACCCCGAGCGAGTGAGCCGTAATGATCCGAGGGGCTCCTTTAATGCCCGTCCCGGCCAAATCCGCCGTAAAGTCGGAGGCCTTAAGATATGCAAATTGGTGGGTGGGAGCAATTTTTGAAAAACAACCAGGCGTAGTCAGAGAGCAAACACGGCCGTTTTGTTTTGTTGCGGAGGCGACGTTGCAAATCAGCCGCCGCCGCCGCGGCGACAATTATATTCCGAGCGGCAGACTCGAGGCGTCGCCGGGTCCCTTTGTTCATTTGGCAGACAACGACTGTGCCATCTTTCACGCCGGCGGAAACTTCCCTGGAAGCCACATATCACGGTTCCCGGGCCGCGCCGCCGGTGCCAAACAAATCAGATTTTAATTACACCCCGGCGGTGGGTGAAGGTGTGCTAGTTAGCGGGAATAAACCAAGCCTTGGCAAAGCAAAGTCGCCGCTGCAAAAAAGTTAGCAAGGCAGTCGGATTCGAAACCCTCGCAAATATTTGCTCAGTGGAGCCGCCTCTCTGTTGGAACAAAGCACATTCCATATATTCACACGCTTAGCAATAGCTGCTGTATTTTTTAAGCTGTGCCACTTAAACAGCAGAGGAAAAAAACAAAAAAAACAAACACAGAATACATTCAAAGTGGGAAATTACGCAAGACTGTCAGTCTTTAGTGAGCGAGCAGGTCGGAAAATGTGAAAATAAACAAATGGATAAATAATGCATAAATAAATCAAATAAATAAAAGCCAAAGACGGTCAGATGCTGGCTAAAGGTATGCGGGCCATCCATGCTATGACTCCAATCCTACTCCGCCGATGATAAAAAGTCCCAAACTAACAGCGAGGCCCGAAGCCAGGACAGTTTTTTAATTCCATTAAGTGACTGTGCAGTTTTTAAATGCCAATAAAAAAACTGAAGCAGACAAACAAAACAATAAATAACGACAAGAAACATGAACGATGCGTCAAGTGGGATGCGACAAAATGGGAGGCGTGCCGCACATCCCATCAATAGATTTTGTGGCGTTGTCCCCAGACGCCGCCTTGCCCCCGTCCGTCTTTGCCGCCGCTCGCTCGGCTTACACCGGACGCTGCATTCATTCCCATCACGTAGCCTCCCTCTCTCCCTCCCTCCCTCCCTCCCTCCCTCCCTCCCTCCCTCCCTCCTCGCTACTAAGTAGGTCAAACAAATGGAGTGTAAGCTGGACTTCCATGGGAACCGACACAGGTAGCAAAGCCAGCAAAGCCACACCAGGACGAGCCAATTAGCGACCAGCGCCACTTTCCTGTTCACGAGGCAGCTCAAACTTTGCTTTTGCCCCTTTTTTTGCATGATTGCAATCAGGAGCCGTGGAACGGCAATCAACGGCAACAAAGGCTCACATTGAAGTGGCAGCTCGACTTTGCTGAGTCTTTTTCTCATTGTGATTACTTGTGTCCCCGAGGGCCAAAACTGCCAGCGACCCAAACACTGCTTCCACTTAAAACAAGTTGTTTAAAGCTACTGCAGTCTAAAATAAACATCTAAAATATTAACGATATTTTTTGGCAGGCTTTGATAGAACCTTTCTTTTTCTGCTTACGTACAAACGTGTTGTTTGTTGCCTTGCTTTGCTATTTTAGATTTATTGAAGCAAATATACTATATCAATATTAAACAATATAGATATAATTTTATATATTTACCCGCAGTAGCTGTAGGTAGCGAAAATAAAGGAATAAAAGCACTAAAATGACACCTTGTCAATCAACGATTGAGTGGCCAAAGTTAATTTGAGAAAAAAGAGCCACTAATGATGACTTTTCCCACCAAGACTATTTGCGACATCAAAAAGCCGTGCGAGTGTGTGGATCCGGCTTTGCTGCACCCGCATGGCCACATTTCTCTTGACATCAACAGCAGCACACTTCTAAAGCAAAGAGCAGAAAAATAACTCTGTCAATGTTTTTCTGCATGCTTCAATTGGGAAAAAGAAATGGTGCATTCCTTCCGCTGAATAAATAGCAACATTGAAAGTTCAATGGTCCCCGTCAGTACTGTAGCATTGAAAAAAATCCTTTTGAGGAATAAAGTGAAAAAAGGGCAAGGATGGGTGAACTGGAGGATGCTGAACTGCGTTTTTTCTTTTTTTCTTTTTAGGTCTTACCGTCGTCCATGTCGGGCAGGATGGTGATTCTGGTGCTGGGGAAGCGGGCGCCCAGGCGGCCCCCCATGGGCACGCCGAGGCTGACGTTGAAGCTTTCGTCGGGCTCGTAGAGCGAGTCGTCGATGATCACCACGCGGCACGGCTTCTCCACCTCGCCCTTGTCGAAGCGCAGCACGCTGCGGTGGTCGTCCGGACGCGAGATGTAGTCGGAGTAGGACAGCACGCTGGTGGGCACCGTGCCCGTGGCCGACGCTACGGAAACACCCACATTAGATGGATTCCATTTTCTTCGCTGTGTGTAAACAACATATAGTTCACTGAAATGCTAATCATGGATTTTATTTTCATTTCTGAAGTTTTAAGGCGTTGGTGTCAAACATCAGGCCCGGGGGCCACATACGGCCCACTACATCATTTTATGCGGCCCGCGAAGAAAAATTGTGCATCGACTTTGTGTCATTACTAAAATCACAAATTGTCTTCACTTTGAAAAAAATGGAGATGTCGCTTGCAATTTTTATTATCACTCGTCTTTTTAAAATATTTGAACACTTTTTACTAGTCTTTGATTTCAAAACTAGTTAGGTATCAGTTAGTTTTGTAGCCTATACTGTATATATAGAAGATGTCCCTCCGAGGGAAACTATGACTACGACCCAAATGAGTTTGACACCCCTGCTTTAATATCATTGGGTGGAGGGGGTTAAACAACTTTGTTCTTCTTTTGCTTGTTTGGTTTTATATTCTGTTGTGATGTCCGCCTCTGCGGCTCTGTTGTCATTTAATGATCCTCAAGTGGCCCATAACATTGTCACCGGGCCAGCCGGCCCGCCCGCCTTTGGTGGTTTTACGCCCTCAAACTTCTGGAAGACATGATAGTCTTGGAAGTGAGAGTGCCAGTACGTTAGACAATATAAAGTCCATTGTTTCAGAACAATGTGAAAATGATGAGCTTTGTATTTGGATGGCTAGCTCCTTCTAATCATCATTTGGATCTCTAAAAAGCCACTTGAGGGATTTTTGCACCGTAGGGAAGAAAAAAGAAAATCACCCAATGTAACACAAAATATCTGCTGAATAAAACATTTTCTTTGACTTGAAACAAGTCCATATTTACAGTTTACGCTAGACTGGGGGAAAAAAAGACAGAGAATATTAAATGATTTATAAAAACGGAGGTTTTCTTTGTCGAATTAGTCGAGGAAGTCATATGCATGCGGAAAGAAAAAGTCATTCGAGTGAAACCTCATCCGGCGCTCAATTTTGTTTACCTTGCTGAGTGAAGCAGACCACCATGAGCTCCTGGGCCACGTCGCCGCTACGCCTCACCGGCACCATCAGCTCGCCGACGTCCTCCTCGATGTTGTACGCGGCTGCCGGAATGAACACGGATGACTCTGAAGGGGAACGAGGGGCGGAAAATGAAGTGTTAGGAAATTCAACCCGTCCCTTGATATATTCCGTTTGAGCGGGATGAAGTGAAGGAGAAGTGCAATGAACGATTTCAATCATTTAAATGCAAAACGTGGAGTTTACACATCAATGGATGCTCTGTCATAGGAACATTTTACGCCGTCATGCACGCCCGGCATGAAAGGAAAAAGAACATTTCATGATTCAATTTCATTCGCGCTAGAAACTTACACTCGATTTTTACTGTGATCACATTTATACGTGTATGTGTGTACGTGTGTGTATGTATATATATATGTATATATATATATATATATATATATATATATATATTACGTGTGTCAATCACATGCTTAAATGTGTTTATCTTTGTTTCTCCTGCAGACGGTTGATTCCAAACACTGTAAAACAAAACAAAGCTGATGTTTTCATTAAGCACGCCAATCACAATTGCCGACTTCTCTCGACTGCGGCGCGGCTTTTCTTTTATGCGACACAAAATCTCCGGGGCGCAGCAAACGAAAGAGGAGAAAGCCTTTTCTTTTTCTTCCTTCCTTGAGCTGCCAAAACACGTCAAAAAAGGCAAAAGGTGACAACGAATCCGTGTTGGCGTGTCGTGGGGTGATTGTCCACCAGAGATGTTTCGCAGAGCAAACTAGCAAGTGAACATGCTCATTTGCATAAGTTGTTGACAGCCAATCCAGCCGGCAACGTCCCAGGAGACTTGCTTATCCATATTTATACGCCGGCTGCACTTTTCCGCACCTCAGCACTCGTGTATATGAGGCGGCGGCAGCGGCGGCGGCGGCGGCGCAACTCTTTACAGAAGCAATGTTCACTTGTTATTGTTGCGCATCTCTTTCGTATCTTTTCCACGACTGTGGCTTTTACCTCCTATTCTTCCCGGTGGTTTGAAGCGGTCGTCACAAAAAAAATAAATTGAAGTTTGGCTGTCAGCTTGTTTGACTAACCGTTAGCTTGTCTGCTAACTGTAATGCAGCGGGAAAGACGTGTACCGTAATTTTCGGACTATAAGTCGTGTTTTTTTTCATAGTTTGGGTGGGGGGGCGACTTATACTCAGGAGCGACTTATATACATATATATGTTTTTTTTTCTCCGGTGCGACTTATAGTCCAAAAATTACGGTACTTGTCATTTTTCACATCAACCAGAACTCAAAAGCACTCACTTGAGCGGCTGACAGAGGCTAGTTTGTGATGCCGCGGACCAAGGCCGCAAAAATAAAGGTTCCGGAGTTTCGCGCTAAATAAATTGCCATTGAAGTCTTGGAAAGCGCACCTTGTGACTCAACTACCAGTTGCTCCTCTATTTGCAGCTGTCGCCCATTCTATACACTACTCTGTTACTTTTTCTGAGATTCCGAGAGACCTCAGCTAGCTGGAGGATTTTTTTTTTTGGGTTAATCCCAGTTTTGGGGAAGCTTAAATTAAAATCCTTGGACAAAGTCAGGACGCTCCTTGAGTCGTCGCCCACTTTGAAGACTACGCTACTTAGTCTCGATCCCATCCTTTGCATAAAATCCTTTTGTTATTCCTTTGGCTTGAGTTATTTTGCCGCAGAAAGCCTCCTCTCTCTCGTGGATCATTTTCACTCGCTTCCAAGTACGTCGTTTGTTCATGGCCACGTCGCATTCAACGGTCGCTGGAGATGCCGTGATTGAAAGTGGCGAGCTCATGCTATCTGCTCTCGATGCATTTGACCTGAAGCGCTAAGTGGTTGAAAATGGCTTTCCACTTCAGGATGAATATCTCGGATTGAAAAGCCGCCACTTTATTAGGTACACCCGCACACTCTGCTTCCTGGCACTAACGCCGTGGTGTTTACAAGAGGGAAAAAAAAAAAAACAGCGACTGACCATCAGCAGGGTCCACAATCTCCACGCTGGCGGCTTCCGGGGATTCGAGGACGGCCATCACAGGTTCGGAGAGAACGATCTGGAAGGTCTCGGACACCTCGTACTCGCTATCTGGCAGGATGCGCACCTTCCAGGTGGCGGCGGTCTGACCCGGGTTGAACTGCACCTGCTTCTGAGATTTGCCGCGGAAATCTTTGTCCTTGAGCGCCGTTCCGTCCTTGGTGCCGATGCCTTTGCGGAGGACGCAAACAAAAAGTTATCATGACAAGACTCATGACTTCATTGGCAACGATATCTCTCACACGTATCAAAACGCCAGCTCAACTCGCCATAAACAAACTCATCAATAAAACCGGGTGAAGCCCGGGCGCCTCCATCGGTGCTGATTTCTGGTCGGTCCCAAGTTACGTGTCTCGACTGGTTATGGCCGAGCTGAAGCCAATTATCTATCTGCTCAGCCCGTCTTTGACCTTCAGCGTTCGACTGTAAAGCCGAGGCCTGTAAAATGTCAACTCCATTGTCTCCTGGAACTGACCACACGACATGCGGCGGGCTTTGGCAGCAAACAAGGCAACCCGCCGCAGGGCCATTATGCCGTCCGACACCGACGCACAAAAACAACTACCAAAGTAGAGCTTGAACTTCACTGGTCTCCAGATATTTTCATGCAGGCGTGGCTGTTCCTATACTTTTGTCGTTGAGCCTTTGTAAACTGACAGCATGGAAACATTCAAAGGGAATCTGAGCATTTGGAGTCATGTCATGGCTAGGTATGTCTTTTTTCCCCATTGGTGGTACCAGTGACCCAATTTCCAGGAAGCGAACCATATTTCAAAACAAACTTTTCAAAATGTTGAGGAATCAAACCTCTGGTTTCAAGTATGCAAAACTTGACTCTGGTTATATGTCTGGACCCAAAGTCCAAAATCGGTAGCGTTGTCCATATGGTCAACGTTGACGCTAATTGGCTCATTCCCCCGAAAGGCTTGGTTAAAAATACCAGGCCAAATTCGGGAAGATGACTCCACTAAATTTGCTGGCTTTTGGATCATGTTTAAAGGTTCAAGGCAATTTCATCTACCTAAGAACCATTTTACTCGTAGGGAACGCCGGTGCTAGTTCCTTCCTCAGTAAATTGTCAGCGGAAGGAAAAGGTTAAATAATTCCTCTTGTAGAAGAAAGATGCTCAGGCTGCATACATGAAATGCATACCTTCGACTATTTGGGCGACTATAACTGATTTATTCACCTGCTCTTTGAAATGTAAGCGAGGACTTTGATATGTAAGTAGAGACGGGAGGGAAAGAAGCTCCAGCACAGCCAAACTGAGATAAGATGGTCCATTTTAGCATCCCCCTCGGCGGTGTAAGGGGGGGCGGGCGTTCAGTCTGCTAACTTGGCAAGGAGAATGAATTTCTCCCGAAACCTTAGCATGCAACTTGCATGGTCGCGGTGACTCAGAAACTCCAACGAAAATGTCTATCAAAACTCACGTCGCTTCATTTTAGCCATGCAGGCTAATTAGCCGTGTTGGCCGTTTACACTAAATGATGAGGGTAATTATTGCCGGCGGCAGCGTGTTTATTTGCACAAGCGGTGAAATGGAGTTCAAACAAAAAAATATTTGATCGTTTCCTCACGTCGGCGAATGTTTGACCTTTTGTTTTGAAAAAGACGTGTTATTTTCTTTATGGCCAAACACACTCTGGGGTAATGTAAGGCTGCGCTCCATTTTGTGAGCAATGTACAACATAAAAGGTTGTATGGCTGTTGAGGGGCTTGTAAGGACAAAATTGTTGGACTTATCCCATTTCAGCGTTGCTGATCTTTCCATCACCGGACGGCGGTTTTATTGTTCTCGCTTGTTCTCGTCCACTCTTCATCGATCTGACGGGAGCCGCGGACCACAAAGGGCTCGTACGCGAGGTGGACCAAAAAGTATTAAGACACAGTCCATCAACGAGATGTGGAAATGAAAAAAAGCTTAGCCCTTGGCTGCTACTTTTGCAACCAATGCTTTTCCGTGCCGTGTGTTCACGTTTGAAAGAAAACGAGTGGACCTGATCACTGAGGAATCCCAATTGTGTCTGACTCTTACTTTGGATGGCTGGCGAACAAAGTCACTCGTGTCGCGTACTCTACATTATACACAGACAAAAATATCAGGACACACGGCTATATTTATAACACCAATCAATTGAGATTCAAAGACGCCTAGGTTGTTTCGTCCAAGCTCCGATTGGGAGAAATGTCTCCGTAGTTGAGTCATTTGAGTGCATGTGGCAGGCTCCCTGTTATTAGTTGAAAGAGGAATTTCTTTCATTTACAACGCAAGCATGAATAAAACAGCCAGCTCTGCTATGCATAATCAAAACAAGTTAAATTTCCGCCCACGTTCTTTAAATACACATTCTTGCTTGGCTTCAATTTGCGAGACTAGCACACGGGGATCATCACACGATATTTTCCGTGTTAACATTCCTTTTCATTTTTGCCGTAATTAGAAAGGAGCCTTTTCAATTTCACACCCCCGTCCGTATTCACACCTTACTGTCAGCTCAATCTCCCGACACCTTTTTTTAATGATCCGCGCAGCCACACTTGCGTTTGATTTCAAACGGCAACTGAGGCGCGCGTGCGCCAAGTTGAACAAAGGTTCGAAATTTCCATATCGCCTCCTGCGTTGATGCATTAGCGGGAGCTCTCGACGGACGGAGGCTGCTAACGATGCCACGGGATCTGACCTTCCGCATCACGTCGTGTTAATGATCCCTTCGCTTTTTAGACGCTTAATGGTGACACCAAAAAAGAAAACAAAAACAGCGGCGCCCCCTCCGCCTTTAATCGCGTTCATAAAAGCGACTTCGATTGTCTCGTTTGGTGGCGGTGGTTAAATTGCTCGCTGCGTCGTTCGAAGCGCTGACACCAATCGCAGGTGACCTCTGCGCACCGAGCGCTGTCGTGCATCCGAACGGTAAATGGGAGAGGGGTTAAAGGTCACTGTTGGAATAATTCGATGATCGGCCTGACCAATTTACGAGTTGGAGTCCCGTAGTTCAATGAAGCTAGCTCCAAAGCATTCCTTTCACTCCCTTCCTTTCTTATCTCACTAACTATGAGGAGAGCTCCCTCGCACCTGTTCAAAGGAACTTCTTTCTCTTTGAATCAATCCTGTAGCTTTTATCGATGGATTGTTGTTGATCCAGACTGTTTGTGTTACAGAAAAGACTCTTTGTTTTAGTGTGTGAAATAATGTCTGATGGCCTGAAAGTATGGTTTTTTGTTTTGCGGGCTCATAAAAAGACAAAGGCAAAGCACCCCAACAGGTTCTAATATGAACTGTGGCTACAATTGATTTGTTCGTCCACGTCAGCGACACGCAACTCAAGCGACAAGCGAACCGTTCGACTTTGGACTCACTAACAAAGGAGGTCTCGCCCAGGTAGCCTCGACGCTTGAGGACCACCTCCAGGAACTTGAGCTCCTCGTCCACCACATAGTGCTTCCTCTCCAATGAGATCCAAGCCCAGTTGAGGCGGAAGTGCTGGTTCCTCAGTTTGTTGCCACCTGCAAAAGACGAAGGAAGTCCTCAAAGAAAGAAAAGACTGTTTGATGCGCTTATGCTCAGCACGGCAAAAGCAGTCACACTCACTCACATTTAACCCACTGGAGAATTTAGCCTTCATTAAACCTAAGTTTCTGGGAGGTCGGAGGAAGCTTCCCACGATCAAGCTCTTTTGAAAACTTTCAGAGTCTGCGGGAAGTACCAAGGGCCGGGGATCGGTAGGATCCGACTGCTTGGCTTCTAATTAAAAGAAAAAAAGGTGCGGCTTTGCCATCCAGACTGCTTCCATTCATCCTGGCCTTTCCAAGCCGCTTTCAAAATGGCACCCAGTCGTCCTACTGTTCTCCGACGCTAATGGCGCTAATGCTACACTAACGCTAATTCATCGGGCAAATAAAGACGGCGCAGAGTTTTAATTAGACCAAAAGGCTAGCGAGGGCGTGACAAATTTTCCCTTTCAACAATTTACGACCATCTCTTCTGTGAGCCCGAGACGATCGATGAGCCGCTAATACAAGTCTGGCTTCACCTTTCCGCCGATGGCATCATTCTTTCTAAAGAAGGGGAAGAATGGCCTTGGTTGACATCATCGCAGTTAGCAAATCATCACGTCAAAGACGCTGAATGGGACTCCAACTTGAGGGATCGAAGAGTAATCATATTGGAAAGAGCTTTCTATTTTCTTGATGGCTTTTTTTCCATGTCCGCTCAGCCATCAAATGACCGAGCGCTATTACCAACAGTCCGGTTCATCGGGTCCTCAGGTGTCTGTCACGAGCAGGGCCTTTCTGTCTTTCTCCCCAGCCACCATCATCAAAATGCATCTAAATTCATGCCTATGGCTGTTGTTTTTTTTCCTTCCCCCCCAACCCAACTGCTCCACTCCCCCTGTAATGCGCTTCGACACGGACAAACAAGGCCTCCGGCTTGATGCGTTGCTATTACGGTGCAGGATGAGTTCAGTAGTTTGGCATTAACAAAGGCAAACTTTGCAGCGGCTTCAACTCACTGGCGGCTGGCTTCCTGTGCGTTCTGTGACCCGGGTGCCACAGGACCCCCGCCTCCGTGGATTAACGTTAGCGGGCGACGCGGGCCGTCCGTTTGATCGCCGAGTCGTGAAGGAAACCGACCGAGGTCGTGGAAAAAGGTCCCAATTCACTCACGGAGAAGGAAGTCGAGAAAGACTTTTGACGAGCCTTTTTAAGGCCACGTTGATCAAATGGAAGAGCTCACGTTAGCTCAAATGTGAGCTCGCTAAGCTAATAAAGGAGATGAATGGCAACGTAGGAAAACATCTCGTCGCTCTTTTGGGGCTTCTCGGAGCAAATCATTTATGCTGACTCGGTAGATGAGCAAACATTAACTTTGAGTTTAGATTGTAAGTTCGGTAAGTGGGGAGGACACCATCGTCCTCCGGATTTCTCTCCAAAGAAGATAAACAGTCTTGAAGCGGCCACCCCGACCGTCTCGCTGAGACGCTGGTTAATCTTTCACCGGCGCTTTGTCAGCCATATTTGCATTTCAAGCGTAAGCTGAGGCAAAACCCGCATGACCTCACCTGACGTTAATGCAAATCTCACAGCGGGTACCTTCATTTCTACCAGACGCTATTGGACAAAATTCACACGCTCATAACTTTGATTCACGGGCTTCTTCGAAATGGCACACTCAGCAAAAAAGAAAAGAAAATAAGAGGCACTTTTGCGGAAGTCTTGCTGTTTCTTTGAAGCAATGACAACATGCGGTGGATGGCAAAAGTCTACACACCCCTGCTCTTAAAAAGAAAAAGCGTGGAGGGATGATTGCATTCGGTTTGATACTATTTTTTAACCACTGGGGAGCAAACCTTCACCTTAATCTGCCTTGTTGCTAAAAGCCCAGAGCACAAAAGTGCCGAGCGTGAACTCCGTGCACTAACACAGTGGGCGGATGATGAGCGACAGAATCCTTTAGAGAGCGGGCCAAGGAATGCGGGGCCCCGGGGCCGTGCCAGCTCGGTGCCCCCCGCTCGGTCCCTCCCCTTTAGTAGACGGTCCTTATTTGGTCGCGGTCGAGCATGCCCGGCGGACCCGTCGTCCGTGCCGGCCAGGCGGGCTAATGAGGCCGGATAAATTGGGACGCGGCCGAACTGACACAATACATCTAAAAATACCTTCACAAGGCGTTTGCACGCTTAAAAAGTTTCCGTGACAGGCGTAAGAGTGTAAACATCCCGGCGACCAAGGGGAATGTTGTCGTTGACGTGGGGGGTCGGCTCGGGCCCCTCCGAACAAATGGGTCGTGATTGCGGGCTGACAAAAGATGTCGCCACGCCTCCGTGCCAAAGCCGCAGCGCGGCGAGTGCCAAGTCACGTGACTCTCATCGCAATCCCCATGTCAGCCTGTTCTCACACAAATTTGCTAGCAGACGTAAGAAAAGCAGCGTGGATGCTAAACGGCCAAGCCTCGTTTAATGTGGGCGGAGCGTGAAGTCAAAGTTTAATCATCATTGCGAGGCTCAGTTATGAAAAAAGGCAGCGGGAGGGCGCCGGCAGGCCGGCCGGCCAGCTTTAATGAGGATTGCTGGGCTTTATGACTTCGCAAAAATACCGCAGCAGCACAAGTGAATGCACAAAGCTCACACAGGTGCCGTACTTTTGCTTCACATATGGCGGTCAGGAGATTTTCTTTTCAACCTTTATCATAACATGAAGTCATAATAGTAGGACTAAATTCCAATCCAAAAGAGCGGCCGCTAATCCCAGCCTAGGCTATATTTTGCCGGAATGTTTAGATTCAATAAAGCGCCAGACGGGGCGCGCGTGCCTTTCGGCGCTCCAATTAAGGTGGAGCGGGATAGGATAATCCTGTAGAAGGGAAAAAAAAAGCAAATGAGCTATATGGTCTAATCAGCCTAAGCCTTGTATCAGCGCTAATGAGAGGCGAGTGGAAAAAGATTTAGAGCCGCAATCATTTCACACAGCCCGAAGACCCTTCTCTGGCGTGCCCCAAAGGCAGGGAGCGCCCCGTACCGATCAGCTCGTTCCGAGGCCGCCCTGAGAGGAAGGCCAAAGGCGCCTCGGAACAAAAGGCCGGGGTCGGGTCAGGGAGGCGCGCCCACCGCCGGGCTTGGGGTGAGTCGGGCTTTGCGCTCAGCGGGGAGATTAACATGTGAGGAGCCTCAACGGAGGTGCTTGGCCTCTGCGTACATGAGAAGAATGAGCAGATAAATCACAAGCACAATACGGGGATCTCTTTTGGTGCCCAGTCTGGCGTGAGGCGCGCTCAGTTTGCAGAGGATAAAGAATATATGCCTGCGAGAATACAACATTTGAGCTGCTGTTGGCCACGGCTCACACCCAGACACTCACGTGAGCATTTGAGCCCAAGCGCCGCCTCTTCAACTTTTTTTGTGCATTCAAATATGATGACAATGTTGTTAAAATACATGTTTGAGTACATTTAAATGCATATGGAAGAGGTATGATTATTATTATTTTTTAATGTTGTCTGCTGCTTTCACCTGGAGCATATGCACAGCAATGAATGTTTTCCCAAAACAGCTCTATTATGCTCAAGTTTTTATTTATATTTTCATTTTGCAATTAAAGCTGGCAAGCACTAAGCTGCACAAGATTCTCGCAATGCCTGCTCTTTTTTCTTTTTTTTTCTTCCCTCCAGGATCCCAAAGTTGAAGCCCTTGACTGAGCACAGCGGTCTGGAGGAAATTCCCAAGGCTCTTATTTCAAACGGCTCTCCTTTATGTGTGTCCCGGGAGACTTTAAAGGCAAAAGAAATACTGTACGGGGAAAGGTCGACCCGACCTGGCACTTGGCTTGTTGCCTCCGAACGGCCTAATTTGTCTTCTCGTGGAACTGGCACGACATAAAACTCGGGAAAGTTCTCAGGCTGTTTTTCAGGTGGTTGAGGAAACCCGAGAAGAGCCGCGACAGACACGAGAACAGCGCAAAGGTGTTCTCCGAGCTCGTGAGGATTTCACGCTTGATCCCACGCGTGCCGCCTGCGAGCGATAGTCGTGAGGAATACTTCACGGCGACCCATGTTTCCGGCAGGAGCGCAAGATGTTCCTCTCCAAGTCGGAGAGGCCTACGACGAGCGCATCGTTAGAGAGCGTTGGCTTCAGATATGAGCGGACTCATTTCAAACGATTATCCTGCTTTTTCGGTTCGCGTCGTGTCGGTGGCGGCTAATCCCCGTTTAGCAAGCGCAAAGATCAAATTGTCAGTGTGGATTTCAGAAGGCGCCTTTGAATCATTTGTATTCGCCCCGCATCCAGACTGCAGAAACTCCAGTTTGGCGGGATAATAAGCGAGAAATCGTGTCCTAATCCCCCGTGTCGCCGTGAAAGTGAGCACATTGATCACTTAGCTGATTTGTGAAATGTTCAATGCTGCGACTGTTGAACGGATACGTATCGTTCGTGGGCTGGGCGGCCTCTACTTTTCGATTTTTTTCTTCCTCATTAGGAAGTCAATCTTCAGTCGTCCTCATTGTCAAAATCACAAAGGAAATCACTTCCAGACTCAGCTAATAAGCTTGGGGGAGCCCGGCGCCCTGCCCCACCCAAAATGTGATTTCCTGTGAATGGACTTCCACGCTGACGGAATCCAAAAGCAAAGACAAGGAGCGACAAGAGAAAACAAAGCGGCACAAGGAGCGAGACGGCGGCGGGGGGGCCCGCTTTTTCCGTGACCCCCCGAATGGGCCGTATTTGCTCTCTTGTCGGAGCAAATAATGGCCGACTGTTTGCCCATGTGAAGCCTTTGAATATAAAAGTGCGGCGCGGGCCTCGCCAGCGCCATACTAATCACGCCGGGTTTGAAATGTCGAATTGCGAATGGAGGCGGGCGAAGAGGTGGAAGGAGCGACGAGTCCTGCGTGAAAAGGTAAAGCGCTCTTCCACGACTCTTTGTTTGTGCACGCTGAAAGGAGGGAGGCCTTGGATTGGAACACAAAGCTGCTTGCTCAAGATAAGACGGCCGCCTCGCCTCGCAAATGAGAAGGGAGGAGCATCTCCAAAAGATGATTTGGAACAAAGTCCAGGTTGGGAAAAGCTTCAGCCCGAGGCCAACATTCATGTTCGAAAATGTAAAGGCAGAATGATTGCCAAAGTCAGTGCTTTCTTTTTTTTTTTTTTCGGGTGGCCAGCCTTCAGACGCTGGCTGTTTGCTAACTTCCAAGGGAAGCGTGATCAACAGCGTGCAACGTTCAAGTCAAGGGTTTCCAAAAAAGCCGCTCTTTCTCCTTCCGTGTCATACAATACAAGCCGAAAGATCTCACGCTGGGGGACGGCGGAAGCCCCTAGGAACAAAGAATGAGATCAGTTTCGCATTGAAAAAAGTGCCGGATGGGATTTTTAGCCCGAACAAAAGCTCGGCGTGGAACGTGAGGGGCGTGCAGACGTTTTTGCCTTATCTGGGAAATTGGATCTCTCCCCCTCTTTCAAGGTGCAAATTAAATACGTGCCCCTCCCCACTCGGGGCGAGCCGAACCGAGCGGTCCCGCTCAGACAGAACCTTTCCGGCTCATTGGCGGCTGATAAGCTTGTTAGTATGGCACGACAATGACGCTCTCATTAAAACGGCTCCTGGTGACGACTCGGAGGAAAACGCAAGCACTTTGTTGGCACGCACCTGCTGCTGCACTTTTTTTTTTCACGTCTGCAAATGCCAAGACAAAAAAGCAGATTGTGGGGAAAAAAAACAACAACCTGTGACTGTGACTTTTATTATGATCAAATAAAGCAATGCATTCCTCATTTCAAGATTTTTTTTTTTGTTGCAATCTTGGCAGCTAATTTTTAACTGCTCTCTATGAGAAGTTGAAAGAGCCTAGACACGGTTGAGTTGATTTCAAACCTAAGGGAGGGGGCTCTCCTGTTGAACTCTGATCTCTTGCCTCATGCTCGGTTAATCTGTGCGGAACTTCCAGATGATTGTTTGGAATCATTGAAAGGAACTGAGATTTTTAAAAGATGCCACAAACAGGGCACCTTGAGATGCTAATTCTGGCAAAGCAAGCAGGAGATTCTGAGTCGGCGCTTTGTTGCCATCTCTTTTTTAAAACGCCGGATATTATTTGCGGGCCGACGCAAAACCTGACTCGCTTTCCTCGGCGCCGCTGGTTCTCAGCTTTTTCGCAAAAAATCTTCGCCCCGCGTTAACGATTCTACCAACGCTTTTGAGGCTGTCGCATATTTATAGACGAGAAGTGGGACGCGCGAACAAGCCCACAGCCTTTTTTTTTTTAAACTCATGCACAGGTAATGAAAGCGATGGCGGCGGCGAGCCATCAAACGCATCCAGATGAGGATCCCCGCAGGCCTCCGCTACTTGTCTGATCCTCCATCAGCACGTCGGCGCCGTCCCGACAGGTGACAGGAAGAGGCTCCTCGCCTGGAAAAAAATAAACCTACCAGCGACGAAGCACGTCTATCTTTCATCTCCTCCCAACTTCACCTCCCACGTCTCCACCAGCCAGCCGATTTCCCGTCAGCGTGGCGGATCCCTCAGAGGCTTTCATCAACACCTTTTATGAGATAAGAGCAACCCGATGGCGAGGATTCGACCTCGTGGTCAAAGCGGCGCACGTTCGGATCGGGTGCCTTCTCCGCCGCTCATGAGAGCAGAGCGCGGTGTGAAATGCGAGGCCTTTTTTCAATTCAACTTGGGGTTGTCGATTAGGGCGGCCCGCCTCACCGGGAATGTGCCGTGTTTCCTGCATGTTGCCAATCTTTTATTCATTCATTCATAACAGTGAGTCAGTCACTGGAATGATAATGAATATTCAATATTATAAGGAATAATAATTTAAAATACCGTATTTTCCGGCCTATAAGGCGCACCGGACTATAAGGCGCACCTTCAATGAATGGCCCATTTTAAAACTTTATCCTTATATAAGGCGCACCGGACTATAAGGCGCACCATTAATGCATCATGTCAGATTTTTAATCCAAATCAAATAATTCTCCATTTTATCTTTTTTATTTCAACTTCAGACGGAACAAATTACTTTATAATCATAAAATAATGATCCATAGTCTTTTTGAGTCATGATTCATAGTCTTCAGCGGGCCACTTATGATTGATTTCATGACACAATACTTCGGGCCAGTTTGAATTTAGGAATTTGGTCCATATATAAGGCGCACCGGACTATAAGGCGCACTGTTGGTTTTTGAGAAAATTTTAGGTTTTTAGGTGCGCCTTATAGGGCGGAAAATACGGTAATCGTAATAAATACAAAATAAATAAAAATATAATAAATGTCATTAATATTCAAGAAAGCCACATGACTTCAAAAGGGGAAAATCATTTGCAGCCCAAAATCATTTTGCGTCCCTAATTGTAGAAGATTGGAAGCTGCAAAGTCAGAAGCGGAAGTGCTCGCTCAGTCAACCAGCCGGTTCCGACAATCGTCCCAAAAGATTTGCAACAACTTCTACGTCGACAATGAATACTAATGTCGCTTGGTTCTTTGGCAGACAACTTGCTCGAACACAGCCTCCCACGAGTTCACGGCAGTTGTCAGCCTGTCATCAAGCAGGCGAGAGGCGGGTCCGGCGTTTCACTTCATCCTCAGGACTTTTGCAACAAATTAGAAGAAAAAGCCGCTGCATGGAGTCACACTCCGATTCCCTGCTGTGGTTTTTCTTCTGGGCATCTCTCAAGGCACTAATGAATATCCCCACAAGAGGTGTGAATGATTTGTTAAGACGGCGTGCTGGGAGATGGAAGCGGCCGATGAACATTCGGAAAGTTTGACCGCGACATCCATGTGACAAATGTCATGAAGCAACCTGCTGGTGGTGGCCCAAGCACAAGACACTTGAGCCAGCGTTGTTTTCAACTTTTCAGTTTGCCTCAACACGTTTGTCCTGATTGCATCCTGTTGCCGTGGCAGGAAGACAGACAGACAGATGGACGGACGGACGGACAGACAGGCAGAAGACTCCCGGCTGTCCTTCAAGCAGATAACAACCCCCCCCTTCGCCCACATACTTGCCTCCCTCCCCCCTCGGTCTGAGCTTTTCAACCAAGGAATTTTTGGCACTTGCGGAAGCTCAGTTCTGCTCGGGCGATATCCTAAGGCGGCTATGACGACACGTATCATCGCCTTCCTTCCTACCTTCCTTCCGGGGGAACAAGCCCGGGCCGGTTTGGACAAGGCTGAAGAAGGGGGCCGGTCGTTCGGCCGGCCGCGGGGATTTTGCATTTCCACTTCAGAAGGCGACCTGAAGTTAGCAAGAATATGCCAGACAACCTCTGCTCTGACTTTTGCGACTTTCCCCACAGGAAATAATGAAAACGGCAATAATTATTGCCACGCTCAAAAGGTCGGCGGGGTGAAATCCGTCATTGTTTCACATTCATGCCAGGCTGACAATGAGTGAACGAGTGCTTCTAGCCATGCGTTGATGACCTTTTTTTACCAATTTCCCTCTCTTTGTATGACGTGAAGAAAATGACAATAAAATTTTGTCCTCCTTGTCGCGGGGGAACCGGAGTCGATCACAGATGATTTTTTCTTTATTTTGGGGGGAAGCTGGCTACAATTGTGCGAATCTTTCCAATAAAGGACCACTCAATATACTTCTGAATCGATCGCAGGGGTGATTTGAGGTTTTTTTGTTTTTGGGTCAAACGACCATGGTGTGTAATTGCACACCCAGAACAGAAGATAGCAGTGGCACTCATTTTTTATTTCAGGCAAATTGAAAATCTTGTCTGTTGATTGACATTTCTTTCTTTTTTGTTTCATGAAATGTCAAGAGCAATTCAATGTTACGCAGAAAAGCACGAACCAATGAATGCCTCGATGGTGACTTGGCTGCGATAGAGCAAAACAGTTCCGCTGCCGTAAAACGAATGAAACGCTAACAGCAGAGAAGCTACAGCAATCATAAAACTATCAGACATCTGCTAGAAGGAGATATGGAAATTGAGAAGGATCATTCATAATCAAGCAATAAAGTTCTTGCAAAGATGTGCTTATTATCTGAGATCATAAAAAAGGCTTGGTTTAATGTCGGGCTAAGGGAAATGACGTTGTTTGGAGTCTGTTAGGGGTTGATCCATTTTTCATGCTGCGGCCGCTGAGCAGCTTCTTGAGCAGCCTGCAAATCACACGTGCATCAAAGGTGCAATAAAAATGAAGTCGCTAACAAGGGGCGCTCTCGCTAATAAAAGCTGCTGGGACAACAAACAAGATGACTGAGCGGTCGTGGTGGACTCAAATTCAACTTGAGCAATTCATGCATGACAGAATGCATTGCCGACTTACACCAATGAAGGCTTACTTACACGAAATATTTGCACCAAAACCACTTCAACGCTATGAATACAAAAATCAATCAATCAAATGATTGCAAAAAAAAAAACAAAACATCAATACGTGTGGCCCCACTGTAGAAACGTGAGCCAAGTATAAAAGTCCAAGTGAGCAAGATGGCATCTGGAGCGAGTGTCCTACAAAAGCAACAAGCTTGTAATCCTTTCTTTCTCCAAAGTAAAGCAGCTGTCACGCAACCATCGCTCTGTAATCATCTACCAGATGTTTCCGCAGAGAAAGGTAAAGCGCACGTGTCATTTTCACCTGCAGTTCTTCTAATTCCTATCATTGTTGCCAAGGACGGACCAATGTCACACACGCAGACGGATAAGCGCCAAGGAGAGCGCTAGAATTAATAAAAAGAAAACGCAGACTCATCACCGACAAGGCCACACACAAAAAAGTGGAAAGGCGATCCGGCTTTGCACATTTACCAGCAAATTCCTGGCCACCCAGCAGGCCGCTGTGCTTAAGCACGCTAAGGCGAGGCAGATAATCCCCTACAACCTGGGGGGGGGGGGGTCGACAGGTGGGGGGCGCGAGGTGTTACAAACATCATATAAATTCACACGGGAGGGAAAACGCTTCAGAGGATTGAACGCTAAGAGGACACTTCATTAGGTACACAAGGGCATCAGACTGTCAATAATTATGATTATTTGATTAATATGATCATAAACACTATTGTAGAAATGATTGCTGATTTACATCGAGTCGCCCACCTGACCTTTACCGGACGCAGGAACAACCGATGGACTGGTCGTTCGAAACGCACAGTGGACGGAGCGGAGATTCAAACCCAGAAAGTCTCAAGTGCAAAGCGGACGTGCTAACCACTAGCGCGCCGTGCTGATGCCCTAACACGTCTCGAGCCGAATAAGAAGCGCCACGTCTCGGATGCTGACTGACGGGATCAGAGCAGACCAGAATGCCCGAGCAAAAACACTTTAGCGGGTCACTGCGGTCTTGTGTGTGTATCCAGGTGAGCTCACCTGAATGCGTGGGCTAGGGGAGGGGGAGGGAGGTCTCGACGTGGCGTACAGAAGCAGCAAGAAACCACAAGTCCTTTTCCTAAGCAGGAGACTTTTATAGCCAGCCATTAAGCAGCCTTTCATCACTTCTACCTCCAGCTGGGATGTTTTTACAAAAACAGCAGAGCCAGCTAGCCGGCCCGACACGCTCGTGCACCCGAGCCAAGGAATTTGGCAAACGTTCAGTGCAAGTGGAAAAAGAACCTCACCGCTGGACATTACAATTGTTGACAATAGCCGCAGTCACAAACATTTAAATGATTTTAATTTTAAAAAAAAAGGGGGTAATATAGGATTTAAAAATAATCCCAAACTGGGCCGAAAACATTTCTTTGGGCATGAATTAAAACAAAAATGCTGTTTACTGAAAGTAAAGTTGTTTCCTGCTGGCGTGAATATTTTCCGGCTCGCTAGCGAAGCTAACCTTCATTCTGAGCCAGCAGCCGTTTCATTTTGTGCCCTTGCGGGGGCTCGGCGGGAAATTAGGAAGCTCGGAAGACCAGAGGTCAAAAACAGCGCTTAGTCAATTAGTCCAGTTCAGTTTGCGATGGGCTGTCGCCTTTTTTTTTCTTCCTCTACTGCAACTAATGTGGGCTGATCATGGCGTCAAAGCTGAGTCATCGGCTTACAACGGGGGGGGGGGGGGGGGGGGGGGGGGGCGTTATTAAAAATGCACGCATTGATCCTGTCGTGCAGAAATATTTCGGAATTCATCTCCGATGGCGCATTGGCGGCAGTTACGGCGCTAACCGCCACGCTTTATTACAGCCGTGGCACAGAAAGTCATTTCTTCCTGATGGGAGGGGGGGTCCTCAGCCTACCTCCCCCACCTCAATACTGGAGGCTGCGTCCGTCTGGGGGACGCAGGGCAGCCACCCAGCACAAGTAAATCTTATTAAGGGAGGAAAAATAAGTTCCTTCACGGCCTCATAAGCTGCGGCGGAGTCAGCCTTTAAGTCCGAGTGGACAAGTCACAGCGCAAAACCTATCTGCAGCCATTAAGGTGCCACCATAAAGCTAATTGTGAGCGCTTGGCCACGCTTCTTTCGGCCACAAATGGATTCTACCAAAGGCACACGACGACACATTTGGAACTCGGCGTTATCTTTGCAACCTCAAATGCATTTTGAGCGCAAGACAGTGTAGCGGCCCAATTAGAAAGTCAACGTTCTACCTGTGGTGTCAAATTGGCTTAGGTGGAAAAAAAAGCATATCTGATGAGATGGAGCGAATAATCACAAAAGGCAGCCAAGCAAATGTGACCCAAAAAAAAAATCAATTTAATTTTTTCTGTTCATCACATTGGGTAACTACGGGTGAGTTTGTCCATCTGCGGCTGAGGAAAGGGCACAAGGGGAGGGGCCCACATCATCGGGCACGCCGCTTCACGCCGCTCGGGCTAATCGTCAACGCGCTCGCCTCGGTTGTCTGCCCCTTTTTCTAATTGTTCCCTTCATCACACGGCGGCGGCGAGCGAGCCAGCCAGCGCGGTAAAGGCGGCTTATTAAAAATGTATGTTCTTGGATTCAGCACGTAGTTATTTCCCCACGCGGCCGTACTCGGCTCAAGGAACTGGATGTAAATCTCCCATCTGCGAGGCCAATGTTTACGCTTAATTAAAAAACATGATGAAGCGCGGCTGAGAGCGCATTTACACCTGCACACAACGGCACAAATTAACATGGGCTTCATTCGCCGGTTCGAGCTCGGTGCCGAAGAGCGCACGGCTGCTCCGACGTTTCAAGGTCAGGACCGCAATACATTGTTTGCCTGGGCTTTTGTTTCCGGCCTACAAATGGCCGCCATGACTCTGACTCATCTCCGTTCGAAAAAGTTGTGACAAAATCTTTAGTTTTTTTGCTTCCTCGATGGATGGGGACGGAAGCGGGGGAAAGAAATGGCGACTTACCGCTGTCTTCGATGGAGAAATGGAAGATGTCGTTGGTGGCGTCGTCGCCTTTCCTCAAGATGTAGCAGATGCGCATGTCGTTGATGTTCGCTAAAAGAAAATAGATGCAACAATATCAGTCATTTGGCTTTTGGCCTTGGAAGAGATCGATCAATCCATCCATCCATCCATCCATCCATCCATCCATCCATCCAACCCATCCAACCCATCCATCCAACCCATCCATCCATCCAACCCATCCATCCATCCATCCATCCATCCATCCATCCATCCATCCATCCATCCATCCATCCATCCATCCATCCATCCATCCATCCATCCATCCATCCATCCATCCACCCACCCACCCATCCATCCATCCATCCATCCATCCATCCATCCATCCATCCATCCAGCCATCCTTAAAAGCGGGAGTTTTACACCCATGGCCGTCTTCAATATTTGATGGCCACGTGTTTTCTCTTCAAAGAGATCGATGCATCGCCGCCGCCGCCTAGGAGATGACTGGCGTCTTTATTTACAGTCTGTTTACTTGTGAAATATTGAACAGGGCTCGCGGGGAACTTGGCGGCTCGGTGAATAAAAGCCAAGCAGCCAGCCAGCGGTGGCGCGTGCATGCCCGCGTTTGCACTTCCGGTTTACAAAATTCACCAATGACCTCCTTTGACACACGTGTGCCAGGCGACATGTATGATCCTGCACAAAATGCGCCCGGCACAAATCACCTTGGGCACTTTTCCCTGAAGTGTAATCCATTCTGCTCTCTTTGAAATTCTCCTGTGAGATGCACAGCTTGCCTGAGGCGCTGTCATAGTTCAACGCTCTAAATAGGAGGGTGGCTTCGGTCAAAGAAATAAAAATCTGTTTTGGCCACCTCATGAGAAACAGAGCAAAATCCCTGTGGACATTAGACATGCCATTTTTTTTTGGAATACTTTTTCTTTGGCCGTGTATATGTTGATTGTTGGAGTATTTCGACAAGAACATATCACAAACACGATGAAGAGCTTTCAGTAAAGAATGTGACAAAGACCGGTACCTTGCGTGAAAGTGCTGACGGTGGCATTTCCTTTGCTGGTGTCCACCAGGTAGCCGTGCTGCGGGGCGCCCGTAATCCGAAAAAGCACAGAACCCTGCGTGCTGTCTGGGTCTTCCGCCTTGAGGGATTTGCCGGTGATCACGAAGCCGAGGCGCCCGCCGTCCAGGACCCGCAAGGTGGGGGCGCCCTTGTTGACCGCGATCTGCGGCACGCCGTTGTCCAACGGGACGATGCGAATCTTCATGAGCTGCGGCTTTCGGGTCACGAAGACCGTGTCGGGGAAGACGTAGAAGTCGGCGTGGGTGCCGTCCGTCACCGTGAAGGAGAAGCTGTCCTCGGCGCTCTCGCTTCCGTCGTGCTTGTAGCTGATCATGTTCTCGTTGAGGTCTTGCTTGGTGAAGGAGGCCACGGGCCGGCTGGCGTTGAAGAGCAGTCGGCCGTGAACGGGCATCTGGGTGAGCGTGAACGTCAAGAATCGGTCCGCCGTGTCTCTGTCCTCCGCCGTGAGCTCGAAAGGCGTGATGAGCTTGCTCTCGCCCTCCGTCAGCGCCAGGCCGTGCACCGTCACCACCGGCTTTTTGTTGTCCACGTCCGTGATGGAGATGCGGAAGGTGCGGAACACGGGGTTGTAGCCGTCGGTCACCTCGAACTCGAAGCTGTCCATTTTCACCTCGTCGTCGGCCGTGTGGATGTAATAGATCTTGTTGCCCGCCAGCTGAAGCTGCGTGAAGGACGAAATGGGCATCCCGGGCGTGTCCGTGCACTCCAGGTGGCCTCGCACCGGAGCTCGGGTGACGGTGAAGACCAAGTGCTCGTCCGGGCTGTTGTGGTCGCTGGTGCTGAGCAGGTCTGTGGTCAGAGTGACCCTGCCGCCTTCCTTCAGGGACACGCCTTTACTGACCACGTAGGGGAAGACCATGTCGATGCCGCCCACGGTGACATAAAAGTATCTGTCGATCAACGGGTTGAAGCCATCCGTCACGTCGAATTTGAAGATGTCGCGAACGCCCTCCTGGCCGCTGTGCACGTAAACGATCAAACCCCGGTCCACTTCGTCCTGGGTGAAATTCATTCCGAGGGTTATGTTCTGCAGCACGCCGTCTGGCGTGCTTTTCTGCAAGTAGCCCTGCCCGGGCACGAGGCGAACGATATAAGTCAACGCGCCGTCCTCCGAGTCCAGATCGGTGGCTCGTAAAACGTCGCCGTTGATGACTTTGACGTCGCCCACTTCCACGTCCAGGCCGTCGTTGATGGCCATCCTGGGCGTCTCGTCGTCCACGGGGATAATCATGACCACCGCCGTTCTCCGCACGGTAAACTTGCCGTCGGTGAGGAGCACGTCGAAGCTGTCCTGCGTGCTCTCCGAGTCGTCGTGCTCGTAAACGATGCTGGAGGCCTCGCTGATCTGCTCCAAGGTGAAGTTGTGCACGGGCACGGTGCCCGTGGTGAGCTGGTTGAGGAGAAATCCGTGCGCGGGTGGTCTGGTGATGATGAACGTGAGGAGGTCGGCGGGGACGTCGGCGTCGGCCGCGTTCAGAATGGGCGTATCGATCACG
Organism: Syngnathus typhle; assembly: GCF_033458585.1. Lineage (NCBI taxonomy): Eukaryota > Metazoa > Chordata > Actinopteri > Syngnathiformes > Syngnathidae > Syngnathus > Syngnathus typhle. The sequence continues at coordinate 2,477,970 of NC_083743.1, forward strand.
ATGTTCATGCCCTCCATGACCACAAACTCCCTCATGTATATCTCCGGCTTTTCATCGTTGGCCGGGATGATGGAAATGGGGAAAAAGTGCCTCTCGGAGAAATTGATTCCGTCGGAGCATCTGAACGTAAACCTGTCCTCCACCGGCTCCACTCCTCCGTGGATGCTTTGAACGTAGTAAACGTGACCCCGCTGAATGTCCTTGACGGTGAAAGCGCTGACGGCCGTGCCGGACCTGGATTTTTCCGAGCCGGGGGCCGGGGAAATATTCTCCACGTAGCCCAAAGTGGGCTGCACGACGATGGTGCACAGGAGGTCTTCCACCAGCGTGTCCACGTCATCCGCGCCGATGTGATGCGTCTGGATGGCGTTCTTCTCGCCCTCCACCACGGAAAAGAGTCTCCCCACAAACACTTGGGGGGCTTGGCTGTCCAGCGGTAGAATGGTCACGCGCACTCTCACACCGGTAATCTTATTACCTCCCACCGTCCACTCGTCAGACATGTCGGTCAGAGTTAAGTTGAAAATGTCTTGTCTTGTGGTGAAACCCACCTCGCCGCCGGTGTGGGCGTAGATCACGTGGCCGTTGATGACATCGGCTTGGGTGAACGTGACCGAAGGGAGCCCTCGGACCAAAATTTCACCCAGAGACGGCGGGTCCTCCACGATGAAGGTCAAACGGAGGTCGTCCGTGTCCTCGTCTCTCCCCTGAATGACATTACTGGTAATTTCAGTCGCCCCGTTCTCCAAGACATCAATGGAGGAGCCGATGGTCCCCGCCGGAAGGCTAATGGACGGAGTCTCGTCGTCGACGGGCTTCACGTTGATCTTTACGTTAATCGGGACCACGTGGACCCCGTCGCTGACGTCGATTTGCACGGAGTCGGACGTCGATTCGTCCCCGTCGTGCACGTAAGAAACGCGCTCGTCGTCAATGTCCTCGAGGCGAAAAGCGTCTCCTCTCGTCATGTCCGCGGACACCAAGCGGAGGTGTCCGTGCAGGGGAGGCCGAGCGACAGTAAAAGAGATGCCTTTGCTGTCTGTGTCTGAGTCGGACGTATACAGCTCAGCGCTCGTGATGATATGGGCCCCCCGCTCCAGCACTGTGAATCCAGAGTTGGTAATCTGCGGCGGCTTGTTATCCACGGGCTTCAGGAAGACGGTAAAAACACCGTCTGCGCTATTCCCCGAAACATCTTCCACTTTGTAGCGAAACTGCAAAACGTGGGTGGTGATGCCCAGCTCCAGATCGGGCGGTCGGTAAGCTATTTTGTGATGGTTGATTTGGGCCTGAGTGAAAGTTGACACTTCCACCTTGGGGTTTTCCGTCAAAACCAGAGCGCCCAGCACGACGGGGTTGTTCTGGTCCGTGTCTGTCGGCGGCTGCAAAATGACGTACTTGAGGTCCCGGTCCTCCGAGTCCAGATCCGTGTAGCGCAGGAACTTCTTGCGCAAGTGCGTGAGCTGATACTCGTGCACAGTCATATGCAAAGTGGCCTCCGGGTGGCGCTCGGGCGGGAGGTCGTCCACGGGGAGGATTTTGATGGCGAACGAGCTCTCCTCCGACTGGTTGGGGGGGTCGTTGTCATCTTGTACACGGAAGGTGAAGTGATCCATGAGCGTGCTGGTGCTGTGCGGCCCCACGTGCTTGTAAAAGACTTTGCCGTCGCTCACGTCCCGCTGCAGCCATTCGCTCACCACCTTCTCGTACATTTCCTCCTCTGTGTTGAACTTCCAGGTGGACGGGTCCTCCGGGGCCTCGGCCTGGCGCAGCAGCACCTGGCCGATGGCGGAAAAGGGCGGCTGGACGATGAATTTAACGGTGGAGTCCTCCGAGTCGATGTCTGCCGCGCTGAGCATGAGGGAGGAAATGGGCACCATTTGGTTCTTGAAGAGAATCAAACCGGTGTTGGCGTTGACGATGGGCGGCTCGTCGTCGGTGGGCACCACGGTGATGGGGAAGAGAAACTCCACCTGATGCGAGCCGTCCGTCATTCGAAAAACAATGTTATCGCTGTAGGTGTCGCTGCCGTCGTGCTGATAAACCACTGGGCCGGCGTTCAGGTCGGCCGGCGTGAAAAACTTCCCGCCTGAGCCCAAGACGGTTAAATGGCCGTGTTTCAGGCCGCCGATCACAGCGATTTTGACCTTGTCCAGGTTGTCTTCGTCACTGATTTCCAGGTTTTGCGAGCTGGACAACGGCCTGGACTGTCCCTCGTACAGCAGCTGACCGGTATTTTTGCTCACCACGGGGGCCAGAGTGTTCATGGGCTTGACCACGATCATAAAGGCGAAAGGGTCCGACACGGCCCCCTCCGTGTCCACCACCTCAAACTCCAGCTGGAAAATGCGCTCGCTGTCTGAATCCACGGCGGGCGGCTTGTAGGCGATTTTGAAGTCTTTGAGGTCCGCCTGGTAAAAGGAGCTCAGGGGTAAATTCCTGTCGTCCGTGCTGACGATGTAGCCCTCCTCGTAAGACAACGGCGACGTGATGTTGAAAATCAACTCGTCGGGGTGCGACTCGGCGTCCTCGGCGGCCAGCATGTCGGCGGTGAGGGCCGTCATGACAAACTGGTCCACTTCCATCATCATCATGGCCACGAAGCTGGCTTTGGGCGCCGTGTTCTCCTCGCCCTCTTTAATCCTGACCAAGATTTGGAAGAACTCCTGCTTGAGCGGGTTGCCCTCGTTGTCGTGCAGCTCCACCACCATGGGGAGGTAATCTCGGCTCGGCGACTTCAAAGCGAACGTGTGGCGATAGCGCAGGTTCAGCTCGGTGAATCGGTCGCAGTCCGTCATCCCCGTAGCCAGGCCGCCCTCGTCCAGCAGGACTCCGTACCTGGGCAAGGCGCCGCCGCCGCCGGACAGGGGCGTGACCCTGCACCGCTGCGCTTGCCTGTCAAATGTAAATTCCAAGACGCGCCTGTCGATGGGGTTGCTGGTCCCCAGCAGCTTCTCCACGGTGAGCGGCATGTTTTTGGTCAGCACCTCCAGCTGCGTGAAGACCACCTCCACCTCCATCATGAAAGGAATCACAACAGTGTCCGTCTGCGTGTCGTACCTGAGCTGCAGTCTCACCCGGTCCCTGGCCGGACTCCGGGAGCCAAAGTGGGAGTACTTGACATCGTTGGGGCCAAATTCACACGGGAACTTTTTGGGGCTTAGAGTCCCGGGCCTCTGAGACAGAGGGTCATTGTCCAAGACGGTGACGGTGCACCTGTCACCGGGCTGAACTTGGATCACCAGGTCGTTGACGGGATCCACAAAGGCTGCCCTCCCGAAAGGCACCCGGATGCCGTTGTTGGCCACCAGCACCGTGTCCTCGGACAGCTCGGAGCGCAGCACGTAGGACAGTCCGTGGTGCTCCCAGAACTGCGCGTCGCTGGTCGTGGTGAGGACGAGCGCCAGCGTGAGAAAAGCCGCGCCGGACGCGTGCGCGCGCGGAGGACGGATTGCAGCCATTCGGAGCCGCGGCTTAACTTTACGCACACACACAGGGACGCACGCACGCACACACGAGCAGACGCACAACTAAGTTGCAGAGTGGCACGGCGTCGCGCAGCCCCCGCCGCCAAGGTGCACCATTCTCTCGCAGCGTCTCTGCACTGGCCAGCCAAACTTCACGCTGGCTGCCTCTTGGAGCGAGTAAAGCGCGGCCGCGCCCCCCTCGCAGCCGATTGGCCGCCGTGGCGGGAGGAATCCGATTGCACCGAGAGGTGATTGAAAGGCACCGCTTCAACCCATGCATGCGTCACTTGGATGACATATTTTCCTTTTCCTCCGCACACAGAGTGGAGTGCCTCTTCCAATCAAGTCTCTGCTTCCACTGCGAGGCAAAAGACGAGTGCAGAAGAAATGCTGGGCAAGTCGAAAACTGTCTCCCTCTTTTGGAGAGACTGCACATTTGCTTTGCACTACAATGGTCAAAAAGGCAAAGTCAAATCATTTGGGACGAGTATATCTGTACTCGAAGTAAAATCTCTTGGAAATCCTAAGACAAGGTATTTAAATATATAAATAAGCGTTGGGAGAATGATTAAATTCAGAAGATAGTTATTCTTCATTTCTTTCCGATTTCATCGAGCACACATAACTGTGGCTTTTCCTCTCATCCTAAAATGTCAGCCACTTCCTTCAGGGTGTCGCCCCTCGGCCCTCAGCTCCACATTCTCCTGACACGCAACAAGCCCGGTCATGATCCGTGTGCAGCGGTGATGACGAAGAGCGAGAGGACGCCCGCCGAGCGGCAGGGCAGAAGTGCAACCAGAAGTACGTCAATCGAAAGCAGCTTTAAAGTATCATCCACATGACTGAGCGAAATTTAAAAATAGCCAGGCCGTGTTTTTTTGCCCCCTCCGCAACTTGTACAATTGGACCTCAAGCATCAAGACGGGCGGGCGCTCCGGACGCTATCGATAAACAAAGTCGTGACCCGCCCCGCCAACATTTGTGACCTTAACTTGCTATCCGGAGCTGGCCACATTTTCTACTTTTAACCACCAAATCCAGTTTGAATGAAAACTCAAGTTGAAATGCCGGTCATGTTCGCAAGACACTCGACTTTAATTGAGTTCGTTTATCATAATGCGAAAGGCTTATTTGATGGAGAAACGTTTATGAAATCCACCTTAGATAATTGATTGGGATAGAGAAACCTCCCCCCCCCCCCAATGCCCCCAAGAAGCCACCCGTCAAAATTTGGCATGTATCGAAACGAGCGCTGGACATTGTTGACGGAGTCCAATTATAAGCGGAGGCGAGTAAACTGCCAGCAAATGGCCCTCAGGCTTTGACAGCTTCCAGACAGAAGAGAAAATGGGAGTGGAATAAAACGCTCTGACAGCAACCCCCGCAGAGAGGGAATTGGATCATATCCCAAAGCTTGGGGCTCGGGCTTGAGGCGGAGCCAACTTTGATCATATTCCGTCATATCGGATTGAGATCAAATTTGGTGTAAATTGTCAATTCGGAGCAGAGTGTCACGGTGTCAGGAAGGTGCCGGAGAAGAGGCGTCGCTGTGATTTATTGGCTCGGGCTAAGATGCCCAAGCGCGGGGCTTCAATATCGCACTCGCACAGCGCTAAAGTTGCCAAAGACAGCAACAAAACATCTAAGAGGGCTTTTATGAGAATAAGGTGCTGCTACCTTGGCCGCACAACAGCACAGCATTGTAGTACCAAAAAAAAAAAAAAAGGCAGATGTCTTCATTCTCACCGGCGCTAGCAAAAGGCAAGTTCGACTCACAAAATACTTGAGCGTGAAGAGTGACAAGGTCAAAAACATGAAATTCCCGACACTCAACAGCTTTCAACGAATTGAAATGAAATGAAGCTGGCTCCTGCTGCTGCAGATAGAGACAAGCAAGGGTAGCGAGGCAACTTTGAAGTTTCTTGAAGATGACAACAGCCACCACAATTGAGATGGTTGATACTCGAGAATGACAAAGAAATAGCAAAATGAATCCAAACTGTGCTGCCACCACCAAGGACCAAACGCTTTTTGTCGCACATGCATTATTGAAAGACAGCAGTCTGTCATTTTTCCACGTCTGCCTCCAAGGCGAGTGTTGGCCGGACTCGTCCGTCGGTGGCGCCGTTGTTATGACAAGCGCGTTGAGGTATGTGGCAGGAGGCGCCAGCAGATAACCAGGCGCTAGGATGGACGTCCACTGACGGACAAATGAGCCCTGCTGACCGCCTTGCTGCAAATCCTCCAAATCTTAAAAAGAACTAAAACCACCATCTTATTGACAGAAGAGAGGAGCTACACCTTTGCTGATTCTTTTTTTTTGCTAGCAACGCGAGTGGTCATTCCCCTGGACGGCGCCGCCCGACGTCACGGCGGAGGCAATTTCAGTTCATCAACTTTCTGTCAGGGGCAATTCTTTTCCGCCGCTTGCTCCGAGCGCAAAACAGCGGCACCGCCCGCCGTCTAGGGCCCACCGAGGCAAATTGCGGAATCTGCGAATTGTCGGCCGCTAGCCAAATCCATCTTGGGCAATTTTCATTACTCTCGGGATGCCGCCCTACTCAACAGCCAGCGCGAGCGAGCCAGTCAGATTTAATGATATTCTTTACCTTGCCGCAATCCCCGCGGGGGTGCATGCACGCATCGCTGCCACGACGGCGGCGGCGGCTGCTGCTGGACTAGCGCGGATGGCAGGTGCAATCACACGCCGTCTGCAAACAAGTCAAATGAGGTTGATTTACTGTGTTTGCTTAAGAAATGGCGGGCGACCTGGAAAATAGAAGGAGGTAACATTGTCGCTGTTTCTTAAAGACTAGTTACTCGTATAATCGTGTATTTTTTGGAATTAAAAAAATACTTTGAATTATTATTATTTTTGTCCATGGGTTGTAAGCCATTCCATTTTTATTTTGGAATAATCGTCATGGGTTAATGGCCGCTTTCTTGTGTTCACCTTGACAGCTAAGATGTTTTGATGCTGCTATTTGTCTTGCAGCTCTCAAATAAAAGGGGCCTAGCGCAAGGCATTCCTCCGGGCTTCCGACTCAACATGTCGCATATGAAAATCTCAAAGTCCTCCCCCCCCCCCCCGGCCTGCAGAGCGCCGCTCACCCGCAGTTCAAAGTTCACGTTATTTAATCATCATGCTGCCAACCAGCTCGCGGGGCTTCTTGCCGCTGATGACTTCTTAAGGTGCCGGGCACTTGACAAGAAGACGTTATGAGCTGACTTGATGACCTGCCGGGAGTCTACGGCAATTGTCGACACTGCGTGGGATGATTCAAATGGCCTTTTACCTTCTTCATGCTATTTGTAAAAAAACAACAACACTCCAAATCAACTAACAAGCTTCTAGCTGAGGGCCTGTTGTGCATGGCCCAAAAATGGGTCATTTGTTTGGTTGGGGGGGGAATATTTCAAATATTTCTCCCCGCCGCGCCGTAATCTGCCCCTCGGAGTCGTCTGTCATCTGTTAACTGTTGTAATTGATGCTTCCTGATAGATGTGGACTTCACTTATGGGGCCTTGAGTTTGATTTATAACCCCTTGCCCCTGGTAGCCCCTCACACAGAAGAAGAAAAAAAAACACACACACACGCGCACACGCACACGCTCGAGTGACAGCTTTAATGGGAAGCGGCGAGCCAACTGACATACGTTTGCTCAATCTTGTCAGGTGATGCCGTTGCTGAGCCCACAAATACCTGCAACAAACACAACCTCCGAGGGGAGGGGGGAGGAACCCGAGTCAAATGTATTTTTACCCGAGCAGACGCTACGAGTTGAGTAAACAAGAAAGAGCCTCCTGGCTCAGGCTTTTTTTTTTTGGGACGGCTCAACCTATTTGGCATTTGTTGCCGGGAGGCGGACGCATCTCATGAGCGCGCGTTTTCAAATTAAGTAAAAAACATTCAAATACGTTGAAAAGATAAATGGTAAAAAAAATGCTAGCAATATCTCTATTTTTGAAGACAATTCTAGTACTGACATGAATTTGCTTTGTCTTGGCGGGCTACATAAAAGGATGTGGCGGGCCATATCCGGCCCCCCGGCCTTTGGTTTGACACCCGGGTCATAAGTGATGCACCACTGTGTTCAGCTTGCGTCAACATGTCAATCCAGCGGCACTAATGACTTCACGTTGGCCTAATGATGTTTGAATTTCGGACCGTTGCATCAGCAGGGTTCTTCTGGAGCGGCGAGGTCGAAACCCGCGCGGCGAGGTCAACCGCCTGGGAAAACAAATGCGATCCGGCTCGACGATTGGCTTGAAATACAAAGTGCGGTTGATCTGACTTAGTGAATAGGGAAGAGGAAAAGTCTTCCTCGCTAAACGATGCAATTAATATTCAATGATGTTGCCGCAAACGTCTTGAGTAGCTTCTCTAGGTGCTTGCGGCGCTGAACCTTATTTATGACAAACATAAAAGTTCCTAGCGAGAAAAAGTTGAAAGCAGTAAACAACATGCCAAGAAGTGAACGGCAAGACTGGCTCGCCATGAACCATTTTCCTGGCCTAGATTTCCGTCCACTTCATCAGACACCCAAAAAGAAAGGATGATCCCCTGGAGGATGTTTTTTTTTTTTTTTTTCTTCCCTCCATCCCTGTTGGGCAAAAAAAAATCTCCACCTCCTGAGTGGAGCAGCTATCATCATAAGTCATGGACACGCTTGAGTATCTAACAAGAAGGGTTGTCGTCCGCCTTCTAGTGGACGGATGCTGAACTGAAGAGCTAGAAGACAAGTGAGCAGATGTGGGGCACAGTAAGCCATCAAGAAGGTGACAACATTTGTGTGGCCAACAAAAATGAGATGCTGCTTAAGCCTTTCATGAACATTCTGAAAACGGTGTGGGGATAAAGATCTTTCAGTCGCTAAAAAGAAAACACCAAGGTGTCACGAGAACGTCTTCTTGCGAGTGATCATAGCCGACAACGGCAAAGGTCACCACTCATGCTTGAGTTTGAAATTGAAAAGCTGTCGGAGAGGAAGAAAAAGAGGAAAGACTTGAGAGCATGGAGAGGGAGGTGGAGGCATAGAAGAGGGAGGGAGGGAGGGAGGGAGTGGCTGACTGCTTGACATGTCATTGAGTTAGTGCGTCCTGCCTTGCGTGCTGGACCACTTCTGACTCACCATTACAAGCTTGTCATCTTTGCGCCTCCTTGACATTTTCTGCTTGTCCAGCGAGTGGCTACTTTGCACCGCCGAAAAGGTAAAGACGATTTGCATTGATGGGGGGGTAAGAAAAAAAGAGGGCATGCACTGTGATGTCATTCCATTTTTTGGTCAGATATTACAAAATGAGTTCAATGAGAAGTTGCAATTCTAGTTCAGTATAGAAAGATTTCAAAAAGGGTTAGGGTTCTACCTCCTAGATGGCTGTCTGCAGCATATACTATATCAAAATAGAAAAAACGTATTATTATTATTATTATTGCATGCGAGCACAGTTTAAGACGGATTCTCGCCATTGAGACCAAAGCAAATAAGAGGCGTGGTGAGGCAAGGCGGGGAAGGGAAGGGAACCATGTCCCGGCTGTACTACAAGAAGACGGGCAGCCCCTCCTACAGCGATCGCATCCCCCTGCGCATCGTGCGGGCCGAGCCGGAGCTCTCGGCCCTGGAGCGGGCCTACCTGGGGGCGGTGGGCAAGGGCGACTACGCCACGGTGAAGGAGGCCCTGGAGGAGGCCGAGATCTACTTCCGCATCAATATCGACTGCGTGGACTCGCTGGGGCGCACGGCGCTGCTCATCGCCATCGAGAACGAGAACCTGGAGATCGTGGACCTGCTGCTCAGCTATAATGTGCACGTGGGCGACGCCCTGCTGCACGCCATCCGCAAGCAGGTGGTGGGCGCCGTGGAACTGCTGCTCAACCACAAGAAGCCCAGCAGCGAGAAACAGGTACGAGAAGACCAGTGGCCGCTGGAATCTTCCTTCTTCAACGCTGTCTTTTCCCCCCGAAGCTCCCGCCCATCCTGCAGGACAAGCAGTTTTGGGGCTTCACCCCGGACATCACTCCCATCATCCTGGCGGCGCACACCAACAACTACGAGATCATCAAGCTGCTGGTGCAGCGAGGCGTGTCCATCCCGCAGCCGCACGCCGTGCTGTGCGACTGCCTGGAGTGCGTGTCCAGCTCGGACGTGGACGGCCTGCGCCACTCGCACTGCCGCCTCAACATCTACAAGGCGCTGGCCAGCCCCTCGCTCATCGCCTTGTCCAGCGAGGACCCTTTCCTCACCGCCTTCCAGCTCAGCTGGGAGCTGAAGGAGCTCAGCAGGGTGGAGAACGAGTTCAAGGCCGAGTACGAGGCGCTGTCGCGTACCTGCAAACAATTCGCCAAGGACCTCCTGGACCAGACCAGGAGCTCCAAGGAGCTGGAAATCATCCTCAACTACCGCGACGACATCAACCCGCTGCTGGATGAGAACACCAACGATCTGGCCCGGGTCAAGTTGGCCATCAAGTACTGTCAGAAGGAGGTAAGCCAGCCGCAAGACCAAGCCGCGCTCTCCTCTCCATTGTGTGAAGAACTTCAAAAGAACCCCTAACTATTGGTAAATAGACTTTTTGCTCCTAAAGAGCTGTCTGAGAGAAAAATGAAGAAAGAAACTCCATTGCGATAAGATTATTGACATGAAATGTTATAATTCCCGCCAACCTGAGCTGTGAAGTCAACCTTTATTATAGTGCCAAATGACGTCCTCATTCGGACAGGCGCTTCGGGTCCTAAAGATGCTTTATCAACTGGATTGAATGATTGGCTGTCAAACATTTTCCCGAAAAGAAGCAAATGAGACATCAAGCTGTCGTTAGCTCTAAATTGTAAAGGCGCTGGCCTCGTGACAAGACGCGCGTGGAGATGAGCCACAAATGGCTCCAAATGCTCGGAGGTGTCCTGAGGGAGCCCCTAATTGCGAGGCTGCCTCTTAATGTGATGCTTCCTCCGTCCCACGACAATTGGATTAGAGGCTGAGAATGACAAAGTCGTGCCTGAGACTTGAAAGAATCAGACATTGCGGGAAATATTATTGCCACAAAAATGGATGTCACCTTCAGGAAGTTGAAACGGATGGAAAGGCCGAAGGTCAGCTTTTATGATTGAATGGTTCAACTCTGTTCGGACCAGTCATTTGCAAGTTTGCATGCGATTGACGCTCAGCGCACGACCGCAAGCCTTTTACAGGTTGCTATTGTGGTTTGTCTGATTGGATGGCTCCAAGGTGGCTACAGACACGCTGCAAAACATTTTCAAGCACTTAGCAGTTGTCCACAACATCCATCCATCCATCCATCCAGCCATCCATCCATCTCTTCCTGCTGCCAGAGTTTGGGTGTTGGTCCAAATAATAGCGCAAGGCTGAGATGCCGGACGGCGTCCATTGTGCCGCAAAAATGCAATTTGGCCACTCCCGAGGCAAGATGGGAAGAGTCAAAAGGATTCTGCGTGGAAAGATGACCTCATCAGCCAGCCCGCCATGGAGAGAATCCATTTGGCTGTAACGAGGTTAAGCTGAAATGAACTCCCGGCACCAGAAAAGAAAAAGATGCCTTGCAGATGTTTTGACAGCAGAGGATGAAAACCAGATTGGACAACTTGTTAGGGAAAGAAGGGATGATGAGAAAAAAATAAAAAATGAATGAAAAAAAGCGGACAAACGGGACGTTGGTAAATAAGTAGGACCGTTGTGGATTGCTTTCGATTATTTGGTGGGCAGTTGATCGATTGCGACCTTTGTCTCGTTGATAGTTTGTGGCCCAGCCCAACTGTCAACAGCTGCTGGCGTCGCGCTGGTACGATCAGATCCCGGGGTGGAGAAGACGGCACTGGGCGGTCAAACTGGTCACGTGTATCCTCATCGGGCTCCTCTTCCCAGTCTTGTCCATCTTTTACTTGGTCTCGCCCAAGAGCCGCTACGGCCTGTTCATCCGCAAGCCCTTCATCAAGTTCATCTGTCACGCCGCTTCCTATTTGACGTTCCTGTTCCTGCTCTTCTTGGCGTCGCAGCACATCGAAGCTCCGCAGCGGGACATTCAGGGCCCGGCACCCACCGCGGTGGAATGGATGATCCTACCCTGGGTCATCGGTAAACAAGTTCTCGTTTTTTCCCGGCGATTGGTCGTAATGCCACCACTTGCTTGTGTCTTGAAGGTTTCATCTGGACGGAGATCAAGCAGATGTGGGATAGCGGTTTCCAAGACTACATGGATGACTGGTGGAACATCATGGACTTCATTATGAACGCGTTGTACCTTGCAACCATTTCCCTCAAGATTGTTGCCTATGCAAAGGTACTGTACAAGTGCCAACTTCAAGTCAAGGCTGGACTTCAAAGGTTTAGAGGAGAGGTAGAGCATGAAGCAATGGAAGAGAAGTTTAAATAAAAAGCAGGGGCCCTGGGATAGAGCCCTGGGGCACACCTGAAGTCACTAAAGAAGTGACAAAAGAGTAGACTTAAGCCTGATGAACCCAAGAGCCGTGTGTTGACTGACGGCGCATTTATTTTGCAGTACAGCGGGCACAAACCCCGATGCAGCTGGGAAATGTGGCACCCCACTCTGATTGCCGAGGCGCTGTTCGCCATCGCCAACATCTTCAGTTCCTTGCGCCTCATCTGCCTTTTCACCGCCAACTCCCACCTGGGCCCGCTGCAGATCTCACTGGGCCGCATGCTCCTCGACATCCTCAAGTTCCTCTTCATCTACTGTCTGGTGCTGCTGGCCTTCGCCAACGGCCTCAACCAGCTCTACTACTACTACGGAACCGACGTGGGCGACAACTGCAAGGGAATCCGATGCATGCAGCAGAACAACGCCTTCTCCACGTACGAGCCGGATGACGGACGGTGTCGCCGGCCCGGCAGACCTGATGTACGTTGTCGCGCTTGTTGTTGTTGTTGTTTTTTAGGTTATTCGAGACGCTGCAGTCGTTATTCTGGTCCGTCTTTGGCCTCGTTTCCCTCTACGTGACACGAGTGAAGCCGCCCCACGAATTTACCGAGTTTGTCGGAACCACCATGTTCGGCACGTACAACATCATCTCCCTGGTGGTGCTGCTGAACATGCTCATCGCCATGATGAACAACTCGTACCAGCACATTGCGGTGAGGACCGACCAACCTAACCGCTCCCGCTTGTCTGGCGTCGGCCTCCGACAAACAAACGAGCCGTATTTTCTCCCGAAGGATCACGCGGATATCGAGTGGAAATTTGCAAGAACTAAATTATGGATGAGCTACTTTGAAGAGGGAGGAACGTTGCCGTCGCCGTTCAACATCATACCCAGTCCCAAGTCCTTTTATTATCTGACGGGATGGATACGAGCGCGTCTGTTTCACGTGCCCAGCGTCAGAAGACTTGAAACTTTTGAAAATTTAGGGGTAAGTTCTTTGATCAAATCTTCCCGGACCGCTTCCTACGCTGACAGACTAACGGTGAATTTACTTGAGCGATTACAGAGGCGAGCGGCAAACAATGTGCGAGTGAACCACGAGTATCAGGTAAGGCGCCCGATCCGAAACAATCGGCGACGATCCATATTTCACTTCCGCATCCACGTGACCTTTTAGGAGGTTTTGAAGAATCTCATCAAGAGGTACGTGGCGGCGATGATCCGAGATGCCAAGACGGAGAAAGGTTTGACCGAAGAAAACTTCAAGGTAGCGTAAAGCCGCCGAGTCGAAGACTTGTCGTTCGCTCGTGACGCCGCCGTTTGTCCTTCAGGAGCTCAAGCAGGACATCTCCAGCTTCCGCTACGAGGTGCTGGGAATGATGCGGGGCAAATGGCAAAGAGGCTCCAGGGTGGCCAGCTCCCCTTTCGCTTACCCGGGAAACTCCTTCAAGTATTCCCCCAAGTTCTTCACGGAAGAGTCGCAGCAGAGGCTGGAGGTGTTTGAGCTGAGCGGCCGCGGGCCCGGCCCGGGCGACGCCGCCACCGCCGTCAGCCCCGAGCAGACGCACGCCAGGCGGGCCTCTCAGAACCGCTCCGAAATGGGCTCAAAGTGTTCCGACAGCGCCGAAAAGCAGCAGCTGAAAAGTCCCAGGGTGATAGTGCAAGTGGCACGGGAGTTGGAGGAGGACCTTTCCTGAGAGCTGCAACCTGCTGGACATTGATGACCTCAACAATGTTCACTCGGGGCCACACACATATACGGGGTTCGATCCCCCGCTTTGCGATAACGTACGGAATGAAGACGCTTTCCCGGCCGGCCGTGTTCTCCTGAGCTCGTGCGCTACGTGAAAAAGTGCTGACGTGTGGAAAGTGAAGAAACAAGAAAGTATTAAACTAAGTTTATTACTTCTCCTCAAACTGTCTCCGTTTTTTAAAAAGTAAGAAATTACAATCTAAAAAGCAGAAGAGACACCGTGTCAAAGCTTCTATTTATGGGAAACGCTCGTAAGTTTATCTGCTTTGCTTTAAATTCTCACTCATCCTGTTTACAGTCAACAGTCGACTTCTTCTCCACACAGAATCTGTGTGTATACAAAAGTAGATGCTAAGCGCACAGGAAATTCTCAACATGCCCGGCGCAACGCGTACGAGCAGAATTTGAACATCCCGAAAAAGCAACTCGACCGCAACGGCCCCAAAACTTTGCTATCAAACTTTCAACATTAAGCTGGGACTGTGGCAACAGAACGTCTGCCCTCTAGTGGAGGACAATGGCTTTGTTCTGCCTGTCAAATTGGCTCATTTTTCAGCCTCTTACATTTCTTGGCACAGCGGGCGGTTGAGAATCATTGAGCCAATCAAGTGGCTGCTCGACTGCTCGCAAAATTAAAAGAAAAAAAGGATCATTTGTATGCATGTTTACGAGTCACAACTCAATAATTCATGGGGAATTGTGCAACTGGTTCCCTTCACTGGAAGCTGTGCTTATATAAGCCACACCCACCTACCAGACTGATATTTTCAAGTTGTCAATTCCAAATTCCTTCTAGCCCAATGGAAAAATAACAATACGAGTGACATGATGTCAACTTGCTGGCTGCTAAATAGAAAGGAGCTGAGGAATTATTTGCGAGCGTTGAGAATGGCAGCAGACTTAATGATGTGTCTGTCGAATGCACTTTTGAAAGTTTCCCGAGAAAAACAAGCTCCCAAACGCTGACGTGACGCTCAAGAGATTTGGCACTAAAAGCTTCTGCGCTGGTTATGGCTTTTATCGCCATGACCGATGCGAAGACGATGGTGTGACAGGCGCGCATTTCGCTGTGTTTTGATTGTCGATGTGCGAGTGAAAAAGAGTGTCGCCGGCGCGCTGCATCCAATTACGGCCGCATTGATCTCATCTGTGCCGTTGTTGTCGCTGCCGCGTGCACGCGAGGAAACTCGCCGCGACTTCAAACGTCCGGCTTATCCACTTAATGTCCTCCACTTGTTTCCATCGACATGAAATATCCACGTTGAACCTATTTGTGAATACGACTGTACAGCACATGCGGCAAAGACGACGAGGAGTTTCCGCCAACAACCCAGGCTAAGGTTAACTCGTTGCCAACAGTCAAAATGTCAATCTACTACTTTCCTATCAAGCCAGGCTTTGGCGCCATCCTGTGGCATTTGATGGTATCAAGACGGACTATCTGGATTGATTGTTATCGAGTTAAGACAAGTTTGATCTTCAAATATTGACTGTAATGATGACATCATTTTCACTTTGAAAGATATTTGCAGTTTTCCAACATAGAGTCAGTAACGGCGGCCACATGAAAGGTGGGAAGCCAGGCCCATCGGATGTGGGACTTGCACGGAGACTTGCCTGGAATATCCCAGATGTGTCTCACGTGTTTTCCGTGTGTGTCCTTGATCACCGAGTGAAACAGACTTTGCAATCTCACATATTCTAGTCCAGTGATCCGATTTGTCCATCTATGCCAGCGATGGGCAGAGTAAGGAAATGCCAGATGCCATTCAAAGCTACAAACAATAGCGTTGTGTTCGAGTAAACGAGCCTGGAATTCAGGAAGCACATTGTCTCAAGTCAGAGATGTGCCTCGGCCTAAGAAATTTGGGAAACGCTGACCTGGAATGACCTTATTGCGAGAGCTAAACAAGCAGTCCTTCGCACCACTAGATGGCACTAACACACACAACATGTGTTCTCACAATTTCATGCAATGCTGCGGACAATGACATGCTTGTTGGATAAAGTTCTGCATGTGCAACTTGCAATGGCTTAAGTTGACAGAAAAATGGTGATACTAGAAACTCATAATATTTGGGTTGCTGCATGGAAACGATTGTGCGGGGTGCCTAATAAAGTGTCCCATAACTCGCTTTGGTCATTCAAAGGAGGCAGAAATAAATTCAGATTTTAAAAACAACAAATGGTCTCATTTAGAAAAATGTAAACAAAGTGGAGTGTTACAGTATGTGTTCTGATGAGTACTTTGGGGAAATATTGAAAAAAAAGGGGGGGGGGGGCTAAGTGCGTGAGGAGGTCGTACTTGAGCGTGATGTTGTCATCCTCCTGGAGCGGGAGGCGCGGGTCGGGCCGGGCCGGGCCGGACGTATATAAAGGCGCACTCTGAGAGGAGCTCTCATCACTTTGGCCGTGCAAAGCAGCAAGTCAAGGATGAAGCTCGTCGTGGCCGCCACCTTTGCACTCTTTGTGCTCTCATCCTTGCTGGACGAGGCGCACTCGTCGGCCTACGACAAGATCGTGGCGCACAGCCGCATCCGGGCCAGGAACCAGGGGTAAGACTTGGGCCTATTTGCTTCTATTGCCTCATTTAGGATCAATGACAGTGCCTTATTGCAACTGCTGTTTTTTGATAAACATTACAAAAACAAGTCCATCCGAATTATAATTAGATTAATATTATTATATTTTAATGTTTTATTGTTGTTATTTATATTAATAATCAATTGGAATATTCTAAATAAAGGCTAGCCATTTTATTGAAAAAAAAACAACCCTTTATGGATTCTGGGTTTTTATTAGCTGCAAGCTAATACAAATAAATGAAAAATGAGGATGAAATATTTCACTTTGTGAATATCTGGCATGAATTCAATGCAAATAATATAAATACTCATATTAGATTGGATACTCAGCAACCTTTGTTACAAACAAATTCCCATGTACAATATGATCACGCACATATTTTGCTTTTGAATGATTTGACTTGTTTCTCTCCAAGTTTTCATGATTGAGTCTTACCTGCTTGATGTTTCCTTCCTTCCTTCCTTCCTCGCTCCCAACGTGAACGTCGCCCCTCAGGCCCAACGTGTGCGCCTTGCAGCAAGTGATGGGCACCCGCAAGAAGTACTTCAGCACTTGTCGCAATTGGTACCAAGGCGCCATCTGTGGGAAGAAAGCGTGAGTAGTTGACAGACAACAAAAGACAAATAAATGACTTCATCATTTGACAACAATGTGCTGTGAGGAGAAAAAAATGATTTTGAGAATTGCCAACCCCAAGCAAGCAAATGGATTGTGTCCACGTGCCAGCGAGTCATTCGCGCGTTACCCTAATTTGTTCGACATATGTTTCCGACACGAGCGTGTTTATATTTCGTGTCTTGCGCCGTTTTCTTTTTTTTTTTTTTTCCCCCCCTGACACTTTCCAAACGTGTTTCCAAATGGGACGCGGAACTCTTTGGAGTCTTTGCAATAACGGACAGTCTCGTTCATTAGCTTTTTGGAGCGCGGCCAGCGGCCACTAGTGGAGAGTCTGTGCGGCAACCACAGACTCCAGGATGTGGCTCGGAATTGCTGACACAATCCATGAATGGAAAAGCCCGCCGTTTACTCCAGCCGACTTCTTCTCTGGCTCTTTTGCCCTTTCTGGCGGCTCAGCACTTTTAGATTGACACATGGACAGGAACCGAGCGTTTGGGGAAAAAGAAAAACATAACCCATACAAAACAACATTTACTCTTTTAAGAACACTACTGCACGTGCATTTTTTTTTCTTTTCACATTTGGGCTTCAAAAGCGAGCGGCGCTAATCAGTAAGTGTATTGGACTGCAGCCAGCCCCGGGGAGAATATATTCTAATTGAGCAATATCCCGTGAATTTCAGAGGAAGCGTTTCTTTTCTTAACTCATTCATTGCCAACCCAGTCTTTGACGTCCGCAACCGTCAATGGCAACGAATGAGTTAAGAAGATGCTGACAAGTCAAAAGTTTCCGAATGCTTGGCCAGACACAATCCCTCTGTGTGAGAGCAATGAAACAACCGTTTTATTTTCTTCTTTTTTTTAATATGCTGACGATGTCTTGAGTGGGCTTCTGCGTGATCTCATCGCAGTGGCTCAAAGTCTCACGCAAACCACAAATAAGCACCATTAATAATATGGCTGACTCGTCCTATATTTATTTCAAGATTAGAGCTCCGACTTTGATTTGAATGTCAAGCAAACAGTAGCCGGCAATTAGGATGTCAAAAAAATGTATACAGAAACCAAATCATCAATCATGACACTTAATACGTCAAGGCATATTGTTAGAGGAAAAACTCTGATCGAACAGATAGCTGTCTCACTATAGCATAGTTAGCAAACTCAAGGCCCGCAAAGACAAATTGTGCATGGACGTCATGTGTCAATACTAAAATTACAAATTGTCAAAAAAAAATCCCCTCCATGTGGATATTTGGTCACAGTTCTCTATTTATTTGATAAGGTTGTTGAAGTTTTATTGCTACTGAGCTCTACCTTGTATACGTTGGTCCCATATATATATATATATTGGTATGTATACGAGTGTGGCCTTCTTGCGGCTCTTTTTTTAATGTTGCATATGTCGCCTGGGCCGTTTAAAATGAGACAAGCATCCGCAAATGTTTCTAATAATGGAAGCGAGATCCAAACATGACATACCTGTGGACCTGAGAAGTATAGCTGTGTTTATATCCAACAGCTGCCCTTTAAAAAAAAAAATCATATTGTGATTATTATCACCGTCGTGGGTGATCTGCGGCAACTCGACTACTACGAGACTATATTCAAAAGAAATACATTTCAAATCAAGAGAATGGCGATTTCTGCTTGTTCACGCTTTAACTTCAACCGTTTCCATTGACGAAACCAAAAGGGGTCTTTGTGCTGAGCAAAAAAAAAAGGTTGTGAAATGCAACATTAAGCCAAAATGAGGTTAAGCAAATGCTAAGCAACAACCAAAAGCGATTGTGACTCTTAAAATGGAGCACTCTGTAACATCAATCTGCTATTTGAATGTTGGCTTAATCCAGGAGGCTGCTTTCCCATTAGCTTTTGGAGCACCAGGCTGCATTTCTTTGCTACAGACAAACGGTGACATCTGGAAATACTCAAATGACATCAAAGTGGCCTTTGAATTTGCTAACTAACTGAGATTGTTTGACTTCCAGGACCGTCCTTTACGAGTGCTGCCCGGGATACATGAAGATGGATGGAATGCGCGGTTGCCCCGCAGGTGCGTGGCAAGAACCGACGACTTTAATTGATACGAGATTTAGTTGGGGGAAAACTTCCAACCTGGCGAGCAGCGGCTGGTTAAGGGATGCTCCCAAATGTTGCCGACGCGTGTTCTTGAGGGCGCACGCGGGTGCTAGACGTTATAGGCTATCTGAGAAGATTCCTTGATTTCCTTTGCCACCCCACAGTGGCCCCGATCGACCATGTGTACGGCACCCTGGGCATGGTGAAGGCCCATTCCACCCAAAATTACGCCGACTTGTCCAAGCTGAGGGCCGAGATCGAGGGATCCGGCTCGTACACTTTCTTTGCGCCCAGCAATGAGGCCTGGGAGCTTTTGGATGAGGTGAGGTTCCACCATTTGTTCCCGTTCCATCACTGCTGGTACGGCATTGTGATGGTATTGGTCCTTCTGCGACAGAGCATGCGGGCCGCGCTGGTCAGCAACGTCAACATTGAGCTTTACAACGCTCTGCATTACCACATGGTCAACAAGCGCCTCCTGACCAAAGACTTGCGCAACGGCATGACAATCACCTCCATGTACAACGACCTGGGTCTGCTCATCAATCACTACTCCAACGGGGTGAGCGCTAGCATCATTTAGCGCCCGCTGACTCCCGGCGTTACAATCGGCGTGCCGCCCCGCCCCGCAGGTGGTGACCGTCAACTGCGCCAGGATCATCCATGGCAACCAGGTGGCCACCAACGGGGTGGTCCACGTGATCGACCGCGTCATCAGCGCCGTCGGGACCACCATTAGGGATGTGATTGAGGTCAACGATGATCTGACCTCCTTGAACGTGAGTTGGAGTCACGAGAATGTGATAAAAGACTATACGAGTGCGCCACCTCCATCTTCTGGACCGCAATTGGTCTAAAAACACGACAGCCACGTCAACAACTAAGAAGATGCCGATTATTGACCAACCTAACAGAGTTTGTCGATACGCCGACCTAATTCAAATTTGAAATCGGACTTGTTAGAGAAAAATATGCGATCTACTTGATAATAAAATGTAAATTGTGTAGGCACTATTGATCCTGAAGTCCCTAGGCTGATTAGATTGACACGGCAGCACATTGTTTAGCATCTTGGATCTTTTCCCCGTGCAATCAAAAATAATTTTTTGGAGCCAGGCTTTTAAAACAGGCTCTGGCTATTTTCCGGCTTGTCCGCTTGCTTATCAGCATTATCAACAAACAGCAGGTATGGCGCCGTTTTCCGTTTATTTGTGCACAGCAGACTTTCTTCCTGTTTACACTCTTGCGACAAATAAGAGGTAAGGTCAATGTTCACGGAAATTTATTTCGGTTGCTGCCTCAATTTCCAATGACTGCTTACTGAATGAAACTTGGGTCTTGTTTTAAACGTGAGCCCCAATTACTTCCTTCCTTCCTTCCTTCCTTCCAGGATATTGCTCAGAACTCGGGATTGCTGGACAAGCTCGGTCAGCCTGGACATTTCACTCTCTTCGCCCCCACCGACGAAGCCTTTGCCAAGCTTGGAGGTGACGTGCTGGAGAGGCTCCAGGGCGACAAGCAGGTCCTCCAAGGTACACGGCATGTTTGCTTTCAACGATGATAAATCGTGCCCAGACGTCTCTCGACTGTGCATTAGTCGGCAAGCAGAACACAAGGCACCTTTGTAGCGCAAAGGTGAAGGTGAAAGCAATCGTATGTCAAATTCAAATTCTTCAGGCTGTGCGTTTGCTTGACTTTTCGAGTCACGGGTTCAATCGGGTCCAACTGGGAACAGCTGAAGCCGCAGTATTCTTCTGTGCAATAAGTCTAGAACTTGACCGCACTTTGGCACAACAACGTTTAGTGGGGAATAATAACAAAAATGAGTCTCCACTTTCAGATCACGCATGTAATCGCGAGCAGAAAGTCGACAGATGAAAGGCAATATTTGACACTCTAATCGGATCAGACATTTACACTGACTAAGTCGTTTTGCGAGACGAGAAACCCTATTTCATTGACTTGTTTGTTAACCCACCCTGAACTTTCAACAAAGTTATCCGTGGTAAACGTAAAATGGCTTTTCTTGGAAGCAGTAGTTGGCCGGTCAACCTCAAATATTTTATTGGCTGATGATGTCATATCACACAATCCCACACAAAGTTAAACAGAAGAGTGGCAGACTCCCAAGTGGTTAATCTCAGGGACCCAAAGGATCCAAGGGTCTTCTGGTTCCCAAGAGCTTCTGCTTGCAGTGTAACCCGAAGCCACCCAAGCAACCAGCAACCCAATTAAACAATGAGACCCCGTTCACAGACTTTTCTTTGTTTTCCAGCTCTTCTCAATTTCCATCTCCTGGACTCGGTGCAATGCTCCGAGGCCATCATGGCTGGAACCTCTTACGAGACGCTGGAGGGCAACAACATCATCGTCGGCTGTGACGGCGAGAGCTTGACCGTCAATGGCATTAAGATGGTGCGCAAGAAGGACATTGTCACCACCAACGGCGTCATCCACGTGATTGACCAAGTGCTCATGCCGGACTCAGGTTAGATCTGCCTCATCTTCACTGACCTACGGCTTACCAAGAGGACACAGAAAGAATCTAGTGCCCATGCAAAGAGCAACCGACTATGCAGACGATCTGAACCTCAAAGCTAACCATGACCCTTTGTGGTCCTGTTGTTTTGTAAATACTGTACATGAATCTTGCTCGCTTCCAGAAGTCTTCTTAACCCAACCTTCACCTGAGACTGATTATGATTCACTTTAACTGTGCCGGGATGGTCTCTGCTATTTAAGCCAAACAGGTAATGGAACTGGTGGGAAGTTCCCAGTCCACCTTTGGCGACATGGTGTCCGAGCTGGGTCTCTCTGCTGCCATGAGACCCAAGGCCGAGTACACGCTCCTGGCCCCCCTCAACACCGCCTTTAACGGTAAGCATCACACGATGCGTCAGAAAATATCGTGTTCTTCCACTCGGGACGAAGCTAAGCCCAGGTGCTGTGTTGACAAACGTGCACAACAGTCAATGGGGACTGGATACTTTATAGGTTTTGGAAATGGAGCCAGGAATTCACACGGTGCCAAAAGCTGAAACTCGTCCTCACTCTGTAAATTCTTCTGGTAGTGCAGACATGATTTGTAGCTTCATGCGCACCGTCCAGCTGCTGAGCTTAACCTTGTGGCGTAAATCATTCCTAAGCACCGTGCTCCGTATTGTAACCTTCTACTTGTGAGGGATGACCACATTTCCAGCGCAATAAAATGGGACGTATAAAACAAAAGACAAAGATTTGTATGACGTATATGTTTACATCAAGCGGGCCCATGTTTTTTTTCTCCAGATGAGGTGATGTCCATGGATCAGAGACTGCTCAAGTTCATCCTGGAAAACCACATCCTGAAGAAAAAGATCATCCTCGGAGACCTCTACAATGGGCAGACGCTGGAGACCATCGGCGGCAAGCTCCTGAGGGTTTTCATCTATCGCACTGTGAGTGGTCCCCATCGAGTCTTGCGCAATTGAGCCGTGACCTGGAGTGCTCCGTTCTTTGGCAGGCCGTGTGCATCGAGAACTCCTGCCTAATCAGGGGAAGCAAGGAAGGAAGCAACGGAGCGCTCCATCTCATGAAGAGCTTCCTCAAACCGGCCGAGAAATCCATGTATGAGATTCTGAGCGATAACGGTAGCTTCAAGTAAGTACATCTGCGTAATCCTTACCAAAGCCAGCCTTGGCCTCGGAGATGCCTTTAAACCGCAGTGTTCCATTCATAGCGGATGTACGTATGCCTATGAGAAAAAGATGTTGCTAGCGGTGCCAAGTTCCTCTCTGTGCTCCAGGATCTTTTTGTCTCTGATGGAAGACGCCGGGTTGAGCGACTTGTTGAGGCAGTCTGGAGACTTCACTTTATTCGCCCCGACCGACCAGGCCTTTGCCGGTTTGAATGAGAGAGATTTCAAACTGCTGAAGAGTAGGGCTTCCGTACGCCTCGGTCTATCTGAGCACACCTAACGTTGATCATCGGCCGTCTCTCGTTAACATTAGGTGACATCAACGCTCTCAGAACCATCCTTCTGTACCACATCAATAACGGCATCTTCATTGGTGGCGGTTTGGAGACGGGAGTAACCAACCTTCTCAAGTCCCTTCAAGGCAGCAACCTCAAAGTGATGTTTGTGAGTATTTGCATAGCGAGCGTTTTTTTTTTTTTTGAGGGGCAATTATCGAAGGAGCTCAACTTACAGAAAGCTGGTAGCTATTACGACGAGAAGTCATCCCAGGTCTTAGCTTTGAGGTTTGGGGGATGTGTCTTTGGCAGGCAAACGACACCATGCGAGTCAACTCGGTGCAAATCCCAGATTCTGACATCATGGCCACAAACGGAGTGGTTCATTTTGTCAACCGACTCTTGTATCCCGCAGGTACAATTTTCTACTTGAAGTAAAATCTCCCAAGATGTGTGAGGCACCCTCCGGCTCCCTGTTATTTAATGAAAGTTCTTGCAACTTCCCACAGATATCCCCGTTGGAAACCAGGATCTTCAATCACTACTGAAGAGGCTCATTACTTATATACAAATTAAGGTTAGTCAGAACCTTGAGTCATTGTGCGCTACCTCGGACATTTTTGAAAGACCCCAGGAAATGACCAAAGGAACTGACATGTCGCTTCTTGAGCCCTTTTGTGGTTCTACTCAAGATAGACGTCTAGCAAATGTCATGTCACGAAATGAAAACGTTTCTGTCGAGCATCACGTCCACTTTGCTCTAAGGTGTTTCCTTTTGAATTTCCAGTACATTCCAGGCTTCAGATACCAGGAAATCCCCCTCACCTTTTTGCGTGAGTACTCAAAGAAGTGACGTTCAAATCTCCTGAGAAAGTTTACACACTCATCGTTTGCTTTCTATCTTCTGTCGTCAACAGAAAAGTACATCACGCGAGTTGTTCAAGGTACAGTAAAGACCCTGAAGCATCTTTGTCATCTTGCGCTTGAGTTTCATCACTATCAGCCTTAAATTATGAGCGCACCGGCATTACGCACCTTTACTTGGACGGTTTCATCCAGCCGTCAGCCATCGGAATTTGTTTCTCTTAGAAGAGGTTTTCCGTGCATCTTTTCCTACTGACCACAAAAGGGAGTCCCTGGCCTTGGTGGAGTGCTCCTGACGAGTGACAAAAAACATACGGTGGTATCTGTTCCGTATAACGCGCAAAACAGATGCCACTCGGATGTTAAACAGATGCTTCCGAAGATTCTTTCTTGGCATATGTTGCAGACCTTGACAGAGCACAAACAAAAAGTGCTTTGTAGGAAAGGTGGGGGGTGGGGGGGGGGAGTCATATGACGCGTCTCGGGTCACAATAGAATTGTTCATTTTAGGACTATTTGGCTAGAACTTAACGCCTCAACCTTACTTCGACTTTGCATCGATGAGATTCAACATGAACTACGCAGTTTGTCTCGATGCTGTCATGTTTTGAATTTTGTTCTCCGATTTGGACTTATTTAGCACCTGACGTGACCAAAGTGACGAGGGTCATCCAACAGGAACCGGCCATCACTAAAGTGACCAGGGTCATTGGAGCCCAACCCTCCGTCACCAAGGTGACCAGAGTCATTGAAAGTGACCCCACCATCACCAAAGTCACCCGACTTGTCACAGGCAAGTATTTGACACCAGAGTGAGAATCACAAGGCCTCCTGAGCAACATCTAACCCTGCTATCCGACTTCGAATGAACCTTGAGCTGTCTTTTGATCATAAACACAATTGTTAGAGTTACGATGACCTACAAATTGATGGATTGTGTCATTTTCAGGACCGCAGTATTCCGTCAGAGGTGGCACCTCCCAAGTCACCGTGGACGGTTAGTCAAATGATTTTACTGGAGCCTGCTAGAATTATAGTAACGCTTTGCTCTTTTCTTCTTCCTGTAGGATCTAACCTTGCAGATATCTCTACCTTTGAAACTGATAAAAACTTTGACGGCGACCAGCTTGTCAAAACGATCAAAGGTGAGCGCGGAGCGAGCGGTTCGTGTATGCTAGCGACGGGGCAAACACTGTTTGACCCAATAATGTTTCCTTGCCTCTATATAGAAGGCGCTTCAAGGAGAAACCCTCCCCGAAGAATTTTAGGTAAAGCAAAGATTCGGTCGGGGAATGCCCGAGCATTTAACACAGATTAAATTGCGGGCTGCGTAACTCTGCATTCAATAAACGAAGAGTCCCTAAGCATGCTAATCGCTAACATGAACTTCCGAAAGACCCAAAAGACCCTTCACCAATGTTCCAGCTAACCTATCGCTTTCAGCATGTAATAATAGCAGGCAAGCAAGTGGCTAGCTGTAGCTAATCCTCCATCGCGGACGGAGTCCATTAAGAGCGTCGTCACTGTTTTGCCGTGTGTGACCCGAGATAGCCTCTTCTGACAGAGCTTCCGAAGCTGATGCAAGATAGTTTTATAACCATTAAAATTTACAACTTGGGAGCAGAGCTTCCGAAGGTGACGCTTGATCGTTTTAGAAGCATTCAAATTTATAAGTTGTTGGCATTGAAATGAAAAAGACAAAGCTCCCGCCAAACAGCCTGGCTCAGACTAACGTCTGGAAATGGGTAAACAGACAGTTGCTAGCGAACAAAAGCATCCAGCAGCACACATTTCAGTTAATCCCCGCTATCCAAAAACCGTAACCCAAACGAACAGGATCATGGTCTGGATTTTTTTTTGGGGGGGTCCTGCATCTCTAGATGGATCAGAATAGAGTTGGGGATTTGGGTTAAGTGGTCATCTTAGAAGCATGGGAAAACTTCAGGAATGGAATAGCTCATGTGATCTTTAATGATTATCATTTCAAAACTCTGTTTTGGTGATCTGAAAAGCTGATTTCACAAGATACTATCTAAAGCAACGGATCTTCAACGGATCACGTGGAGCTTTCCCAAACAATATTCTAATAATTGTACGGGCCTGCTCAAGCTAGGCAATCAGTCCTTGAGACCATACCAAGTCAAGTCTATGCAAGTATCATGAAAATAATGCAGCAGAAACAGAAAGTCTGTCACAGTCTCATCAAGAAATGTTTTCTTCCGGCTCGCCAAAATGTCAAAGTCTGCATGCATGCTGCCAGCCATGCTTGCTGCTGCACATAAGCTCAGGAGCTCCTGCTTTGCCAAATGTGATATTTCCACGAAGGGAATGTCGCTGCACAGCCTGCTCAAAAGACCTTGGAAAAAGATATTGACACTGTCCTTTTGCTTGTTGTCTTCCAAGCTGGCAGCCGGCGAAGAGGACGGGACTGAGCCCGGACTCTCGAGGGGGGAGCGAGCGGGATTCAGGCAGTGACCAAAGCAGGTTGAAAACCAGGGATGCACTTTCAAGTGTACTCTCGGTTCCAAAACCATCCTGGCAAGCAATCTCCACGCTAGCATCTCCACTTTGAGGCTCTCAAATGCCAATGGACAATTCATACGAGCCATTAACGGAGCAATAAAAGAAAAAGCACGGCTCAATCCTACACTTTTTTCCCCGTGTCTTTGCCCAAGTCCAAGCAATGAAACTCAAGGAGAAGATTTTCTAAATCCTGGCATGGTAAATAAGGAGATGTTTTGTTTTCCGACCCTTAAATGCTCTTATCTGCTCTTTCATTTCCAACAATGTATCTAAACGATTCCCTGCTGTCTGTCTTTCTGCCCAAGCATTTTCCAATAAAGTGCATTCTTTGATATAAACCTGCCACTTTTTCCAAAAAGCACACCTGACGACGACGCTTCCTTAAAAGGCCTGCCGACGTTGAATCCTGACCATGTTTCATCGTGTGAGATTCTTCCATCGTGGCCAAGTCATAATAATTGATGGCGGATGGAGAACTCGGCCGTCTCTCTAGAAGAGATTTGAAATCTTTCATGTGTATCCAAGAGATCTGTGTGTTTGGTTTGGATGTCGTGACTTTATTTTGGATGGAATTAATGAGAGAATCAGGGACAACGGCCACAACTGCTTTGGGATTTTTAAAAAAAAAATCAAACTTCTTGGGTATGGTTTGCCTTTTGTTTTGGGAAAAAACAATCTCCAAACTTTGTGGAGGAAACCTTACATCATAGCTGTCGAAGTGGCAGGCTAGCTATCCTGGGAAAGCGTGGTGAAACATGGGAAATGACCTTCAGCATCCATCAGCGCTTACATGATGTTTTAAACACATGTCGGTCGGCAAAGGGAATCCAGCAGTAAGCTGGTGTTGTGGCGGCTGAAGGAAATCCCACGTTCGGGAGGCTTGAGCAAAAAAAAAAAAGATGGCTACCAACACCTCTTCAAAGGAATGTTGCTATGGCACAACTGGCCTGGCCTGATTTCACAAAAGCCGATACGGCCTTGCAACTGCATAGGCGGCGGAGTCCCATGGTTTGTTGAAAGAGCCCATGGCTTTTTCATTTGGTTTTGTGTGTGTGTTTTTTTTCTCTCCCCCTGCACAACTCAGCAGTATTGTTCCAATCAATGATTGAGTCACGGATTCAAATCTCTGTGGATGTGGCGCCTCCGACGCCATCCGACGCTTGTCGTTAAGTGAAAGCAGACGGGCGACATGTTTGCTGGTAGTCAAAATTTCAACAGGGGGGGGGGGGGGGGGGGGTACAGTTAGAACTCGAATGAATTTATTAGCCCTCCTTGGTTCCTCTCCAACTCCAATGAATTTATTAGCCCTACTATGTTGCTTCGTCTACAACGCCAGAAATGTTCATGGGTCGATTGGACCTGCAGTTTCTTCAATCGTACAAAAAACATGCATATTATCCATCCGTCCAGCCATCCGTCCGTCCGTCCGTCCGTCCAAATGAAAGCAACGAGTAAAATCAAGGGTCACCTTGACAGATTCAAACATTCTCAAACAGCCTAAGCTCATGCGAGGTGGACTGCGTGAAAACACGGAAAGCTCAGCGCCGGGATTTCAGCGGCAAGCGCATAGGTTCTAATGAGAAACAGCAGGAAAATAACTGCCGGACTTCATTTTCCATCTCCATAAAAGCCGCCGCCGCCGCCGCCGTCCGTGCCTTGGAAACGGTTCTTTGGCTGGCTGCTTGGTGCAGCCTCAAAAATGGGCCTTTTGAAAGTAAGTCAAGTTCAACTGACGACTCCGAAGCACTATTATTAGACGATCTGAGATACGATAGAGTGGACAGAATTCAAAGTTGTTGGAAAGCACGCACTCGTGTGTGTGTGTGTGTGTGTGCGCGTCCCGCTACTGCAGCACAACAAGGCGCTTCCGCTGTGATGACATCACGGGGTGAAGCCTGCATGACCCCGCCGGTTAATTGATTTCCTTCCGCATGGACGACTGGCCTATATGGCGCATTCTTGCGTGACACGTGTGTGTGTGTGTGATCTTAAGCGTGAAATTCGCAGCCTGGAGATAACGGCACGGGAAGACAAATTCTTTCCATTTTGCTCACGATGTGTCGGGACAAGCGGCGTCGCTCGGGAATTATGTCGAGAACCAATCACTTGACTTTAATCAAGTTCTGAGCTTGTTTGGCTCAAGTCTATACAAGCGGTTTATTATAATTATTATATTCATTATATTTGAATAAATAGATACAAAAATAAATAACATAGTAACACCTGTATTTTATTACATCTATTTTTACATATCAAAAGAATAAAAGATAAATACTAACACCTGTATGATAGCCATTTTTATTACGTCGTCAAATTGTTCATCTGCCAAGCAGGTTCTTTTCATGAAGTGGCTTGCACAGCCATCATTTCTCCGTATTTTGTCAAATACAGAGCAAAACTGGGTGCTCGGTATCAGGAGGCACAATTTGAGGAAAAAGCCGCACAAGTGTTGCCGTTGGGGGCACATCTCAATATTTCCGACAACCATACTTGCGTTTCGACATTTGTGTCTCTTTTTTGACTTTTCACACGCGGCCTGTCCGTCCGTCCCTGCATGACTGCTTCATCTGAGTTGGACTTTTGCGTGACGGTGGGTGAGTGTGGGGACAAAGCGTTTTTCCAGACAGAAGAGCCGGCCGGGTTTCATCTGGGGAACTTGGCTCAGAAATCACGCAAAAATAGGGACAGTTTTACTGGCCAGACCCAACTGACAAAAGTTGCTTTCTCTTTGTCGGCCGACTTTTACAATCCCAATTACAGAGAACATATATACGTCACATTGGACACATGTTCCTTTAAGTTCCATTTTGTCGACATTGTTCTTGCGGGTTTATGTATTCCCTCCCCCCGGGGTCTGTGAGATTTATACTTGACTTGACGTCGCACTTTGATACGGAACATCTTTCGATTTTATCGTAACAGGGAGGTGGAACTAAAGTGGAACACAATGCGTTAAATTGCAATTTGTTTTCTGAAAAGGTCAAACGTCGGCCATCGTAAAACGTTTACGACGCAACGGGACTTTTTCACGGCTTGTGATTGGGGCTCTGAAGTCCAAAGGGATTTTTTTTGGAGCCGCCTGTCAATGTTTTGAAGCAAGTCATTCAGATTTCGACCATCCCTAATAATCCCTCACATTCAATTTTGAACATTTGAAATGACCAAGATTTCAAACTATGAGTAGGCTTTCAAATAGGGTCAACATTCAGAATTTTACATCATCATCTACTAGCGTCTTTGTTTTGATTTTGTCACCAGCGAAAGCATTTCTCTTCCACGAATTTTCTGCTGAAATAAATGCGGGAAGTCAAGTGTGAGGACAAAGTTGGATTGCTGAAAGGAAAATGCGTCCAGCAGCGCCGTTCAATCACATGACTACTTTTGGCACGTGTGTGTGTGTGTGTGTTAGCATCTTCACTGCAGGAAAGAGGACACAGCTCTCTTTTTTTTTCTCTTGCTCTTAGCTGCGGCAGACCATTGAACACCCCAGAGACTTTCTTATTTTTAATTCTCCCCTTGTTTCCATTTGAAGATGCTTCTTACCAGCACCTTACTTTGTCTACTCGAATCACTTTCATTTAAACTGACAGACTTAGCAATGACATCATTGTGGCGTGCAAAATTTCATTCCCCTACTGTTACGTTTATTTAAACTCCCAACTCGGAATGAATTTTTATGACCATGAAAGTGTTTTTCTGATTTTCTACTGGCTTATTAATGAAAGACACGGGCAACGTGATGGTTTGTATTATCTGGCGATTCCTCGTGCATGAGTGTTCAACTTGTCGGACATCTCATTGCCAATTTGAAAACGCCAACATTGAAAACAGAATGTTCTTCTTCTTTCCTGACATTTATCTTCCGGCGGCCCCCTTACTGATCTGTCCCGTAAAACCGCCAGAAATATTTATGAGGGTGACTATGTCACTCTTCAAATATCAGATGGTTTTTGGCGATAGACTTCTGATATGAACCACTTTTTGAATCAAATGATATTTGCTTCGGAGCACCCGCGGCGGCGGCGCTCGCTCTCTTTCAACGGGCAACAATAACGGAACGTTAGCATCATAACTCACCATGAGAGAGGCCCTCCACCTCCTTGTGTGTTTGAATACAGCTGTTCACAAATTGTGCGTTGCTTTCAGACAGCTCAGCCTATGGATAGCGGACGTCATGTGCATTTGGCATTCTTTACAAACGCTCTTAAAAGATATAACAGGCAGTAAATATCTTTTCAGAGGTTATTTCGAAACAAAATCAATGCTTTATTGTTCAAATACGAGTCCAGCTGAACATGTACGTGTTTTGTTAACACGGTTACGATTCTAATGAAGAAAGGTTTTCCATAGTGTGTCGGCATTAGTAAAAAAAATAATTAAAAGGCAAAGAAATGATAACAGGAATGATGGGCCGCTTTTAATCACAAACACGTTTTTTACGACTAGGATTCGCTGGCTACAGTGCTGATCATAAATAACATCATGATCATTATACGTATACCTAATCGCTTCCATGCATAATTCTGGAAATATACAAGGGTAATAAATTGCTTTTGTTCAAGGGGAAAGAAAACAAGCAGACGTACATTCTTTTGCATTTGAGTTCAGATTTGGCGACCCCTGCGGGCGTTGAACGTCATCTTGTACGTGTACGTACACTAGCAAGTGTTTGTTTACTGCCACCTCGTGGTGAAAGCCAGGAAACGGCAGTGATTTTTAATAGTTAAAGGAGCGTCACTGTCACCACGCGAGCGTCGACTTCTGGTTAGTAAACTTCACATTAAAAGGTATGCTAGTTGTTTTTCGCTGACTTTACTAGACCGGAATGGCTAATAATCATAATGTCATAATTATAAAACGTTTATGGGCAATTTAAGAGCGGAATCAAAGGAAGTACTTTAACAATAAAAGTGCTTTTGCGCTACAGCGCTGCTATTTCCGGTATGAAAGAAACCTTCACAATAAAAGACGAAACGGTGGCGCACGGTGTCGCTCCACAGTTCAAGTTGCGTCACCGCGGCTTTTGATTGAATTGTTGTTGCGTCGGGTCCATACATAGTCACTTCAAGCCCCGGGGAGTGGTTTTGTGGAGCCCGTTAAAACGGTTTAGCCGACCGGCTGCTACATTGAGCGGTAAGTTAACGCTGTTGCGACCTAACGGGGAGCTAAAGCTAACTGGCTGGCGACACAAGTGTCAGATAATCCCACCTAGTTAAAAATCCTGAAATCGCGCAGACGAAATGTTTATCGTTCAAATGTTACCTTGTAAGATTAAAGGCGCTGGCATATGAATTTGTTTGACAAGTTTGGATACGTCATC